>NC_087201.1:31699442-31744442 GCF_015104395.2 Macrobrachium nipponense | reverse complement strand
GACCTTCCATCTTACTTTCCAGCCTCTCCTAACAATTGATTCATTGTGCAACTGCTTTCAGGTTTTTCTCCTGTTACGTCTTTCAGACCTTCTTATGGCGCTGAATGACCTCACAGGTCCCAGCGCTTGGCCTTTGGTCTAAATTCTATATTCTATTTCATTCTATTTTATTCTTTAAAGATTTTGATTTTTTTTTTTTTTAGAAAAGTTTGCAAAAAGAAATGTGGTATTAGCGGAGGCGTTTTCATACTCAATAGACAAAGCTACGAGAGAGAGAGAGAGAGAGAGAGAGAGAGAGAGAGAGAGAGAGAGAGAGAGATTTTCTCTTCTTATTTTATGACTGACTGGAATCAGCATAATTTTCCACAGGGAATTCAGTTTTTGAGGCCTCTACGTCAGAGGCTGATTATGAAACGGACTATTTAGAATGGGTGTGTCTGTTTTACCGCTGACAGATTCACCTAGATTCAATTTTTTTCCCTCCCATTTTTTTTTCGAAAAGAATAGTCTCTTAATTTGATGTAGAGTGACAATAGACAGACCTCATCTATGATGGCCTTTTCAAAAATTTATGCTGCATTTCTCTTGCACAGCTTGATGGCATTTTTTCCCTTCAGCACTTCTGTGAGAAGAGTCAGAATACTCGAAAATACTACATTGTTTCGTAATGAGTTTTTCTCATAATTTTGACGGATTCTTGTAGTCTGCGATGAAGACGGAGTTGCGTTGCTTCGTGGAGGTTCTAGACGTGCTGACTGCAAATTTCTTCTATATTTTATTAAGGTGAAATTTCTTGTTGAATTTCAAAAATGGTTTGGTAAATTTATTACTTGGTACTGAAGAAAAATTAAAGTAGATATTACGTTTACATCTGTTTGGAAGTATCTATAACATAGTTTTTGTGATTGTTTTTTATATGATTTTGATGAATTTAGCATTCGTGTCGCTTAAAAATTACTTAGTTGAGCCATTACAGGCGCCTTTTGCCTAAACATGATAGAAGGATGGATAGACGTGTGCAATTTGGGGATAATTCAACGCCATCTAACAGTCAATGAGGTTTTGGTGTGATTAACAGGGATGTGCCCTAGCCTAACCTTACTTAGTAAATGCCACGTCCTACGTGACCGGTGTGGCTTCATTTGCCTGGCACCCAACGTTTAAGTGACCTACGTTACCCTAAATTATCATAGAAGAAAATAAATGGACGCATCCTGACCTGACCTTCCCTAACTTTACCCAAGCTCATCATCTACTTAACCAGAAAGAGGTGTAACCCAAACTTGACCTGACCCAGGTAGATGCAAATCATGGGATCGGTAACAGTTATATACTTAGCTTACTTATCATCCTCCTCGTCAGTATCTTTAATTGACTGGGCAGCCGAAGGCCCGAACAGTCTTAACCTGATTCTAGGAACCTAGACTGACATTCTGGATTCCCACTATGATTCCTTCTTATGAGAGACGAGTTCACCAAACATTCGTCGGAATCTCAGCTTCTCATCGAATTCAGAATCGCTCTCGTTCCGAGGAGTCTCGGAAAATTGCCGTTTTCAAAACCTGAAAATATTTCATAGACGATATACGTCTTCTCTATCGTTTATAAGATGTACAATTCATTTTACTTAATGGCGGGAACCATCTCTTTATACTTTAACAAAACTCAGTCTCCCATTAGCGCTTGTCATCTTTTGTCCCCGTCGGGCGGGTTAGTGCCGTCAGTGCACCTCATTCGGTGCAATGTAGGCATTACATAAGGTTCTTTGCAGCGTCCCTTTTGCCCCTAGCTGCAACCCCTTTCGTTCCTTTTACTGTACCTCCGTTTATATTCTCTTTCTTCCATCTTACTGTCCACCCTCTCCTAACAATTGTTTCGTCGTGCAACTGCTTTGAGGTTTTCCTCCTGTTACACCTTTCAAACCTTCTACTGTCAATTTCCGTTTCAGCGCTGAATGGCCTTAGTTGCCCCAGTGCCTGGCACATTGCCAAAAATTTGTGTGTGTGTGTGTGTGTGTGTGTGTGTGTGTGTATAAATCAAATTGTCATCTTCTGTAGTGTGATACTGAAAATCAAAGATGAATGTAGAACGATTCATTTCTTGACGGTGACATAGTCTCCATCTCCATAAATATGAAAAAAAAAAAATACATTACATTATAACTAAGAGTTTTTTTTAGATACCAGAAAAAACCAAAACTGTTTGATTATAAGTTTTCAAAGGCACCTATGTTCACAACACCCATAACTACCCTAAGAATATGTCAGTGGTCAATGACATTTTAATTTTTATAATATGGAATCACATTTAGGTAAATAACCTTAATAGATCTTGCTTTTCGGTGCAATATCATGAATCTAGCATCTGCTGATTTTATGGTTCCAGACGTCATCCATAGTTTATATATATATAATTATATATATATATATATATATATATATATATATATATATATAGTTTATATATATTAATATATAAAACTATATATATATTATATATATATATATATATATATGTGATATTATGTATACCATGTCTCTGTTCTCTGTAATTATGTCGCTTGTACATATTTATTCTTGTAGTGGTACTCCTTCTTACCACTAGGTTTGTAACACTTGTTTTCCCTGTTTTGACCCTTGTATCCTTGCCTATCTTTTAGTTACTGTTCGTCATTTAAGTATCCTTGTCGTTCATTTAGTTTACTTTGGCTTGTAATATTTTGAGGAGGGAGAGTCGCTCTCAGGCCACCTTAACGACAACATATTCTGTATACACGGTGTAGGATAATCATCTTCCTATTGTTAAAGTAAGTCAGTGTGTTTTCTTTTATTTTGTGTTTCGTGGTTATTACTTAATTCAGGTGGTGTTTGTTTAATTGTTTGTCTGTGTGTTCGTTCATTGGTTCATATAATTGTGTTGGTTTAACTTGCGAATTGTTTTCTACTAAAGTAAATGTCAATGTAATTGCTTGTTATTTCTATTATTAAATGGTTTATTTTGTGATCTGAGTTTTACACGTTCCTTCATTGATTGATATTTCTTAAATGTTCTTATTATAAGCTGTAAAAGGCTAGGCTAAGGCTTAGTTTATAATAATTGGGGGGCCTGTCCGGGATCTTAAACAAGTAAACACACCTGATTAAACTACCAAAGTACTGACAGTCAAGTCACCGTGAATGTTCCAACGTACGATAATTTAAAATTTTTATACATTGTGATTTATCGAATAGATTTATTACAGTATGTTGCGTGGGTTCTTTTCTCCTATTTATCTTATAGCGATTTCTCTCGACATTTAAGTCATTCCAATTCATGTTTTCGGACATCGCTATTATAGCTGCGGTCGTATCTAAGTTAATGTAGAAAGTAACAGAGTTCATTTACATTGGTTCGCCTTGTTTCAAATAGTTTTGGGAGAAATATTATTTTGAAACTTCGTCTTTATGACATTATGGCATCATATTACCTTAGCGCCGTGTAATAGAGTAGGTTTGGAGTTTGACTGGCCTGACATTTCCGTATCTACGCTATATTCGAAAGCATCCTAAGTATTATTGCTTTTCATATCGCTTCATTCGTACAGTTTTGTACGGTAATTATATTTTACTACTTTATCGAAGCATCCAAGTATTAACTTTTCATTTTGCTTCTTTCGTACCAGTAATTATAATTATTTATTCTTACCCGACTTGCGTAAAGTAAGAATAGTTCAGTATTACATCACGTGATATATATTACGTATTCTGTAATTGTTTATGCATTGGGAACACTTCTCGTTGACTTTGCTACGTTCTCTTGTGGATTTTCAGTCGCAATGTTTTCAGTAGACGCATTTTTCAGTGACCCTAAGGGAAAACTCAACACCATAGTATATGCTAAAAAGAGTGAATTGTTGGCTTTGGCAGCTAAGTTTGAAGTAACTGCTAGTTCAAGAGACAGGAAAGATGACATAAAAAATGCCATTTTAGAATATATTATAGAGGAGGAAATTGTAGAAGAACACGAGGCTAGGAAATTCCTGAGTGCTAAGAAAGAAAGCTCAGACGTTGAGCATATGAGGTTAGCCATACAGTTAGAACAAGTAAAATTAGAGGCAGATAAGGAGAGAGAGAGACAAAAGTTAGAAGTAGAGAGACAAAAGTTAGAGATAGATAAAGAAAGGAAAAGGTATGACCTAGAAATGGAGAAAGCTAGATTAGATCATGAAGCTAGTCTAACTCAGAATATG
Source organism: Macrobrachium nipponense (assembly GCF_015104395.2). Taxonomy (NCBI): domain Eukaryota; kingdom Metazoa; phylum Arthropoda; class Malacostraca; order Decapoda; family Palaemonidae; genus Macrobrachium; species Macrobrachium nipponense. The sequence continues at coordinate 31,740,214 of NC_087201.1, read as the reverse complement.
GAAATTGAAAAAAAGTAGGATTAGTATAGAACAACATAGTAGAATAATGGCCCTAGAATCTAATCAACCACTCAAGTTTGACTTGACTATGAGTTTAAAGTTAGTCCCTGAATTTACAGAAACCGATGTAGATGCCTTCTTCCGTAATTTCGAAGATATTGCCTCAAATATGAAATGGCCAGTAGATCAATGGGTTTGGTTACTTAAATCCAAAGTCCAGGGTAAGGCTGCTATAGTGGTTAGTAATTTGGTAGGGGAAAGAAATTATACAGTAGTTAAGCAAGCTATTTTAGATGCATACATGTAACTGCCGAGGGTCTTAGACAAAGATTTAGACAATACATTAAATCAAATGCTCAAACTTGGTATGAATTTGCAAATGAAAAACTAAGATTATTTCATAAATGGCTTAAGGCTGCCAATGTTAATAATTTTGAGGAACTCATTAACCTGATTGTGACTGAAGAATTCATGAGAAAACTGCCACAAAATATTAGAATGCATATTGCTGACCGCGAGGAAGAGGATTTAAAGAAATCTGCTATGTTAGCTGACCATTTTTTCTTGATACACAAAACACACAAAGGTACTGAGATGTTTGTAAAGCAAGGCAAAGCAACAGGGTTCAGTGGTGAGAAAGAGGGTGTTAAATATTGTTCATATTGTAAACAACAAGGTCATGACATAAATGAATGTAAAAACCCAAACCTGTAAGAAATCTAAGTTTTTTGGCTCTCAGCTGTCCTACCCCGATGTTGGTAAATATAAAGACAGTAAATTTAGCGTAAAAGGTAAAGGAACTATGCATTGTAGTACGCCTGAAAGTGATGCCTTGTTTGCTAATTATATTTCAGAGGGTACAGTAACAATTCCCAATGGTACTCCTGTTAAAGTAAGAATCTTACGTGATACTGGGTCAACCCAAAGCATGATTTTACATAGTGCAGTGCCTACAATTTCTTTGCTTGATGAAAAGGTACTAGTTAGGGATTTAAGTCACACTAACAGTTTGTCTTTAGCAGAGCTCAATTTAAACTGTGAATATGTATCTGGTAAAGTAAAGATTGCTGTTATCACACACCATTCCCTGTACATGATGTTCAAGTATTACTTGGGAATGATTTAGCTGGTCAACTAACTTTACCTAACCTTATTTTGTATAATCAGCCACTGGATAATAACTCTAATGATTTGGATATCTTTGAACATGTAATTAAAGAAAATAATTTCATTAGTGACTTAGGTGAAAATGACATTGAGGAAGTAGAGACCGAAGTAGAGACCGATCAATGTGACCAGACTGAGAATTTTGTTGGTGTCGTAACTAGGGCAAAAGCCAAACAAGCTGTGAATGAAGGTGTCCCAGATATAGTAAAGACAACCATTCCCTGTACTAATTCTGATTTGATAAACTTACAACGAGCAGATGTGACTTTAACTAATGCACTTAAACAAGCTTCCACTAAGGAAGGTAAGGTACCTGGCTATTACTTTGATAAAGGAGTCCTGTTTAGGCTGTACCGACCTAGAAAGCTGTCCTCTAATGATACCTGGGCTAATAAAGAACTTGTAGTACCATTAACTTTACGTAAGAATATTTTGAGTGTTGCTCATCAAGCAGATTCCCATTTAGGAGTGTCAAAGACCTACAACCGTATAGCTAATGATTTCTTTTGGCCAGGTATGAAACATGATGTAATTGAATTTGTTAAAGAGTGTTATGTCTGTCAAGTAGTTGGAAAACCTAATGAGGTAATTCCAAAAGCACCCCTCATACCAATTGTAATACCACACGAACCTTTCAGTAAAGTCATAATTGACTGTGTAGGCCCATTGCCAAAAACTAAAAAAAGTAATCAGTATATTTTGACTATACTTTGTCCTACCACTAGATACCCCTATTGCAATTCCCCTTGGTAACATTTGTGCTAGAAATATTGTGAAACACCACCTTAAAGTTTTCACCACTTATGGATTCCCTAAAGAAATACAGAGTGATCGGGGTACTAATTTCACAAGTGACCTTTTCAATGAAACTTTAAAGGAATTTAATGTAAAACATACTCTTGCATCACCATATCACCCACAATCACAAGGTGCTCTTGAAAGACACCATCAGACCTTAAAATCATTACTTCGAAAATTTTGTATGGAGACTGGAACAGACTGGGATGAGAGTTTAGACTTAATATTATTTGTAATTAGAGAAGTCCCTAATGATTCCTTAGGTATGTCACCGTTTGAGATGTTATTCGGACATAAAGTTAGGGGGCCACTACAAGTACTTAAAGATAAAATGTTGAACAATGATACCTTAGATAACGTAACTGTAGGGCAGTATGTCGATAAATTAAAATGTAATTTTGAGAAAGTCCATAATTTTGCATTTAATAACTTAAAAATTAGTCAAGATGCGATGAAGGAATACTTTGATCTAAAAACTAAAGTTCGTAAGTTTAAAGAAGGGGATTTTGTACTTGTATATTTCCCTACTCCTAGTTCTCCTCTCAAACATAAATTTTCTGGTCCTTATATAATTCAGAAATGTGTCAATAATAACAATTATATAATCAGTACTCCTGACAGAAGAAAGTCAACCCAATTAGTTCATGTAAATCTCATCAAGAAATATCATGGTAATCCTCCAGTTGCTTTGCATTGTCTATCAGACTCTAATGTATTAGATTCTAAGAAATATAATGCATCAGCACACCAAAGTAAAACCCCATTGCCACATGATGCAGATTTATATCACTAATGATTTTGTTTCTTGGACAGACTCTGCTAACCAGGAAATATTGCAGAATATTCTAGTATATTTACAGCATCTACCCCGAAAGCAGAGGAGCCAGCTAGCAGAATTATTCCACAAATACAAGAGTATGTGGGGATGTGCCTCAACGTTGCAGCGATGCTGAACACGACATTGAATTACAGCCGGGTACACGACCAATTCGTCAACACTATTACAGGACCAGCTGGAAAAGCAGCAACGGATGAAGGAAGAAGTATCGTATTTACTGAAGAATGGACTGGCAACTAGAAGCACATCAGCTTGGGCGTCACCATGTCTTTTAGTTCCAAAACCAAACGGTAAAGTAAGGTTATGCACTGACTTTCGCCAAATAAACAATGTTACTATCAAAGATAGCTATCCATTACCAAGGATTGATGACATTTTAGATGCCATTGGTAATGCCAAATATTTATCACAAATCGATCTATTGCGTGGATATTATCAGATTCCACTAACAGATAGAGCAAAGCAAATATCTGCCTTCATAACCCCTTTGGATTATTCCAATATGAGAGGCTTCCATTTGGGTTAACCAATGCCCCTGCCACCTTCCAGCGATTGGTGAATAGTGTAATTCAGGATCTTGATGGTACATATGTGTACATCGACGATATTGTTGTGACATCTGACACCTTGGATGAGCACATCCATCGACTAAAAGCATTGTTTGGTCGTCTTCAGGAGTTTGGACTTACTATTCACCTAGGAAAATCTTCATTTGGTAAAGGGAAGGTTAGGTATTTAGGTCACATCATAGGTAGTGGAGAAATTGTTCCAAAAGATGAAAATATCACTGCTATTGTTGAGTTCCCTGTCCCACGAAATAGGAAAAGTCTTTAAGATTTCTAGACATGACCTCCTATTACAGGAAATTCTGTAAAAATTATAGTATAGTAGCCACTCCCTTGATTGACCTAACCAGCCCCAAAAATAAATTTGTATGGTCTTCTAATTGTCAACAAGCTTTTGATCAACTAAAGAATATACTTTGCTCTAATCCTGTCCTTGTTGCTCCTGATCTTGCTCAACCTTTTATCATACAGATTGACGCCTGTGATACTGGCATTGGTGCTGTCTTGATGCAGAAGAACAGTGACACACAGATGCTGCATCCTGTTAGCTACTATTCCTGCAAACTCAAAAAACACCAACGTTCCTATGCGACCGTAGAAAAAGAGCTGCTGGCAATCATCCTAACCTTGCAGAAATATGAAATATATTTCTCATCCAACATCCCGATCACCATCTTTACGGATCATAACCCACTAACCTTTCTCGGACGAGCGAGGTTAACAAATCAACGTATTTTCAGATGGTCTTTGTTTCTGCAAAACTTTGACCTAACCATCCACTACATCAAAGGAACTAATAACTGCATTGCGGATGCCCTGTCTCGGACCCACATGGACTCCTGATAGTTTTCTGGAATACACTTCATGAAACTTATAATGTCCTGATAGGCCATTTCTTCAACGGGGAGGAGTGTGATATTATGTATACCATGTCTCTGTTCTCTGTAATTATGTCGCTTGTACATATTTATTCTTGTAGTGGTACTCCTTCTTACCACTAGGTTTGTAACACTTTGTTTTTCCTGTTTTGACCCTTTGTATCCTTGCCTATCTTTTAGTTACTGTTCGTCATTTAAGTATCCTTGTCGTTCATTTAGTTTACTTTGGCTTGTAATATTTTGAGGAGGGAGAGTCGCTCTCAGGCCACCTTAACGACAACATATTCTGTATACACGGTGTAGGATAATCATCTTCCTATTGTTAAAGTAAGTCAGTGTGTTTTCTTTTATTGTTTCGTTGGTATACTTAATTCAGGTGTTTGTTTGTTTGTCTGTGTGTTCGTTCATTGGTTCATATAATTGTGTTGGTTTAACTTGCGAATTGTTTTCTACTAAAGTAAATGTCAATGTAATTGCTTGTTATTTCTATTATTAAATGGTTATATTTTGTGATCTGAGTTTTACACGTTCCTTCATTGATTGATATTTCTCAAATGTTCTTATTATAAGCTGTAACAGGCTAGGCTAAGGCTTAGTTTATAATATATAATATATATATATATATATATATATATATACACATATATATATATAAGCATATATATATATATTATGGATGCATCATTTTTATTATTATTATTAATATGTCAGTTACTCGTTGGACGAGTGGTTTACGTGCTCGCCTACCGATTCGGTAGTCGCTAGTTTGATTCTCCGCTCTGCCAACGTGGAATCAGAGGAATTTATTTCGGGTGATTAGAAATTCATTTCTCGATATAATGCGGTTCGGATCCCACAATAAGCTGTAGGTCCCGTTGTTAGGTAACCAATTGGTTCCTAACCACGTCTAAATATCTAATCCTTCGGGCCAGCCTAGGAGAGCTGTTAATCAGCTCAGTGGTCTGGTTAAACTAAGATATACTTTATATGTATAAATCCATAATCGTACAAAGAACGACCGACTTTGGTTGAGTACGCTTTAACAATTAACTACAGTTGAAAATTGGAGATTTCATGATGGAATGCAATGGATGCATCTTGGCATCTCTGAGAATACTAAAGACTGTTAAGATGGGCGACTTGGATACCCCGAAGAGTCTGAGGAACCTCTTGAATGGACCATCTCAGGGATATGAAACGTAGCCAGACAGACAGACAGGTCTATCCGGGTAGATGTGGTGCGTGTGGTCTAGTCTCGAAGATATAAGGAGAATATTATTTCTTGAGAAATTCCGTTACCTCAAATGTAATACAGTGCCTGAAGGCCGAGATGAAATATGGGCGCATAACTTTGTCTGTGAGGTTAGTAAGAATTTTATTAGCCTCCTGAGAAAATAAGCTCTCTCTCTCTCTCTCTCTCTCTCTCTCTCTCTCTCTCTCTCTCTCTCTCTCTCTCTATCCTTCGCTCTCTCTCTCTCTCTCTCTCTCTCTCTCTCTCTCTCTCTCCTTCGAGAGAATGACTGGTGCATCTTTTCCTCTCTCCCATCAAATATCCAAACCCGAGCTTCACGATGCTCTCTCGATGAGGTGCCATACTCCTGATGAATATTTCACCATTATCTCCATATTTCACGGGTTCAGATCCCCTGGGTTAGCCCCCGTCCCCTTTTCCTCCATCACCACTGACGCACGCTACCTTCTGGAGGAGGAGGAGGAGGCCTTCTTCCTCCTCCTCCTCCTCCTCCTCCTCCTCCTCTTCTTCTTCTTCTTCTTCTCCCTACTACCAGCCAAATTCTACTGCTATGACCTCCCTTCTCTCGATGTTCTCCAACTCCTTCGCTCTTCGTCAACGTAACCTCGAAACCATCTCAGCTTATATAAGAAAAATTTGATGCAAGAGGTTGAGTGGTGAGGTTTTATTTCTTGTGGTAGACGATTAAATTTTTATTTATTTGTTTATTTACCTATTTGCTTTCTTACAACGGAATTACTTCTGGAAGCTTTTTCAGGTGGGCCTACTTTCTGTACTGCTCGTTGGGTTATTAAGAAACGTTCTGTCAGGAGCACATTGGATTGCTAGTGATAGCTAGTTTGTTTTTGTCTTTTTGTTTGAATGGTTTATAAGAAATCGTCTGCTTTATTTATTCCAGTATACACTGCACCATTCCCGTTAGATAAAATTTCGTTTTTTTTTTTTTTACGGCAGATACCAACTACAAATTTCTGTTTTGTCTTCATAGTCATACAGGCTTGATATGTGGGCCCTTTTGGAAGTCAATTTCTTTCTCCTGATGTAAATAAATATATCTGTCAGTGAAAAATTAATTTTCTTGATTTCACGCAGCAACGTTCATAAGCTGTAGGATATTGACTCGAAATATTACAATACAGCAACGTTGACCTTTGCTGAATTAGGTTAACAGTATCAGCTGCGATTACATCAATATTTTCATCTTCATATGGTTTGACTTTAGACTAAGGCACTTGTATCTTCCTTCATCCAGACAAGTAGGAGCCTTTTTGTTATTTACCAATTCTATATAATAAGCCTTTTTATAATTATGTTGATTTTCGCTTACTCGGGAGTAAGCCTACAAAATACTTTGTTGTCGTTGTTGTTGTGGGTTTAGGAAGGATCTATGGAAAGGCCTAAAAAGTTCTGAAAAAGGTGTTTAGCGTTGACTTAAAGATACAGGAGTTTTAGGATGGGATATTTATGATTTATGTATTAGAATGAAAACGTAAAAAGTGAATGATGTACATGTCAAACAGTACAGAGAAATTATTTCTAATAAAATAAAGCGTATACATTTTAATTTTCGTTGGTGAATCAAGGCTCTATTTGACCGTAGATTTTAGTGTGCTTTAATCTACGCTATAAGTTAGGAATATGTGTACAACTTCTGCATGAGGGGAAAATCTTACACGCGTCTCGAGTAGTAAGCTGGAGGTCGGAGTACGCCTTGTTTCTTAAATACCTTCATGTTTTCACATCTTTTATGTTGCTGTGGCCACGTATTGAAAAGTGTGGTTACCGTATGGATAAACGTCCGGGTTTTCATATTTTCACTCGTTTATTCCTTTGACATTTTCCAGTTGCTTGGAGAGAAATACATCATTCGTCACTTTTCACTGGCGAAATAAGCATTGTTTCATCGTATATTATTGACGTATAAAGACATCCAGGTTTTCCTTTATACTGCACCATTCTTCTTATGTCATTACGTAACAAGGTGTTCTTTTGAACAACGTCAGCATTTCACTCCAGTCTTTTACAATTCGCTCTCGTATTTCCAGTAGCTTTGTTTCACGCTCACTGGATTTTCCAAAGATTCTATTTTCATTTATGGGTGTTCTTTATGACCCGTTGACATACTTTTTTTTTTTTACCGGTGATAAGGGGTCCCAAATAGAGTATAGGTCCCAAATAGAGTATATACTTTCACGATACTTTAACTTACGACCTTTCGCGTACATTCGTATTATGTCTTACTGACATAGTAGTGGCAGTACTGTAGAACAGGACTTACAGAAAAAAAATGCGCGGCTCTAAAAGCAACTGAAAGAAAGTATATTTAGGATCTAATGTCGGATCAAGTATGCCCACCTCCTAGAACTCTTAAAATTCTCAGTCATGTCTCCCTCAATCAGTATGAGTTTTGTTTCGCGCTGTCGACTTATGATTTCTCCTGCTTTACCTACTATGTCAAGTTTTCTTATGTCATGAACTCTTGGAACTCTTTTGTTCATTGTTCTCCACATGCCCAAAGATTTTGGTACGGTCTGGTCTCAAGGTTCATTTAGTTCATTTCCTTTTGACAGATTCACGCTCTTCTATTTATGTATTTTACATGTTGGTGCCATTTCATTTCAATTCCAGCTTCCAGGCGACCTATCCTCCATTTCATTTCAACTCCAGCTTCCAGGCGACTTATCCTCCATTTCATTTCAATTCCAGGTCCCAGGCGACCTATCCTTCATTTCATTTCAATTCCAGCTTCCAGGCGACCTATCCTCCATTTCATTTCAATTCCACATTCCACTACCAATTCTCCAGGTCCTTTCAATTCCAGCTCCCAGGCGACCTATCCTCCATTTCCTTTCAATTCCAGCTTCCAGGTGACCTGTCCTCCATTTACTTTCAATTCCAGCTTCCAGGCGACCTATCTTCCATTTCCTTTCAATTCCAGCTTCCAGGCGACCTATACTCCATTTCCTTTCAATTCCAGCTTCCAGGCGACCTATCTTCCATTTCTTTTCAATTCCGGCTTCCAGGCGAACTATCCTCCATTTCCTTTTAATTCCTGCTTCCAGTAACCTATTCTCAATTTCCTTTCAATTCCGGCTTCCAGGTGACCGTTGTCTCTTGCAGATATTTCCATTCTGAATAGACTATTTTCCTTTCCACTCTTAAGCCGTGCTTTATCTTAATCAATGAATTTCTGGAAAGTATCAGTAAAGAGAGATATGGAATTTCAGTCGTATTAATGCTTCTAAAATGAATTTTCCTGCTTACTTAGTGCTGACAGTACTAATACTGACAGCACATCCCTGGAAGGAAAATTTATTTTAGAAGCAGTAAAACGAATGAAATTCCGTCTGTCCCTTACTGATACTTTCCAGAACTTCTCCTGGAAGCTGGAATTGAAAGGAAATGGAGAGTAGGTCGTCTAGAAGCTGGACTTGAAAGAAACGGAGAATAGGTCGCCTGGAAGCTGGAATTAAAAGGAACTGGAAAATAGGTCGCCTGGAAGCTGGAATTGAAAAGAAATGGAGAATAGGTCGCCTGGAAACTGAAATTGAAAGGAAATGGAGAATAGGTCGCCTGGAAGCTGGAATTGAAAGGAACTGGAAAATAGGTCGCCTAGAAGCTGGACTTGAAAGAAATGGAGAATAGGTCGCCTAGAAGCTGGAATTGAAAGAAACTGGAAAATAGGTCGCCTGGAAGCTGGAATTGAAAAGAAATGGAGAGCAGGTCGCCTGGAAGCTGGAATTGAAAGGAAATGGAGGACAGGTCGCCTGGAAGCTGGAATTGAAAGGAACTGGAAAACAGGTTGCATAGAAGCTGGACTTGAAAGAAATGGAGGATAGGTCGCCTGGAAGCTGGAATTGAAAGGAACTGGAAAATAGGTCGCCTGGAAGCTGGAATTGAAAGGAACTGGAAAATAGGTCGCCTGGAAGCTGGAATTGAAAGGAACTGGAAAATAGGTCGCCTGGAAGCTGGAATTGAAAGGAAATGGAGAATAGGTTGCCTGGAAGCTGGAATTGAAAGGAACTGGAAAATAGGTCGCCTGGAAGCTGGAATTGAAAGGAACTGGAAAATAGGTCGCCTGGAAGCTGGAATTGAAAGGAAAATGGGAGAAATAGGTCGCCTGGAAGCTGGAATTGAAAGGACTGGAAAAAATAGGTCGCTGGAAGCTGGAATTGAAGGAACTGGAAAATAGGTCGCCTGGAAGCTGGAATTGAAAGGAAATGGAGAATAGGTCGCCTGGAAGCTGGAATTGAAAGGAACTGGAAAATAGGTCGCCTGGAAGCTGGAATTGAAAGGAAATGGAGAATAGGTCGCCTGGAAGCTGGAATTTAAAGGAAAATGGAAAAAAGGGTTCGGCCTTAAAGCGGAATTGAAAGGAACTGGAAAATAGGTCGCCTGGAAGCTGGAATTGAAAAGAAATGGAGAATAGGTCGCCTGGAAGCTGGAATTGAAAGGAACTGGAAAATAGGTCGCATAGAAGCTGGACTTGAAAGAAATGGAGGATAGGTCGCCTGGAAGCTGGAATTGAAAGGAAATGGAGAATAGGTCGCCTGGAAGCTGGAATTGAAAGGAACTGGAGAATAGGTCGCCTGGAAGCTGGAATTGAAAGGAACTGGAAAATAGGTGACCTGGAAGCTGGAATTGAAAGGAAATGGAGAATAGGTCGCCTGGAAGCTGGAATTGAAAGGAACTGGAAAATAGGTCGCCTGGAAGCTGGAATTGAAAGGAAATGGAGAATAGGTCGCCTGGAAGCTGGAATTGAAAGGAAATGGAAAATAGGTCGCTTAGAAGCTGGAATTGAAAAGAAATGGAGAATAGGTCGCCTGGAAGCTGTAATTGAAAGGAAATGGAGAATAGGACGCTTAGAAGCTGGAATTGAAAAGAAATGGAGAATAGGTCGCCTGGAAGCTGGAATTGAAAGGAAATGGAGAATAGGTCGCCTGGAAGCTGGAATTGAAAGGAAATGGAAAATAGGTCGCTTAGAAGCTGGAGTTGAAAAGAAATGGAGAATAGGTCGCCTGGAAGCTGGAATTGAAAAGAATGGAGAATAGGTCGCCTGGAAGCTGGAATTGAAAGGAAATGGAGAATAGGTCGCCTGGATGCTGGAATTGAAAAGAAACGGATACTGCAATCTAGATGGATAGCGCCATACAGATGATGAGAGGTATTTAGTACGTCTTTTAACAATCCAAATGGAATTTGAATCTCAACTCGGTTTGGAATAGTCTCATTACGTGATAAATAGACTATTTGTCCTGTTAATGTCTGCTTAAGAAAAAGTATATATTGCTGACTCTTTGGCTGGCACACCTTAAAAAAACGTAATATATTTGAGTTTCTGAACTATCTCAGTCAAGCAGCAATAACTGAACACTACCTTTAAGCCCTGTAATACCTTTGGCCTACAAAGCTGAGGCAGACAGCTATCATCATGTACTCTGATATTTTATGAAGTACTCTTTGCCTTCATCATACTTTTCGAATTTCGGGTTGCGATGCCATCTTCATTTCTGTTGGATCTATAATGCCATTTTTGTCCCTATTGCCTCTTTGAATATTTTCAGTGATGGGAAACGAGAATGGTCAATTAAAGCTGCATTTTGTCAGAGGGAAGCGATTTTTAGATCGCAAGCTTGGATCCTTAAATTGATATTGATTCTGCGAGTGCTGACAGAAGAGAACTCTCACTCTGCGAAGTTTTTCTACGAGTATGACACACGAAATGGCAGCGGTTATTCTATTCTGATATCTGTTTTTTATTTCTTTTCCTTCCTTAGTCTTTTCCCTTTCTTGCTGTCGATCCGTGTGTCAATTAGCGAGGGGTCCGGTTTGCTTTGGGACATTATTATTCGTTGAAGGCTGTGCTTCCTTTCAGATTTGTGGGGAATGATTGGTATCGTTCTAGGAGCGCGGAAAAGTTGCCTTAATAGACTGAATCATGAACTGCAATCACTATTATCTAATAGAAAGTGAGAGGGCGAGAGAGAGAGGGACTAGGATTACCCTCTGATATATGCTTCCACCTACCGGGTCTGAGACCCACCTATACCTATTTATTTATTTATTTATTTATTTATTTATTTATTTATTTATTTATTTATTTTTTAGGCTACGAGGTGGCACGGCTGTAAAGACCAAGTATCACAACGATTTCACAGCACTAACTGGAATTCCTTAATTCCCGATAATTTACAGTAAGGAGTAATCGTTCTTTGTTGATTGTCTAAAATTTGCTCTTGCTCATTATGAATTTTTATCACATCACCGTGATTCATATACATGCACCAAGCTACAAATGTCCTTTAATATCCAATTCGCTCTGCCTCGGAACTGATATATTGTCATATATGTTGAACCGAAGGGGAATTTTTTAGCTGATGATAATTTCTTCCTCTCGTGGGTTCGAACCTGCGTCGCCCAGCGGACAGAGGAGAAATCAGGACTTCAGTGACTTTATCGACTCGGCCTAGTCACCCACGAGAGGACGATATTATTATCAACTGAAAAATTCCCCCTTCGGGTAAGATATATGAAAATATATTAATTCCGAGGTAGAGTGAATTGGATATTAAAGGACATTTGTAGCTTGACGCTTATATGTTTTAATTCCAAAACTTACTCTTCTAGTTTATTTAAATTTAAATTCCATGAATATTTTGCGGTAATATTCCTAGTAGCCATTGGCGTCCCATTTGTGAATTGAAGGCTCTCTCTCTCTCTCTCTCTCTCTCTCTTAAAAGAAAGCTAGACAAAATCATTAGAAAACTGTGAATGAATTTTTAAACCTGCTCCTAGAGATAAGTATGCCTTTGAGACCTCCTAATCCTTGTAACTTTCTCTCTAAGAGTCATAATTCGCGCCCGAAGTAACTGTTCCTTGAATTCCTCTGAGATACACATCTGCTGTATAATTATATATATATATATAGATATATATATATATATATATATATATATATATATATATATATATATATATATATATTACAGCAGATGTGTATCTCAGAGGAATTCAAAGGAACGCTGTAATATATATATATAATATATATATATATATATATATATATATATATATATATATATATATATATATAGATATATATATACAGCCAGATGTGTAATCAGCAGAGGATTCAGGAACAGTTACTTCGGGCGCGAATTATGACTCTTAGAGAGAAAGTTACAAGGATTAGGAGGTCTCAAAGGCATACTTATCTCTAGGAGCAGGTTTAAAAATTCATTCACAGTTTTCTAATGATTTTGTCTAGCTTTCTTTTAAGAGAGAGAGAGAGAGAGAGAGAGAGAGAGCGAGAGAGAGAAGAGAGAGAGAGAGAGAGAGAGAGAGAGAGCCTTCAATTCACAAATGGGACGCCAATGGCTACTAGGAATATTTCCATGTGGCTATTTACGTACATATTTGTCATGTGCTGTTTGGTGACCTCATTGTGATACATTAATATATATATATATATATATAGTATATATATATAGATATATACATACATAGATTAATTATAATATAATAATATATATATAGATATATAATATAAATTACATACATATATATATATATATATATATATATATATATATATATATATATATATATAAATACTATTATGTATCAACAATAAGTCACCAAACAGCACATGACAAATATGTACGTAAATAGCCACATGGAAAGTGAAAAATTGAGGACCAGATACCAAGCGCTTTCGTGTATTGCGTACACTTCTTCGGGGTATAAAGTAAAATTTATTTTACTTTGTACCCCGAAGAAGTGCACGCAATACACAAAAGCGCTTGGTACCTGGTCTTTAATTTTTAATTTTTCACTTTTCATGTGGTTATTTACGTGTATATATATATATATAAGTCATATCACATTTCCGTGATTCATATACATAATCGAGTATATATATATATATATATATATATATATATATATATATATATATATATATATAAGTCATATCACATTTCCGTGATTCATATACATATATCGAGTATATATATATATATATATATATATATATATATATATATATATATATATATATATATATATATATTATATAGAGAGAGAGAGAGAGAGAGAGAGAGAGAGAGAGAGAGAGAGAGAGAGAGAGAGATTTTTTGGCATTATACATGGGGCAATTAAGGCATTCAGCGCTGAAACGGAAATTGACAGTAGAAGGTTTGAAAGGTAGAACAGGAGGCAGACCTCAAAGGAGTTGCTCTACGAAACAGTTCTTAGGAGAGGGTGGACAGTAAGATGAGAAGAAAGAGAATATGAGCGGAGGTACAGTAAAAGGAATGAAAGTAGTTGCAGCAGCTAGGGGCCGAAGGGACGCTGCAAAGAACCTCAAGTAACGCCTACATTGCACCGAATGAGGTGTAATGACGGTACTACGGGGATCTACTGTAGGGGTTAAAGGAAGACGGGGACGGAGAACACGAGAGGCTTTTCTCTCTCTCTCTCTCTCTCTCTCTCTGGTCAGGTGGTGGGGCGAGGGCAGCTATGTAGGCCTGTTAATTACCCAACACGGGGCCTTGTCTACTTATCCGTCTCGCTCGGTGGTCGTCGGCGCCTCTTAGCAATATTGATGAGGAGGCTACGGAAGGCGCATCATACCGATCATTATTCAAATGTCGAGTGAGATTGGGGGAAGATTAGCCAGGGTAAAGAAGGGCCTGGTCCACTGTCTGTGCAAAGGGGGGCGAGGTGTGGCGGCATAGGAACCAGGGACCACTGCAGTTTGTCACTTTTGGTGGACGCTATTGGGGGGGGCGGCCAGTTATAATTTCTTTTCCAGGAATACTGGAGTATTAGCTGGCTATGTCTTTGTTAATGTTCTGCTAATTCCAGCTTCGTTGTATTTGTCGTTTCATCTTAGAAAAAAATTCTTAGATATTGTTAATTTATTCGGATAACTGACGGTAATCTCTTCTTACGAAGTCGTCCATATCCAATAGACTCCTCTCCCGAGTCAGGCATTACCACGCCCAACCCCCCTCCCCAATCTCCTCCTCCTCCTCCTCAAAAAAAAAAAAAAAAAAAAAAACAACAACAACAACAACAACAACAACAACAACAATCAGTGAGTTAGTCATTTCAGCAAAAAATCACGTTATATATACCAAGCAAAATCACCTTACTACACCCTATCAGCTGACCAGAGAAAAAAGGGCATCGTGCGTACGGGCTTATTACGCCCCCATGAATGACGCATAAGAAAAGAGACTCTCGGGTACCCCACCCACCCAAACACTCGCCTCGACGACATTTGAATGGACTCCGTAAGACTAGGCCGAGGCGATACCCAGACACCACCGTTTTGTAAGTGTGTCAATTTTGACAGCGGTAAAAGGCCGGTCGCTGTTTGAACTCTCCCTCGGGTGGCAACGAGATGGACAGAAAGGGGGGCCTGCCGCCCCCTTGCTAAGATTAATGTCCCAGGTGGTGGAAGCTGTCTTAGGAAATTGATGCCGAACTGTTGCAGGTAGCAGGACTCGCGGTTAATTAATAGATTCTACCCCAGGAATATTTCCTTTTTTTATCGTACGCGGTGGAACTTTGAAGGCTCTGGTTATGATGGTTGGAATGTAGTTAAGGTTGATGTAGTTTGTAACTTAATTGAGATGATAGCGATGAAGTGGAAGAGGTCAGGCTCCATTAGGAGTGATGGGTTGCCTGTAAGAACGGCATAATCCAAGTGTTTCGTAAATGACCTCTGATCTTCTATCACTTACACTTCTGGAAATAAATGGTGAAACCCTATTAGCTCGATTTGCTCGCCTCAATACACTGTTTCCTGCGCCAAATATAGCGATTAATTTGTAACTGTAATTGTGATTGCATTTGTTGTGAAGTAATTGTAATGTAATTGCTATTTCCAAATGTAATCATAACTGTAATTGTAATTTACACTTTTTTAAAGTAATTGTAATTGCAACTGTAATTTATTTCTTCAAGTGTAATTACTCCAACCCTGGTTATAACCCTACTGTCCAGAGAGGAGTATCTGAAATGGTCTGGATAAGCAGATCCACTTCGATTTTCAGTTTTTTATGTATTTTTGGACACCTGGTTATTCCATTTGGATTTTAATTCACCATCGCATTAGCTGCTATAAAAAGGCATAATGTATACGCTCAGAGTATTATGAAATGTCTTTTCTTTACTTTGGAAAATCTTGAGCAACTTTGATGAAAAGCTCTTGGCTGTAGAATTTTACCCGTATTCATACTATATAGATATTGGTTCAGAAGAGGAAAATTATTTTTGAAGTCCTGTACAAATAACAATGTTGAGTCAATAACTGAGATTAATATATCGTACCGAAGAAGACTTCAACGCAAGTCTAATGTCAAATCTTTAGGATTTCTGGCTGAAAAGGGTTTATTGAACAATTGCGTATTCCTTCATGATATTCTCGCTTAATCGGGGAGTAAGCCTACAAACTACTCTGTTTTTGTTGTTGGGGGTGTAGAATATGTCTATGGAAGAGCCTAAATAGGTCAATAAGGTGTTTCGCATTGAGTTAATTTACAGGAATTTTAGGATACGATATTTATGATTTATTTATTAGAATGAAAATGTGAAAAATAAATCGTGCATGTTAAACAGTACAGAAAAATTATTTCTAATAAAATATAGCGTATTTATTTTGATTTTCGTTGTTGAAACACGGCACTATTTGACTGTAGATTTCAGCTCATGTTTATATACGTTAAAAGTTAGGAATATAATGTTTACAACTTATGTGTGAAGGGAAAATCTTGTACGCGTCAGAAGTAAGCTATAGGTCGGATCACGCCTTGTAAAGCAGTTTCTGATTTCTGGATATATTCCATTGTCTAGTTTGGTCAGCAGAGGAATATGGACGAAGCCGATTTCATATTTATTAGTTCATTCAGTTTTGTTCTCTTACACAAGGCCGATTAAGAATCAGAATAAGCAAAGTGAATTAACTTTCAAGACAAAAGATTCCTTGAAACTGGAACTTGAGCAGTGCCCTGTCCTGTAACGTCTCACTACCCTGCTCCATTTCCCTCTTTCGATAAGCTGCACAGTTCTGACATCAGAATGGGTCGCACAATTATACTAATTGAAAGGAAAAACCCTTTTTTTCTGATACTGGTACCCATGCCTGTCAGTAAAGCTGGGCAACCCACATGTGCAAAATTTAACTAGGAAAAACATCCTGAAACCAATGGTTACCCTTCAGAGAATGCTTCTTAAACCTCCGTTATGTCATGCACTTAGAATGGCGATTCATTGATTTATGCATTTCCTACAATTTTCTACTAAGGAACACTGTACCTATCTGTTTGATGTTGGCAAACAGATTCCGAAACGTTTAGCTAAGATGGTGAGGTGACATAGCAAGATATGAGACAAGGCAATAATTGTATGTGTGAAATGAATTAAAACAAGGCGTGATGTGACCTCCAGCTTACTTGGAACCCGTGCAAGATTTTCCCCTCACGCATAAGTTGTAAACATTGTATTTCTAACTTAAAGTGAAGTGTTTTTCGTGTTTAATACACATACTTAGTACTACTCATACTAACAACAAGGATCAGATAAAAAGAACGCGAATTAAGCACGTTCATATATTCTCAGTTATAAGTGGAAGCACAAAATAACTGAACAGAAACAAAGCCTAAATTCAGTATACCAAATAGATTAAAACGCACTAAAATCTATGGTCAAATAGAGCCTTCTTTCACCAACGAAAATTAAAATAAGTATATTTTATTAGAAATAACTGTTCTGTACTGTTTAACATGCACATTATTTATTTGTTTACATTTTCATTCTAATAAGTAAATCATAAATATCCTATCCTAAAATTCCTGTATTTTTAACTCCGCGCAAAACACATTTCTCAGACCTTTTTAGGGTCTTCCATAGACCTTAGATAACCCCCCAACAACAACAACAAAATCAACAACAAAGTAGTTTGTAGGGTTACTCCCCGAGTAAGTACCCGATTAAGTAAAAAGTTATGACGAAGAACTATTCTGACCCAAACGTTTGACAAAATCATTATGAAGTTGTAAACAATATGCGATAAGCTGTTGAGATCGTAAAACTTCGCAGCAAATCATTTATGCATTCCGCAGCATCAACTGATTTTATGCTTTAAGTCTTTTTGAATTTCTGTCAAGTTTCACCGAATCTCTAGACCCGATGCCTGACGATCTAGAAAATTCCAGAACCTCAAGTTTAGAGTTTAAAGATAATGAAATGGTATTTTGGAAAATGTCTATTTATACTTTAAAATATTATCATGTCTCTCTCTCTCTCTCTCTCTCTCTCTCTCTCTCTCTCTCTCTCTCTCTCTCTCCCCCCGAATAAACCTTCCATTCCTCCTTGTGAAATTAATCTCAATCTGAAATGCAACAGCAAAAAGGAGCCGATATTTTCTGTCCGAAAACGTTAACACTCATTTAAAAGGCGAGAGATCGACGAAGACCTAGTAAATAATCCAGGCCAAGGTCGTTCCTCCATTCGAAGGGGACAATATCTGTGTTTTTCACAGGAGCCTTTGTTTTGTGTGGACGCCGTGAGCTCTGTCGCTGGTTTATTCATGTATTGCTATTCTTTGGCGGAGGGAGGAGAAGTGACTGTTGGGATGCGTAGGAATTGTAGCTTCACAAGTTTATGTCTGCCTTGTAGTATTCATAATGTTGACACGTTAAGGGAATTTAGGTATTCAACAGTGTCTTGGAGAACGCTTCCATATTTCATGGCGCATTAACATATTTATGATGCAAGATGGGACGCATCTGGCCAGTATTAGAGATGCCGTAGACAATTCAATGTGACACTCAATATAGATAAGACAAGGAGTAAGGAAAAAAATTTGCTAGAATGTTGAATGATGATTCAGGGAAACAGTGAATGTGGTGATTACATTTCCATTTTGAGGATTAAGGTGATTTTTTGCTTCGTTCTTGTTAGAATATTTTATTGAAAATTCTCTCCCGCCCCCCCCCCCCCCCCCCCCCACTCCCGCCCGCCCCGCACTTTTTTAAGGTTCTTTGCCGCTATGGTAATTATTGATCTAATTTCAAAACTATAGCGAGATCTTATTCATCACAAAAGTTTGTTAGTTTGCAGACCTCGTGTTGTATAAGTTTAGACTGATTTTCACTGAATTTGGAAGTGTTCTTTGCTACCAAGCCTGGGCTTTGGTTGTTCGAGTATTGGTGTTTGGTCGATGAAGCTGATCTTGGTTGGTAATGAGGCCTCGGTCGAAGAATATCATTTCGCTTTCACGAAGGAATAAACATTACAGTTGACGCTCGTTTGGTTTAGTGACCTTCAACGTATATATAATTTCTCTTTGCTAAAAACAATATGGTCTAATGATACTGTTTGGAAAGCAGAAACTGCTCATTTTCTATTTTTGTTCTCTTATCATTTTTTTTTCTATTGCAGTCATCCTTTGTGACTGTGTTTTTTTTTTTGTGGGGTTCCGAGTTGCATCCTGCCTCCTTAGGAGTCCATCACTTTTCTCACTAGGTGCGCTGTTTCTAGTAGCACACTCTTCTGCATGAGTCTTGTAGCTACTTCGGCATCTAGTTTTTTTCAGGTTCCTTTTCAGGGATCTTGGGATCGTGCCTTCTAGTGTTCCTGTGGTTATTGGTACAATTTGCATTAGCATACCATCCTTATTTCTCTTTTCAGGTCTTGATACTTGTCAATTTTTTATCTTTCTTTCTCACCTACTCAGGTGTCCCATGGTATTGTAGCATCAATGAATGATACTCTCATCTTGATTTTGTCAATCAACGACACGTCTGTTCTATTGGCACATATCACCCTATCTGTTTTTATACCATAGTCCCAGAGGATCCCTGCTGATTGTTCTCTATCACTTCCTCAGGTTGGTGTTTGTACAACTTATTACTGCAAGCTAGCTGGTGTTTCTTGCACAGGCTCCAGTGGAGGGCTTTTCCTACTGAATAATGTTTCTTTTTGTACTGGTTCTGTGCAAAAGCCAGACATTCGCTTACTATGTGGTTTAAGGTCGTTTTTCATATTGCACTTTCCGCATAAGGGTGAGATGTTATTTCCATCCATTGTTCTTTGGACATATCGGGTTCTTACGGTCTGATTTTGTGCCGATGTCAGCATTCCTTCTGTTTCCTTCTTGAGGTTTCCCCTTTGCAGCCATTGCCATGTTTCATTGCTGGTCATTCTTTAATCTGTCTCTTGTACTGTCCGTGCACTGGTTTGTTGTGCCACTCTTCTGCAGTTGTCTGTGGTTAGTATCCCTCTACGTCCTTCCTTTCGTGTTATGTATAGTCTGTCTGTATTTGCTATCGGGTGAAGTGTTTTCTGGTCTGTATTGCGGAGTTCAGCCTTCGTCCACTCCACTACT
This sequence comes from Macrobrachium nipponense, assembly GCF_015104395.2. Taxonomy (NCBI): domain Eukaryota; kingdom Metazoa; phylum Arthropoda; class Malacostraca; order Decapoda; family Palaemonidae; genus Macrobrachium; species Macrobrachium nipponense. The sequence continues at coordinate 31,720,317 of NC_087201.1, read as the reverse complement.
TTGCTGTATCAGATCGCTGGTACTGGCCATGTGTATATGGCTTTCATCATGTCTCCAGCGTTAGTTTTGACTCGAGTGAGTATCGTCTTAAGTGTCTGCATATATTCTTTCCTGATCGTGTTCTTCATCTCTTGGTGTTTTATATCTTCTTTTATTCCCAGCTATTTATCTCCTGTCTCATCTATATGTTTAGTGATATTCCCATCTGGTTGCTTTATCCCTTCAGTCCTTGTCACTTTGCCTTTTTGTATGTTGACCAAGGCACATTTTTCTATTTCATACTCCATCCTGATGTCCCCAGATACAATCCTTACATTCTGGATTAGGGTATCTATTTCCTTGATGCTCTTACCATACAGCTTGATGCTGTCTATGAACATCAGATGGTTAATTCTGTTGCCTCCTTTCTTGAGTTGGTGCCCAGCATCCATCATCTGCAGTACTTTTGTCATGGGAATTATGGCTACTACAAAGTGGGGGCAGTGAGTCGCCTTGAAAGATCCCTCTCCTGATATGAACCTCTGCTAGTCTTATCCCAGATCTTGTAAATATTGTATTCCAGTTGCGCATTGTATTTTTTAGGAGGTTGGTGGTGTTTTCCTCTGCCCCATATATTTTCAAGCATTCTATAGCCACATGTATGGTATCATGTCGAACGCTTTTTTGTAGCCAATCCATGACATGCTTAGGTTGGTTTCCCTTCTCTTATGTTCTTCAGTGCCATTTTGTCTATCAGGAGCTAGTCTTTTGTCCCCCTACACTTCCTTTTGCAGCCTTTCTGTTGGCGGGGGATGGTGTTTGTATCTTCTTGGTAGTTGTATAGCCTTTTACTGATGATACCTGTTATTAACTTCCACATTACTGGTAGGCAGGTATAGGCTTGTAGTTACTTGCTATATTTCCCTTGTTCTTGTCTTTCTATGCTAAAGATGTTCTACCTGCGGCCAACCATTTGGGCGTTTGGTGGTTTGTGATAAGAGCTGGAGTTGTTCTGCTGTTCGTGGATGTAAGATCTTGAAGTTTTTGAGCCAGTAGCCATGGACTTCATAGGGTCCTAGGGCTTTCCAGTTAGGAATTTTCTTTAGTTGGTGTCTGATTGTGTCTGTCGTGATCTCTGTGAATCTTTGTTTTATTCTCCCTATTTCCTCTGCCTTGACTTCCTGGAGCCATGTTGCTTGTTTGTTGTGTGATTCTGAATTGCTCCATATATTAGTATTATTATTATGTCTGTTTATTTACATATTTATTTTTAGGTGGTTTCTTTTTTTAGTATTTTCTTGACTGCCAGGGGGGCATAGCTGTCATATTTTTGGTGTCTATTTTATTTAAGGTTTCATATTGGTCATCATTCCTTCTCTGACCAACGAACTACAATTGTCCTCTTCGGTGAGGCTTGGGTAGTTAATTTAACGTACGAAATTTTCATTTCTCTGAGTTTGTTATTCAACTTTAGCAAGGATAGAAGAAGAAAAAAAGAAAAAAGCTCCAGGGATTACCCCTACACAGTCAGTTACGAGCTACTTCCCCATCGGTAGTTTAATTCGCTGCTTCTTGAGTGTCCTTAGCCCTTTTCAAAGCGTAAATGCATTATGTCGGTCCATTAAAATAACGATTCCGGTTCAATAACTGACGGACAGGCTTTGTTTAGAAATGTTTGTATTAATAAACGATTCGTTTGGACCAGGGATGGCCCGAAGAGGGCCCGGTTACTTCCCTCAATGTTAATTACCAGTTGGTCAAAAATTGGTAGTATTTGTTATATAAAAACACACCTTTGTAGTGTGTGTATGTATATAAGTGTGTGTATATATGTATGTAAATATGAATGTCAGAAATTAAGAATCGATGAATATGACACACACACACGCACTCAGGACTATACCAACTTAACTATGTGGATTTAGCGAAAATAGGCATAAAACATACCATTGTACACACACACACACACACATATATATATGTATATATATATATATATATATATATATATGTATATATATATATATATATATATGTATATATATACATATACATATATATATGAATATATATTTATGAATATAGATAAGTATAGGATATATATTGTATCAAATTCAACTTTGTCAAAATTACTAAGTTGGTTCAAACGAATGAAATTTTCATTCGTTTTAATATTCAAGCCAGCAAAATTAAGTCATGGCCTTCCTTTTGACACTAAACAGTATCTATTGCAAACTTGCACAGACGGCGAATAATATGCATGCGGAAGCATGCATGTTAATTCAAATCTCGCTTTAAAAGCGCGATTTAACGAGAATATATATATATATATATATATATATATATATATATATATATATATATATATATTATATATATATATATATATATATATATATTGGTTAACGAACGTCTTCGGCAAATGCCTGTCTATATCCCTTTACTTCATTCCGATCCTAATATTTTCTTATTTATAGCGTTAGGTTCTAGAAAGCGCACATCCGCCAACAGTTAAACATCAGAAACAGCCCCCCCCCGCCCCCCAAATCACTTTCTAGCTGTTGTCGGTCCATTCCCTACATGAATTATGGTAACTTGTATCAAATGCATTATACACACACGAATAATAATCGATAGCCCTGAACTCAAATGCATTTTGGTAATGCTGTCTCTCTCTTCGTTTTCTCTTTTGATTTAGCAATGAGACGAACACAAAGAGAATAAATTATACATGGCATTAACTCGCGGACTTCATCGTATTTCATCTCTTGTATTCGCTCTGCTCATAATGCTTAGTCTTTCCCGTCCGCCGATTTTTTTCTTTTCATTTTCTATTTTCTATTTATTTATTCGGCTTTCCGTGTACGTTAAATTTTAGAAGGCCAGATATCTGATGTTGAAAGTTAACGATATTTGTGTATTTGTGCGTTTTTTGTAAATTAGTAAATACACACTCAGTTTATATATATATGTTATATATATATATATATATATATATATATATATATAATATATATATATATGTGTGTGTGTGTGTGTGTGTGTGTGTGTGTGTGTGTGTGTGTATGGCGATACAATCCACAGTGACGTAAAATCCCTCTGTAGTTTTAGTGAGCAAGACCACAGCTGATGGTCGAAAGCTTTAAGTTCCTGTACGAAGAAATATATATTTTAAACTACAGAAGGGTTTTACATTATTGTGGATCGTATCCCCATTTACTTACAGGTACGACATAGTAACTAGCTTCTGCATATATGTATATGTATATATATATATATTATATATATATATATATATATATATATATATAGTATATATATATATATATATATATATATATATATATATATATTATATATAGCTTCTGCATATATGTATATGTGTAGATATATATCTATATATATATATATATACGTATATATATATATATATATATATATATATATATATAATATATGTGTGTGTGTGTGTGTGTGTGTGTGTGTGCCCGTAATTATATATATATATATATATATATATATATGATAGTATATATATATATATATATATATATATATATATATATATATATATATATATATAGATATATATATATATATATATATATATATATATATATATATACACACACACACAATAACGTCACCAATGTGTAATATCGATTTTACTTAACCTTCGGAATAACTTACAGACCAGGAGGATAATTGTAACTGATAAGTGCCACTGCGGATGGTAAAAGTAACGGTCTATCGTTTCCAAGTTGGGTCCACAGTCCTAAGTCGTAGCCAGCGCAGAAGTAGTTGCCACTTATAATTCCCTGTGGTGTACGGGATCCCTAATACAGTTTGAATTCGAGAATGACCTCTTAACGTACCGATTTCTTCACGCTTTTCGGATGCGGTTATCATCACAAATATTGCGTTAGTATGAGGAAAACAAGCGGTAATTCTAGTCACAGTCACCGAGATGATCTTCAAGGTGAAATATATGAAATGTTTTTAATATCTCCAAGTATTTTAATTTAAATGTCATAAATTCTCGCTGACAAAGGATCATAAGCCGTTCTATTCATTCACTACCGGTGAAGCTGTTGACCATCAAAATTTACTGGTCATGCTTATAAAAGATTATATTCATAAGTTTGTTCATCAGTTTTGTGAAAATTTTAATAATAATGTTTTCCATTTTTAAGATACTATAAAAGTGGACAGAATTCTCCACTAAAGCCTCTAGGTTCAGCCGATTCGATTCGTTAAAAAATGATATCAGCTTAATACCGGACAACCATTCAAAGATCTTGCTGCCGAAATAAAACTCGAGATTATAGAGTGGCCAAGAGCATATAACTCTTACATATTCTAACCACTATAGTTAACTGAGGACTCTTCAAAGCGTTGTTATATATTATTATAATAAGAAGCCAAGAGTAGTATTTTCGCGTGCGCAGTAACATAAGTAATGAGTTAACTGCTCTAAGTCAAATTGTGTATAAACTTGATTTTTCCATTGCTAAAATGATTTTTAATCCAGTTTCATCTTGACCATTTGTATGTTTCGGCTGTTCCATTTTTTGGACAGATTTATCACCACAGCGCTGTACCCGAGTGGGAAAAGAATGTTAAGTTTATCCAGCGTTGTAGGATTTGAACCAACACACGAGAATTTGCACTAAAAAGCCGCAACGCAGCCATAACTACTGCGAGGAAATCTCTTTGAGGTTCGTGAGTATTTCATCCATTTTATTAACTAGTCTGGAGAACCTATCGACTTTGTTTACAATATACTTTTCGGTTTGTCCTTTGTCCTTTTTAATGCCATCTGTTGCTGTGGAAGAGAGCCTTAGCAATTTATTATCGGGACAATCATTGGCTTATTGAAACGATTCTCCGGCAGTGGACCTCCTTCTTTAATGGCAGTTTGAATTAATCAGCCATCGGTGGCCGACAACAAACTTTTTCTGCTATCCCTTTTGACGAATCGAATTCCTCGCTCCAATATGGAGCCTCCCCCCCACCCCCTATATTCTTTTCCGTCCCGTTATTAACCCTAAAACGAGGTTTGCATACGGAATCAGCGTAAACTTTCACACCATAGCGGAGATGTAATTTGGCTCCTTTTGACCCTCACTTAATCTTTGATAGGCTTCGTCTGTCCCGCCGCTTTTCTCTCACGGTCGGTCCAGCCAGCCAGCCAGTCCAGACCCAACCTCCCTCCCGCCCCGACCTACGTGGGTCTCCTACCTGATGATGATGATGATGATGATGATCGTAACGTCCAAAACCTGCTTTCTGTACCGAAGTCGTCGTCGGCCTTGGTTCTCTTCGCATCTTCCGCTCCTCTCCCCCTCCCCCTCCTCTTGTTTCACCCTTTCTCATCGGTCAGCTGCCTCCTCCTCCCACCTCCTCCTGCTCCCTCCCCCGCCCCCCTCCTATAATTCCCTCGTACCCTCTGTTTTAAACAGTGATAGCTACATTCAACCAAGCGGCCGCCTCCATAACATTATTCATGAGTATTTCAGTGTTTGGTGGAGTATCACAGCCAAAAGGGCAGGACGAGTTGTCGCCGTCGGCCTACGGCACTTTGAATCAACGGCGTTTCTTCCACGCTAAATATATTAATGAGTCTCTCTCTCTCTCTCTCTCTCTCTATCTGCTCTTCTCATCGTCTCTCTCTCCTCTCTGCTCTCTCGTCGCCCGTTCCCTCATTTCTTCAGGAATGGATGACCCCGAGTTCGTCTCGTATTCCGACCAAGAAACTCATTTTCATTTGCCCAGCTGCTGTGAACGCTTAACATTCATTACTAGACAGTGGTCTAATCTCTTGATACTTTATATTAAAGGCGATGAAGTCCGCAATTTTCATAATGTCAATCAAAGCAACATTTTTGAGACATATAGACCGATCACAAGTATTTAGATCTATTGAAGAAGTTTGCATATACTTCTCATAGTTTGTTGCTTAACTATATTCGTAGTCATTCTTTATTTAAGTATTTTTTTTCAATACACAAAAACATTCCTGTATTTTGTTGACTTAATGAATCTATAGGCGCTTCTCGCTCTTAAATAATTATCTTCAACCTCGCGCCTACCATCTGTCAGCAATTTCACTGAACTCTGCCTACTAATTCCTGTATCTGTGAAGACCGAAAGAAAGGAACTGTATTATTCAAGTTCTTATATCTGTGTCCAATAAGTATTACACTTCTGCATCATGCATTCTTTTCTTCAACTATTAAAGTTCTTAATATTAGACTCGTATTGTTCCCATTCTGACAAATCTTTCTCTTGCCAAAAACAGGGATTCAAGAAGATTCAGTCTGTTACTGAGCTTTTCACTGATTAACCAAATTTTCTTTATTTTCTTTCTATTTGAAGGTTGAATTTTGATTTGCATTCGTTGAACTAAGTGACGGAATTCTCGCCGCTATCGCACTAGCCAGACAGTTGGTCATTTACTCTTTTATCACTTTCTCGGGGAGTGAGCCGACAAAATTCTTTGTTGTTGTGTGTGGTTATGAAGTCCTAAAGTCTAACTAAAAGGCATTTCGCGTTGAGTTAAAGAAACAGGAATTTTAGGATAGAATATTTGTGATTTATTTATTATTTTGAAAACGTAAGACATAAATAATGCGCATGTTAAACAGTACAGAAAATTAGTTTCTAATGAAATATAGCATATTAATTTTAATTTTTGCTGGTGAAACAACGCTCTATTCGACCGTAGATTTTAGAATGCGCCTCGAGTAAGCTGGAGGTCGGGTCATGCCTTGTTTACTTCAATTACCTGTTCCCTTTTTCTGTTATAGTTGTAAACTTCATTCATCATGGAGGCTCACCTTTCTCTCTATACCAGCTGGTCCGCTGGTGTAGTGAGTGGTCAGTGTCGTGGCATGGCACTCGGATGTCGCGAGTTCGCGTCTCCCCTATGGCAGTGAAAAATCACTGGCTCTGCATCATGATCAGTTACCGCTGCAGTGTGGGGTCTGGGGTGGGAGGCTGAAACCAACATTGTTTGGAAGATTGAATTTCAAGTCAGTGGACCCTTTGGTGTGCTTGTTCCTTGTGAATAGGTTTCATCTTTTGAAACAAAAGTAATAATAATATTAATACTACGTACCTCAGATTTTAAGGGCATTCAGTCACATGCCCTATCGGCCCAAAGGCCGCAGACAACGTACTCGACTATAACCTTGCCTCTTTGATAGTAAATAACAAAAAAGAAGAAAACATACACACACACACACAACTCACATTTCAGTTCAGTAACTTGATGAATTATGAATCAGACAATTTTAGATCTTGCCTGTGACCGTGCTAAGGGCATGAGGGCAGCCTTAAATCTAACCTGTGACCGTGCTAAGGGCATGGAAGCAACCTTAGATCTTGCCTGTAACCTTGCTGGTTGAGGGTATGACGTTTATTTGTTTTAGAAGTAACACCACTACCAGTGTCTTCATTAACCAACAAATGATTGTTGTCGTCTCATTGTTTGGCCGCGTCGGTGCAACAAGGGTCTCCGGTAGCACCCATCGGTCAAAATGTTCCTTACTACCTTCGTAAGAAAGGAAGATTTGCGTGGAATATTATCTTGAAAGCTTATTACATCGATAGTAATTCCGAGACCACCTTTAAGACTAACCAAGATCTCAGCTTCATGGCTGTAAAGGAATAACTTCGAGAACAATGTTGTTATTATTATTATTATTTTTGTTTTGGTATGTCACAGTCATCCTACTTGACTGTTTTTTATTTTATTTTGTAGTGAGGGATTCCGGGTTGCATCCTGCTTCCTTAGGAGTCCATCACTCTTCTCATTTGTGTGCCCTCTTTCTAGGAGCACACTCTTCTGCATGAGTCCTGGAGCTACTTCAGCCCTTAGTTGTTCCAGGGATCGGGCCTCATAGTGTTCCTATGATTAAGGGTACAATTTCCACTGGCATATCCCATATCCTTCTTATTTCCAATTTCAGGTCTTGATACTTATAATCAATTCTTTCTCTTTCTCATCTCTTATTATTATTATTATTATTATTATTATTATTATATTATTATTATTATTATTATTATTATTATTATTATTATTATGTAGAATTTCTTCTATTTTTCTAATAACTGATTTTCCAGGGTTACTGCATACTGCCGTAACTCATCGCTGTTTGCCATTTCGGGAGAGGAAAGCATTCGCAAAACAGGGTGTTTAGTAGATTCTGATGTCGAGGGCAATGTCGCAGCAGAAGACGACCCTGAAGCAGACCCTCCTGGCGTCTCCGAAAGAGAAGACATGATGAAGAGGAATGCAGGGACCCTGATTTGCGACTGCTTTCTTTCTCTCCGAAAAATCTACACATCGGCGAGTTAGACTCTTCGTTCAATTCTATTTGGGTTTTCCACTCTATTTGTAATAAACTGAATGCAGCTGATGCAGCAATAACATTCAGCTCTACATGTTTGAAAGAGGGTCTATTACCATATATAATTATTATTATTATTATTGAAAGAGGATCTACTACCCATATATTATTATTATTATTATTATTATTATTATTATTATTAGCCTAGACTCCGTAGACGGGCGGACGTGCCTACACCTGCTCTGCCTTGTTACACTGGTTCCAATAATTTTTTGTATGGATGGTGTCCTGGATCCGTTGGCGCTTGATGGTCTGCGTAATGATCAGCAAAAGTTAGGGGGTTTGCTGGACGCCCTCATCAATTTTGTGCCTCCTGATTACCAGTGGCAGCAAAGATCAGATTTGTCTTTGGGAGCCACACGATCACCTGCCCAGACTACCAGGAGTAAGGGGCGGTACCGCCGGTGCTAAGGGTAGGGGCTCGTTGTCATCTCCTGCTTCCCCTGCACCAAATCCGTTGGCCAACTGTGGTGCTTTTCCTTATGGAGATATCATTAACTGTCTGCGAGGATTGCATGAGCAAAATAAGAAACTGCTAAATTATCTGGAGTGCATTTCAAGCAAACTTGATACAGTGACGGTGTCTGGTGCTACTGTGATCACGATAACCAGGAGCATGGTGTCGCCTCTCCCGAAGAAGTTACACTGGCCTCAGTTAACCAAAAAATTGAGAAATTAGAGCAGCAACAAAATTCGGAAATTTTGATATGTAAGGGACCAGCAGTTGGTGGTTTGGTCACGGCAGCGACGACTGATTCTTGCGTTAATTTTCATGTCTTGAAAGGAGAAGTCTGTAAGTACATTTGTGGAGAGGATGGTGTCCTAATTGATATTAACTGTATACAAGTTAGTTTCTTTGATCGCAACAGAAAGTTATTGAGAGTAGTTGTTGGTAACGCAGGTGAATAAACATCTCTTATTAAAACAGGCCAGACGCGTAGGCCTGTTGATTTTTATGTAACTGAATATTTAACAAAATCTAACCAGGTAATATTCTATAACTTGAGGCAGTTAAAAAAGCAATTTCCAGCTAAGATAAAATCTGTTTTACTCTGGATGGGCTTACTCATGTCAGGTTCGTTAACAATGACCGGGTCCGCAGGGTCTCAACCCTAACTGAAACTGCGAGATATAGACCAACGAGAAATGCCAGTTATGGATGCTGTGGATAATTTGAATGTTAATGTTGAAACACCCAGTGTTGCTGTGTAAGTACTGTATGTAATCAATGATGTCTTCTATTGATTTTGAAAACGGTGATTACCCTATACTGACGCTAGATCTGGTTAATTATTCTCTCCCTTGGTAATGTATCTTGACTGTGAGTTAATATCTAATATGGTAACTGTTACAGGTTTGGTTTTATATATTACTCTTGAACATACGAAGTTGTAAAAAGATTTTATGCATTTTGTGTCACATTTTGCTAACCTGTTAACCCTGTTTTAATGTGTAATCTTTACTGAAACTTGGTTATCTCCTGATATAGACGTAAAATTATGTAATTCCTGGATTTTACTCTCATGATATATATCGAAACCATTATGGTGGAGGAGTGAAGATATTATAAAATATGGCATACGGGCGAAAATTTTAGAAAATTTCTCGTTTGTAAATGTCTTCTTCGAGGTCTTAACAGTTGTACTCAACTTTAACAGTGTTGACGTTGTCTGCTCTGCTCTCTACCATCCCCCTATTCCTCCCTGAGAATAAAACAATGCGTTGTCTCTAATTACTTATCCTTCTTAGAGATTTACTTGCTAAGTACAAGAAAGTGATAGCATGCGGTGATTATAATATCAATCTGCTTAATATGGGTAAATTTGATATATGATATTTTATTAATGGTATGTTTGAAATTGGAAATTCTTTACGCCATTGGTTACAATACCCACCAAAATAAACATCGATATGTTTTTAACAAGGTTCAGCCTATTGGACCATATTTGGATTATTAATATTGATAATGTGAATAACACTTACGTTATCCCTTATGATCTTACAGATCATTTTTATTGTTATGGCTTCATTTAAGCCTTTTTGCTAACCAACTTATAGGTAGGGTTGCTCAGGTGAGGAGATCGTTTAGCAAGAGGAGCTTGACGACTTTAGGTTTCTTGTGTCTAATTTTAATCCTCGTGAGTTTGTTCGTAGTGTAGTTTTGATACTGTATATGAATCTTACTTTGCTGGTGTTTTTTAAACTTTATGAGAGCTCATTCCCTCTTAAAAAAATCCTTACCCAAACTGATCGAGCCAGCTCCATGGATGACACCTATTCTGAAATCTTGTATTGCTAAAAAGTCCAGGTTATATAAATTGTACTTGAAAGGTAAGATTGAGAAGTTGGCCTATACTCAATATAGAAATATGCTAACAAAAGCAATTAGACTGGCCAAAACGAGTATACTATTATAGTAAATTTAAAGATGCTGGGAAATGATACTTCGAAACTGTGGTTAATTATTAATAGTCTTATAAAACTAAAAAAGCTGCCAGCCTGGAATATATCCAGACACCTGATGGGATTTGACTGGTTTGGAATTTGGTCAACTATGTCAATAATTTTTTTATAAATGCTGCTGCCTCCATTGTGGGTAATTTAGAACCACTGCTTGTAACTACCTACCATACCCCTCCAATAATGACAACGTGTTACTTAAGGCCGACTGATCATGTAGAGGTGGCACACGTTATCAGAAGTTTAAAAAATAAAGGCAATAAAATTTGTGACATAACGCCGTTAATATTGAAGGATAGCTGTAATGTATTTGCTTCCCATTATGCAATGCTCTATAATATGTCCATTATGCAGCCTGAATTTCCTAGTCGACATAAGGTTGCAAGAGTTACTCCTGTATATAAGTCTGGATTAGAAAGTATCATTGATAATTATAGGCCCATATCAGTTTTACCCGTGGCTTCAAAAATCTTTGAAAGGTTAACTCTAGACAGAATGAACAGCTTCATTGAAAAGTACTCTATTCTTAATAATTCTCAATATGGCTTCCGCAAGAATAGAAGTACTACAGGCAATTATTAAATTTCTCTCTATTGCAACAAAGGCTTATCAAGAGAAGAGTTTCTGTGTCTGCTTCTTCCTTGACTTGAGAAAGGCATTTGACACTGTGTCTCACAAAATACTTTTGGATAAACTACAGCATTATGGGTTTCGTGGCCAATTTCATCTATACCTAAGATCATACTTTGCTAACAGAAGGCAGTTTGTAAGCGTAAATGGTGTTGATTCTGATGTTAAAGTGATTACATGTGGTGTGCCTCAAGGGTCTATACTTGGTCCTCTCTGTTTTAATATATTTATAAATGACCTACCTAATGCAGTGCAGGCCGAAACAATTTTATTTGCGGATGATGCTGCTTTTCTGTTGGTATCCCATTCATTCACCGAGCTTATGAATAAAGTTAGGAATTTGTTTAATGAACTTGAGGTATACTTAAAAGCAAATATGCTAACTCCTAATACTAGTAAGAGTAAGTTGATGTTTGTCCTGACCAGGTCTCCCCCAAGAACTTCCCGCCCTATCTTTCGCTGGTGGCATTATTGAATGGTAACGGACTTCAAATACCTAGGCTTGACTATCACTAATACCTTGACATATACAAAACACATTAACAATGTCTCACTTAATGTCAGCCGTATAACTGGAGCAATTATTAGTACTCGTGATTTCGTGCCGACTGACATATTGCTTAAACTATATTATGCTCTAGTGCTCCCCTACTTGAATAACCACCTCTTAATATGGGGCTCGGCCTCACCTGTTACTGTGCTAAGAGATTGAAGGTACGTGTCAAACAACTTGTTAAGAATAATTCTGGGAGTCAGATATGAGGATGGAAGACCGGTGATGGGCACATCGGAACTATATACACGTTTGCAAATACTAAACATAAGTAGCCTGTATAAACTAAGCTTATTCAAGTTCTTGAGAAGACTGCTTATAGGTGAGCTGCCTTACTTTTATGATCTTTTGTTACGCCCCAACTTGAGTTCCCATGAATATGCTACTAGGGGCCGTGGTTATCATACACCTATCATACGTACGGAGGTTGAAAGGAGATTCCTCCACTATCAGCTGATTGGGCTTAACAATGACTTGACAGAAAGCTTTTAGAAGATTCCTTTTTATGTTTTCTCTCAGAAATTACAAAAAACTGTTACTTGCACAACAGTAGGTATTTTTAAGGGGTGTTGAACTGTGCTTTTTAAGACTCCTTTTAGTTACCCAGGTATTTTTTATTCCTTGGAACACAAGCTGGACGTGTGTGTTATATTGGCATTTGTATGAATGCTTTTTGTGTTTGCAAGCTGGACTTGCCTTCTTTTGTATTTTAATGGCTTACTTAGTATTATATCTTACTTAGTATTATAACCCTTTGTCAAAATAGGCTCGACCCATGTATTTTTATGTCTCTGTTTTAGCTTGTAAGTCTGTATAACTTTTATCGAAAAACCAGTAAAACTTGCCGTTATGTTATCGCCATATAAGCATTAAATTGCTTTGGCGAATTTTCTGTTTATACTATGAATTTGTAACAAATAAGGACAAACAAATATACTATACTATACTATACTATACTATACTATACTATACTATTATTATTATTATTATTAGACTTTTGTTCATTCGATTCGAGTTTTCCACTGCCTCTTCCCCCACCCTCCCGCCCCCTCTATGCCCTCTCTGGAGACCTCTCCCTCCTCCTCCTCCTCATCATCCACCCCTCCCCCTAACTTACTGAGCGGGCCGAGGCCGAAGCCTGGCGCCCCTTAACCTCTTGGGGAAGGAGGAGTTCCAACAACTTCATTACTTCCTGAGGAAAAAAGTGTTCCAGGGATTCACCTGCAAGTTGAATACGCAATGAGCACCGCTAATGGTGTAGCACTAAATCTCTAAGACCCTCTCTCTCTCTCTCTCTCTCTCTCTCTCTCTCTCTCCTCAAATCGTCCGCCCCTCCTTCCCCTCCCATCGTATCATCCATCAAGGAGTGATGTGATGAGGGAATAGTTAGAAGGTGAATGAGGAAAGATGGGGTAGGAGATGCCTGAGGGAGATATTTTTCTTAAATATATATGTATCTAAAAAAATACCGACTTAATAATCGCTGGACATGACTTGGAAGTCTGGTAAAAGAGGAGACGAAGCTTCCTTTGGAGAGAGTCGTCTTGATAATTGACATATATATCGTGTCGGGTCAAATCCAGTGGTGTCTGGGCATGCTTTACATTTAGACTTTGGATCTTAGGATGAAGTGAAAACGTGCCCTAAGCAAACAATGAATATAACTTTCATTTACATATCGTATCATCTTTCAGACGAGGATTTCGGAAGTGAGTTTCTGCATTGCCAATTGCTCGCTTTTAGAAGTCCGGTTCGTATGTCAGATTTGCTCTTGAGTATCATCTGATCTAGGAAGAAAACTGGACTTTATAGTCCGTACAAATTGACCGTAAACTGAAATTGACGTGACTACGGACCGTATAAGTTATGGAGGTAATATAAAGAAGATTTTTGGAAATATTTCGAAGTGTTCATGAAGTGCAAAAAGTTTTATATCAAATATTGACGGATTTTGGATTACGATGTTCAGCCAGTGAGTGTTCTGAGAATTATGTGGTTATTATTATTATTATTATTATGTCTTTCTTAAAATATAAGAATCTTATTATAATAGTATCTGCCCACATATTGTTATTGATTTCAAAGGTTTCGTTTTATACTCTTACTACTATCCATTCATGTACAACGTAATGAACCTGAGCTGGTCTATATATTTTACGATATTGTCCGAAGTCAAGGTGGAATTTTATTCTGATTAGTAGCTTGGTTATATGACAGCTGTCCATTTAAATAATATCTGTACTATAGTTGAGATGAGACCAAATATCTCTGCTTAGCTGATTCAGCTGTTCCCTTCATTTCCCAAGTTTTCGGTAATGCTATGAGGCAAGATTAATCCATTTGTAGAAGTCATTTTCACATTGCAATATGTACATAATCATGAAACTCTTTCTTACGTTGAAAATACTATTTAAAAAAAATCACTAATGATGAGTAGCGTCAGCTACAATTTTTTCATTCGTTTAACAAATTAGATCTCCAATATTATTTCACGTTTTACTTTCTTTGGATACAATGATAATTTGTTCTGCATTTTAGGGTATTAGTTTTTTTTTTGCATCGTTTAACATTTTTCAACTGACAAGGATTTACTTCTGAAGAATTACAGTTGAATAAACTGTTATCTAAATATGAAGTTGCGTGAATTTGAGATTACTGAAGACCGTCTTCCCACTCATGTTTGATACCTTATCTTAGTCATTTAATTTCAAAATAACTGAAAGTAGACAACTCGTTGTACGTGATGCTATTCTTAGGGATATTTTAATCCCCTTAATGCAAGTACGTATATAGCTTCTCAAGTGTTTTTTTGATATAAGGATTTTAATAATGCAAGTAAATTATGACGCTCCTACTTTCTTTTTTCATTAGGTTATTGGGTCCTTTATTACAATGGTCAGGATTTTCTTGATGAATATAAGCTTTCACGGTCTTTTTTTTATTATTATTATTAATTTGTGATAGCGAACATAAATATATTTCCTCCTGATTTCTAATCAGATTACAAAATATTTGTAGCAATTCGTATCACTCAATCGGATCTCATATTAGTTCATATTAATTCATCACTGAACGTTAGAAAAGGTTTGGTCAAAGGCATCTTGGAACAGCTCTGCCGCGAATATCCTGTTTTCTGTTGTTGACTGGTTCACATGTTCGAAGTCAAACGAGATTTTTCTTTGTGTTTAAGGGTTGTCATTTTTTACTTTAATTATGAAACCTTAATTACTCCTATTGAGAACTTGAAGCATTGAGGGTCATAAGATTCACAGATCAGATAAGTTGAAACTGTCCAGTAAGTCTGTACCTCTCTCTTTAAGATGTTTTATTTCGGGACAAAAGAAGTTTTTCTCGGTAACTAGATTAGGGTGAACTTGAGAACCGTATTGCTTGAAGTTGACATTACTTTTCTTCGACGTTATGTGCATACTTGATATTTATTAGCTGCCGTGGTCATTACCGTTAAATTAAGCATATCTTAGTTTAACCAGACCACTGAACTGGTGAACAGATCTCCCAGGGCTGGCCGGAAGGATTAGAACTTGTTTAGCTAGCAACGGGACCTACAGCTTTTTGTGGGATCCGAACCACATTATATCGAGAAATGAATGTCTGATCACCAGAAATAAATTCCTCTGGTTCCACGTTGGCAAAACGGAGACTCGAACTCGCGACTACCGAATCGGTGGGCGAGCACGTAACCCACTCGTCCAACGAGGAATCTAATCACCTCCACTACTAAGCAACATAACGTTATGTGTAAACATTGAGAGAGACACGTCCTTAATGATAAGGAATTAACACTTAAGCTAATTTGTTCTAACGTGGCTTTTTAAACAGTAAATGCTACTTTTGCTCTAAAGGACAATTGTTATTTATGTTAAATTTAGCCTAATTAACTACCATTTCCACCCAAAAACTTTATATAGGTTCTTTCCATAGAAACCAAAATTGACAAGAAAACAAGTTTCTCCGGTGGAATCAAGTTTTCCGTACAGCCGCTACAGCGTGTAATCAACGCCACCAAAAATAGATCTATCTTTCGGTGGTCTCGGTACTTCAATGCTGTATGAGCCGCGGCTCATGAAACTCTCAGCCGGCCATGGTGGCCTGTGTTGTTTGTGTTGCCGGATGCATGATTATGGCTAACTTTAACCTTGAATAAAATAAAAACTACTGAGGATAGAGGGCTGCAATCTGGTATGTTTGATGATTGGAGGGTGGATGATCAAGACCAATTTGCAGCCCTCTAGCCTCAGTAGATTTTAAGATCTGAGGGTGGACAGAAAGAAGTGCAGACGGACAGACAAATGTGGCCATCTGAATGGTTGTCTTTACAGAAAACTAAAATGTTTTTATTCTTTTGGAATAGTATTGTAAGTCTATAAAGGTTATTGGGATGCCTCTCTCTCTCCTCTCTCTCTCTCTCTCTCTCTCTCTCTCTCTCTCTCTCTGTCGGCGTGTACGTTGCTTTATAAATCAAAATGTGATGTACGCTCGAATCGTATTTTTACGGCTAAATTTAATTCTATTTGTCAGATTGCTTGACTGACTGTACGTTGCGTTCCGGGTTTTCACGTCAAGTGGCGGATAAAACTCCAAACAATATTTTCCTCGTTTTACATACAACATTCTCTCTCTCTCTCTCTCTCTCTCTCTCTCTCTCTCTCTCTCTCTCTCTCTCTGTCTTCTACATACAAGTTTATGCTATTACATTTGCACGGATTTTTTTTTAAAGACTACTTATCCAAAGCTAACACTTGATTTTTGTCGACGCGTGATATCGTAACTGTACCTTTGAAAGGATACTCGCTTATATGTGTGTATATATATATATATATATATATATATATATATAATATATATATATATATATATATATATATATATATACATATATATATATGTGTGTGTGTGTGTGTGTGTGTGTGTGTATAAAAGTGTAATATTACATGAAAACAGCCATATATATATTGTAGATATATCATTTTTAGGCCTAACGTCACCAGAGGGGCGAGAATCGAAAAGAGCTCCTCTTTGGCTTTGTCTTTGCTAGAAATATTAAGCCTACTGTCTCGAATTCCAAGGGATCTCCCTTCTTATCGGAAAGTAATACGTATTATTCTTTCTTTCTCGGTGACTGAATGAATTTCTGTGCATCGCCTCTGGTAAAAATCATATATATACTACAATTCTTACCGCAGTTGTTACTGATTGTAAGAGATTGTTTTTTTAAACTATTGTAAGCATTTTATGTACATGTTGTGCGCACCGATTGTCTTTTGTAGTTTCTGTTTTTTCGTTTTCTATTCTACTTTCTTGGGAAGGGAAGAAGGAGCGACGACAGAGAGACGGAAACAAGATAAAGGTAAGAAAATGAGACCGTTCAGAGAGAGAGAGAGAGAGAGAGAGAGAGAGAGAGAGAGGTTTTGACTGATATCTACAGACAGACAAGTCTTAGAGATCTATGTTGTATAGATGTATTCACTGGTTAATTTACAAAACCATCCCCATAAAGTATTTTCCATCACTTTGGAGCAGATTTCACTTATCAAATAATAAATCTCTTCTTTGTGATCTCCTGCTTGTAGAAAAAATGTTGCCGAACTGTCTATCGAAAGGACAATCAATTTTCACCCCTGCTAATCGGTATTTTAGAGCATGATAAGGGACTAACTGGCAGATAATAACTAGAATATACTATAAGCATATATCG
This sequence comes from Macrobrachium nipponense, assembly GCF_015104395.2. NCBI lineage: Eukaryota > Metazoa > Arthropoda > Malacostraca > Decapoda > Palaemonidae > Macrobrachium > Macrobrachium nipponense. The sequence continues at coordinate 31,702,565 of NC_087201.1, read as the reverse complement.
CAATTTAATTATGCATTGTATTTATGTGTCTTGAAATTTGGAAAGACGATCTTGTTTAAGCTCTCTCTCTCTCTCTCTCTCTCTCTCTCTCTCTCTCTCTCTCTCTCTCTCTCTCTCTCTCGTAAGTCGTTTTTTCAAGAGCATTATCGTAATTCCTTTTGTATCGTCTCATGAAAAGTAATGGACTTTTAACCTGATACACAGACACAGACACACACACACACACACACACACACACATATATATATATATATATATATATATATATAATATATATATATATATATGTATATATATGTGTGTGTGTGTGTGTGTGTGTGTGTGTATTTGCGGGAGTTTTTCTTAATGTCATTTAATCTGTTCTTGTCTTTCCTTTTGTTCTCCCGTTCTGAAAAATTACCCTTAATCTTTCCTTCGCAGTACTTTCTTTTCCTTTTTTTCCTTACCTAAGGAGTGGTCCCTTTCTATCTGCCCTCCAACATCATTACTGCAATTATTATCAATTATTGCCCCTACTTCTCTCGTATCTGTAACTGTGTCCGTTATACTCGATCCTCACTTACCATATACATTATATTTACCTCACCTTTCGCGCGAACATGCTTCCTCTCCGCCAATCCCAAGATTAGTGGCTGATCTCTCCTCACAATTCTCTCCTTCCTCTCCAAGGTACACCTCTCTCTTCTCTCATTCCGTCCATTCGTCGGATTTCTTTCTTCGCCCTCTCTCACTTCCCACCTTTCATTCTGACCGCTGTGTTATTTTTCTTCCTTATCTCCCTTTCGTCAATCTCCTTTTTGTACTTTCGCTCTCCGAGTCGTCTGTCTCTTATCTTCACGAATCTCTCGTCTACCGGATTATTGCTTATTTCCATTCTTATACTTCGATTTATCGTCCTCCTTACCTACACATCTTTTACTTTCTGTTTCTCTCCCCTTTTTTTCTTTTTCCTTTGCGAGTTTTCCAATTTATTCCTACCATTCTCTTACCTGTTTATTTCTTGCGTCAATTTCCCGAGTTATCTCTGTGTTTCTTTCCTATCGAGTTCTCTGCTTCCCACCTTCTCGGCGTTTCCCGCTCTTCCCTTCTTTAACTGCTCTAATGAAATGCACTGTTCCCTCCTTTTTTTTCAATTTGTACTTTTTAAAATTATTATCATTTTCATTCCTCTTTGTCTCATTCCGTTTCGTTCACCTAAACCTCTTCTCTCCTACATTTATCTTTCTTATTCCATTACCTCCTCGGTTATTTCTCTTCATCTCCTCCGTTCTCGGATATTCCTTCCGCCATTTCTTTCATTTCCATTCGCAAATAACCTTTCTTCTTTCCTTTATTACGCCTGTTATTGCAATCTCCTTGCTGCGTTCTCTTGCTGTTCCGTATGGATGTCAGACGTTAAAAGCATTTCTCTCTGTTTATTATTTTGTCAGCGATTCTCTCTCTCTCTCTCTCTCTCTCTCTCTCTCTCTCTCTCTGCTTGGTCATTAGCGTCCCGTAATTAAGGACCACCGGATTATGAAGATAAACGACGTCTTAAGATGAGGAAGCGCCTGTGAGTGTCGCCTTCATTACCGGGTCTTGTGAGAGAGAGAGAGAGAGAGAGAGAGAGAGAGAGAGAGAGAGAGAGAGAGAGCTAATGTTTGCACGCGCGTGCACTCATTAATTAACCCACTTTACTTCGGAGCCGAAGAGAACACTGCCATTTATTAGTGTGCTTCTAAATTACCTGCTAAGTTAGTGGGACCCCATTTCTGGTTTTTCAGAGTAGATAATATTAGAGTTTTTATGTTTGTTTTTATCAGACTACTTTCTTTGTTGTTATGACTACTCATGGAGGGCTCCCTTTGCAGTTCATTTGAATATTTAAAGACTAATAAGTATCGTTTATGTAATTGTAGGTAACATATTTTTTTATTTATGTCGTCTTAACATGGATAAAATCTCCATATTCTGGTTTGTTTGAGAAGTATAGACTTAGGCTCAAGATTCCCCAATCCAAAGTCTCCCTTGATTATTTATTCATCCACATAATTCAGAAACACGTAAAGCTTTCATATATTTACACTTTAATTGAGATTCCATTCTGTTTTTCAACAGCTATTAAATGACTTTTCAGAGCGCCATGGCTCTGCGATTCTGTTTACTGGTTTATGAAGTTGACAGCTGTTTTGGTACCGAGTTGTGTGAGAGATAACTTTGCACAGGATATCTGGAGCGCGCGTTTGGCATCAGTCCTCGTCTGTAATATATCGCAAAACACAATCTCTACAATCTCTCGAGATGAATGCTTAAACTTCCTCTCGTCCTATAGCATTCGTTCATTGTAGTACATTGTAATAAGTCGCCGACATAGAACGCCACTCATCATCTTTAGAAGTAAGTGAAATACGGGTCATCGGAAACGTAGAATTTCTTAATCCACAATTAGGCCTGTCTTGGGCTGTGGGCCAAAGGACGCCGCAGGTCTATGCAGACTTTTCGTCCCGCCGTATTTTATACATACATACACATAAAGTATGTATGTATGTTTATACATGTATATGACTATGAAATATTTTCTGTTAAAACAGAATTATGTCTAAGGAAAAGGACAACTAACTCTGTCTCTCTTCAGAAGAGACAGTCGATTTTCTGAAGTACAGCATTAATACTCTACATTTTGGTGTCTTACGGGCTCCTTTTTCTCTTATATATATATTTATATATATATATATAGTATATATATATATATATATATATATATATATAGAGATAATAATATATTATATAATATTAATAATTATATATATATATAATAATATTATATATATATATGTGTGTGTGTAGTATATGTGTGTTTGACTCATAATTACATCTATGTTTATAAATGAACACACACAAGTGAAATAAAAACAAGCATGCTATGAATATTTCTCTTTTATTTTTTTTTTTCAGCTCCCGTGCAAAGCAATAATGAAATGTAGCAAGTGACAACGAGACGTAGAATGAATGTTTTATACATCCATCAATGAAATTGTGTTTTTTGGAAGGGGGGTTTGGGGGGGAAGAGAGAGTCCGCTGTATATCCGCGCCAGAAAGGACAACCTGTCAACTGGCTCCGCCAACTTACATTCCCCGGATTTT
>NC_087201.1:31634442-31696942 GCF_015104395.2 Macrobrachium nipponense | reverse complement strand
TAAGTGTTCTCCTCCGCTGGGATTTACCCTCAAGTGTTTTCAGATTACTTACGTAAAGACGCTTCTGAAATATTACAGTCTGTTGCGCAATCATAAATTCTAATATTTCCTCTCGTGAGGAATTGCATACTTTGCAAAATAATATTTCATATATTTAGAAATTAGTTTTTCGAAAATGCATCTATTTATTCTTTTATTTCGTTCCCTGTTTTATTTGTGTTTGGACTTCTGTTTGTGATGTTATATTTTTCATTTCTATTACGAAGAACTTCTTTGACTTTAAAAGTTGGCAATTTCAGCTTTCTATTTTGTTGCGGTTTCTGCAGATGTTCTTTACTAATCCCGACTATTTTTGGGGAAATATTAAACACATTTCTGTTTGCTATTATTTACATTTCCTCTGGAAGGTAGAGATCTTAAGACTGCAGCTACTAACCAACCATTAGGTTGTTTTTCGAGTGATAAGTAGTTGCTGCCAGTGGCTCTGTCGCGTGGCTACATTTTCTGGCATATTTTCTAGTGATAAGTAGTTTACTTCTTCGCAGTGATAAGTAGTGTTACTTTTTCGAGCTGATTAAGCTAGCTTTGCCCAGGCCAAAGGCTTCTCGGTCGCGTGGAGGATACATTTTCTGGCACACTTTGGCATCTCGTCTCCCAAAGAAGCGAGCGTTCCTCTTTTTGTAGCCAACGACAAACACCGCTGGAAGAACAATGAGGCCTTTCCAGTATCTTCTCCCAGTTTCTCAGCAATGTGAATAAAATCAGCACATGTCAAAAAACATGATTAACCTTACGTAGTAGATCATATTATATTTTCTTTTATTGTCTTGATTAGCCCGAAGCCATCTTTGTTTCTCGGAATGGGTTAGATCTGCGACATGTAAAGCTACTCTAGCGATCGTTGTGAAAAACTAGCGGGTAGCTTTGAAACATGACAATGAAAACTGCATAACAGGTCCATGTACTGGAAATAATACATTAAGTATTATTTTTGGCTCTACAGCACTACAAGACGAACCCACCCCCACCAATGTCATAGGACCTTTGGCGTTGTATATGATGTGGATTATTTTGTGTCATCGTATCACCAACATTGTATTCAAGTTCTTTAGACAGTTTCAATCTTTATTTAATGTCATTACTGCATTACCTGTTTGCTCGGTATACCAACAGCTTTACGAGTACACAAAAAGTGTATCTATGTTCTCTTGTATTATTATTATTAGTATTCTTACCAATTAACCAGTTTAGTAGCCATCTCCCTCCGCTTTGTCCTCCTTCCGCTGCCTTCTCTCTCGATTCAATTCTCTTAGTCCTGATGAAGGCCAAAGTACCATTCCCGTTTTAATTTCGACTCCTGTCACAGCTAATTATGAAATATGCCTCGCCGAGGAAAAAACAAAAAGAGGTCTCCCCCGCCATAGGGAAGTTCATTTTATTTCGCCTTTTATTTGAGATTAAATTTAGCTGGGGGATTGTCTTTTCTTCTTCTTCTTTCACCATTTGATATCTATAGCTGCCGTTTTTATGCTTTTATAGTTAAATAATTATCTTGATGATTGTTTAATTGTTATGAATATATATATATATATATATATATATATATATATATATATATATATATATATATATATCATATACTGTGTGTGTGTATATATTATATATATATCATATATAATATATAATATAGTATATCTATATATATATATTATTATTTATATATATATATATATATATATGATTATATATATTATTTAATTTTATCCTGACTAATAAGACTGGGTGGTGCGTAATTTCTAATTGAACAAAAATAACGGGTATTAATAGCTACTGATTGTCTTGCTAGGTAGACCTCAGGCTTTGTAAAGCCAGCTCATTCTCTCGGTAAATTTCCCAAGTGAGAATATGAGAATATGGTTATGTTAGATTATCATTCCTAATAAAATATAAGGAGGAGACTAAGATGATATGATGCATTATTGGTGAAATTCATTTCCACAAAAGAATGAAGAAAATGCATTATCTTCGTTTACAGGTAGCTGTGTTTCGGTCCTATTCAGATATATATAAATATAATATATATATATATATATATATATATATATATATATATATATATATATATATATATATATATATATATATATCCTGTTATTCGTTCATGATAGTTTGAGCAACAATTAAAGCCGTCAAGAGATGAATTTATTTTTATCCTTAATTGCTAAATAGTATTCAGCAGCTCTGAATGATATATTAAAAGGAACCATATATAGATTTATTTATCATACGTCGTTTTTCTTCCACTTTCATTAGAAGGCACTGATGGGCTTTCATCTTTTTTTTTTACTACTTTTTCATATATTTTTTTCTAATTACTAATGAATTTTGACAGGAGAAGTGTTTGATATTCAGTTCGACGAAGGTAATTGACTTTTTTTTTTTTAAAGCCTGTGAATTCACATTCCTTTTATGGGGCTACGGGTTTCATTAATTTTCTCGGCCCCGTCATTTAGTTGTTTTGCTATGACAACTTCCTTTCAGTCTCTCTTAAGCAGACGTTTCTAGTTGATAAATTTCCAGCATACTCTGCGCTGCTTCCTCTCCATCTAAGTGTCATTAGTATGACTGACCTTTTCATGGAAAAAGACTTTGTATTCTATGCTTCTACATATCCTTCCACAACGTAATCTTTAGGCTGTGCGAATGTCAACAGTATTTTGTCTTCGCCATTTCCATCTTATTTACCGTAACTTCCATCTCGCCTTCCCTTCCATTTAGCGATTCTTTTCTCCTCGCCCTCAACACTTTTTCTCCCCCGACTGCCTTCCATTGAACGCCCCTCACCATCTCCTCTCTTCTCACTCCCCCGCCCCCCCCCCGCCCCCCCGCCCCCCCAACATTTTCTCCTCATCCGTTTCCTTGAAGAAGTCTCTCTTTCCGGTCCCCATTCGCCCTCCCCTCCTTAACCCCGCCCCTCAACCCCGCCCCCGCCCCCACCCCGGCCCAAGTAGCGCCGCCGTACGCTTGGGAAATTATCGGAGTAACACCTCATACATACGGCGTAACCCGAGATGGATGCCTTCCCGCCTACCCAGTCTTGATTTGTTGTCGTCTTGGGCTCCAGCTGAATTCGTTTCTGATGGCCTTTGTCTTTTCTTAAAACTCAATTGGTTCTGCTCGTTGTTTATGGGCGGCGCTGCGCCGCGGAGACGTTTTATTTGCTTTTGCTTATCTGCAGGGAATGTTGGAGTCTCTCTCTCTCTCCTCTCTCTCTCTCTCTCTCTCTCTCTCTCTCTCTCTCTCTCTCCCTTTTTCCGTAAAGCGACAATAAATCTGAAAAGAGAAGCTAAGTAATGCAATTTATCGTTTGGCAGGAATACAAATATAACCATTATTTTCAGTGTGCAATTATGAATTTCTCCATTCCTGCCGCCTCCCCTAGGGTGTAATTAATGGATATTTGCAACAACATTGTTTCGTTGAAGCCTGTTGCGATTTCAGATGGGACTGAATATTTCTCGTTAGAATATGATAGTATTACTCTCATTGAGTTTCATGAGTTCTTGCGTCTCTGTGTTTCTGTCTGTCATCCTGCTGTATACTGACATGGTAACGTTCAGTCTTTGGCTCTAACCAAGTGAATGAATGAGTTGGTTATCACTGAGAATATTAGAACTTTTCCTTTTGCCTTCATGTCCCCTGTCTATCTGAGGATCTGCTCCCCAATTGTCATTCGTGGAATAAATAGGAAAATTCCCTTATGTTTTTATGCAATGATGAAGTCCCTTGTGTAGGATAAATATTCGTATACACGTACATATATATATATATATATATATATATATATATATATATATATATATATATATGTGTGTGTGGTGTGTGTGTGTGTGTGTGTGTGTGTGTGTGTGTGTGTATAAACAAAATCCACGAAGAAAAGACAAACGCTGGATTCCTGCAAGGTCTTGCAGAAGAGCAGAAGAACTCAATCGTTTCTCTTTCTTTCGTGGATTTTGTCTTTTTTCTATATATTTATCACGTTCCACATTCTTCTGATTGAGTTATACTCACGTATATACATATATACATGCTTATACACATACACACACATATATATACATACATACAGTGTGTTTGGAAAATCTCTACAAGTTAAAAAGTATATTACAAAAGGCACCGATGAGATATCTTAATCAGATTTCTTCTGTGTACTCAGCAGTTATCAAAGTTTGTAATCATTCTGATTTGTGTGAATTTCAGGTACCCTGTTGATGACAGAGGTGCTGTTAAATGAACCCCTGCACCGTGGCTACTCCTCAAGAAAAGGCACAATGTGTGTCCCGGTTTAATGAAACGAAACCTGATACACAGACTCAGCAAAACTATAGAACTAAGTATGGAAGAGCTCCACCGTCAAGTCCATGAGTTTGTGTATGGCGCAAGAAATATTTACGGGGATAGGACAGTGTTGGATAAAGGGAGGAGTGGACATCAGGGAACATCTGAGGAAAACATTGATCGTGTAAGGCAAGCCTTTGATCGTTCACCTGCAAAGTCCAAGTCCTGCTCCCAGACACTTATACAGCTACCACATTCAGTAGTGCACAAAATCCTACACAAGAACTTGCGATTGTACGCTTGGAAAGTGCAACTCATACAGGCACTCGAGCCAAAGGAGAAACCAAGACAAAAAATGTTGCATCAAGCTTCACAGAGACGCTGATTTTTCCAGATTCACGAAGCAGTTATTCTAAGCATGTTGCTGTCTTTTTTTCGAAATACAAAAAAATGGTGGATTTTAATTTCTCAAGCATTAAAAAAGGAAGACTGGCAACTACGTAATGAGACAGAAAAAAAAAACACCCTATAAAGTAAGTTATGAACAAGATTTACCTATCTAGTTCTGATATACTGGACAAGTTTTCATCCAACAGATTGCACATCGTTATGGGAAAAGGATAGATAATTAGCTTTCAAAAAGAAAGACTTGTGCAGCACAAAATCGAAATTAGAAATGTCTGCACCAGAGAGAGTTCAGATACATTTCTAGATGATATGACAGACAAATGCGAAGCAGAGAACAGATCTCTGAGGGACGCCAATAAAACTTTAAACTAAAAATAGACATCGGCCAGTGTTATGAAGAAACGAGCAATTAATTAACAGAGAGAAAAAATGAAGTCAGATGAAGGAAGTTTAACGAACAGAGATTTAGGTTAAACACTGCAAGAGTAATTAAAATGTCCAGTGATGATACAATTACCTAAATTTCCCTCAGCTCTAGAACAGCTGACCAAAAATGTTTAGGGGAGATGGCGCTGATCTTCCCTGTTCGAACGCATACTACTGACCACAGAAGTCTGTGAGATCACGGGAGTTTTTAGGCGAATACTGAAGAGTGTTACAGTAGGAATAAGGTTTGTAATCAGGGGAAAGAACTTCCTAAGTATGGTTGAGTATGTTCGTTATGTGGTCACCGTATTACTTCTTTATGAGATAAGCAGTCGTCTTTATTTATTTTTTTTTTTCGTCTCAAAAGGAAAAATGCCCCTGAATCTTCATAAAGAAATTTGTGATTTTAATGAGTTTATCGCTTTTGTAAGGTACAAAGATGATTCATTGGTTCTGCTGTGTTATGCTTTTCTTTACAATTATATTTTCGTTTACTCAGGGAGTAAGCCTACAAACTACTTTGTTGTTGTTGTTGTTGGAGGAGTAGGAAAGGAAAGCCTAAAGAGGTCTGAAAAAGGTGTATCGTGTTGAGTTAGAGATACAGGAATTTTAGAATAGGATATTTATGATTTATTTATAAGAATTAAAATGTAAAGAACAAATAATGTGCATGCTAAACAGTGCAGAAAATTAATTTGTAATGAATTATAGCGCATTTATTTTAATTTTCGTTGGCGAAACAACGTTCCATTTGCCCATAGATTTTAAAGGGCGTCCCAAGTATGCTGGAGGTGGGATCGCGCCCTGTTTTTATTGTAATGACTTCTTGTTCGGAAGAACTCCACTCGTCCCTTCCCGAGACGATGTCTGTAGATGCGTATGGATAGTCTTCCTATATGGACCAGGGAAGCCCCGCTGCTATATATCTGTATGCAACACCTTTTTCCCTGAGGCGGCATAAGACTACGGGGTTACCTTGGAAGGCAGTGTGTGTGTGTGTGTGTCATTCTGATTTTCCCTCTGCCTCAACAAGCAGGTCGCTGAATTGTAAATGGCATAATACAGAAACTTTAAAGGCTTATGGAGCTCTTAAACTTTACTGGAGAGTTCACAAATCTAGTTTATCCATTTTTCACCAGACATCTAGTGGTGAAATCGAAGCAAAAATAAAGCTTTTCATATGAATGTCACCTGGATGATATGAAGATATCTGTCTTAAGAAATAACGCGACTATTGCACTTTGGTCGTCAGCATGGCTGCACCATACACTGCTTATTCTCTTCGGTGATTTTATCTCTATCTCTCTATGGTGGGTGGTTGAAAAAAAGATTTAGTGCATTCCTAAAACAGTGAGTTACACACCATGTCAGAAATGTTCTATAGATATTATAGAAGTTCACCTATCTTTAATTATTCGCGTATTATCTGTGTTCTTACTGTCATGATATTAGTATTCAAAGAGCACCCTTACCACAAGGGTGAATCCCATTGACCATCAGCTCAGGATATCAGAGCGACAAGAGGGGATTGGCAACTCTCAAGAAAACCAGAACAGCCATCACATAAATGACAGCTCAACGAGAAGAAATTCCAGAAGACTGCTGGGCCTTGACCCAGGCTAACATCCCAAACATCTCTTGAGAATGGGCCCCAGACAAGGCCTGAAAGTACTCGAGTGTGGAGTAAAACTAAATGTAAATACTTAGAAGTAAACAAGTTACAAAGTGATTTTGTGGGTTTCTTTTTCAATCTTCAGAAGAAACCTGAAAGTAGTTTTTGTTTGGTTCAGCACGTCTTTTCTTAAAATATTAGGAATATTCGTTTTACATGTTCATTGCACGTATCAGACTGTTTGACTGATTGACGGGAGGTAGTATCTGAAGCAGTGTAGAAATGGCACATTAATCGAAAATTTTAATTACGTTAAAGACTTGCTTCTACCAAACTCAAAATATTAAAACTTCTTCAAAATCATCATAAACACAAGACTGACTTGATGGAGCTGTAACTGGAATACCTTTGATGAAATACCATGATGGAAATCTCGGCTCTTGTCTTTTTTTCTATATTTTCCAGTGAGGTTTTGCATTCTTGAATTATTCATATATAGCGTTATCACGTCATAAACTCAAGTTATTGAGGAGGAAACTGGTAAAGCTCAGATTAACGAAGGAAAATTCCGAGATATTTCGGTACAATCCATCCGTAACTTTTTTTTTCTTTTTTTTTCTCTTGTTAGGAACTTCTGTGGGTTCTTTATATCTTTATTCTTAAATGAAATAATCGTTCTTTTGTGCCTTTGCTTCGTAACGCCCTCCTTCGCATCGAGACCAGTTCCAAATTATGCATTACCCTCAATATCTCTGTCTATTTTATTAGTACCGCAATCTTCGTAACAGATAAGACGATATTCTGCAAATGAGACGATGGCTACTAGACAGGCTCCAAAATGTTGAGGCTTTTAGCCTAGATTTTGGAGTTTTTCAATACAATTAATGCTGTTGCACCATTTGGTCTGGACCCGTCCAGTATCCGTCTGGTGCACTAAAACATTAAGAGCAAATTTGTATCATGGAAGTTGAAACCTTTATTGCATAATCACAATGGCAAATGACTGGTATGTGATTGGCTATCTTCATGCCACATGGAATAATCCTGATGTGGGAATGTACAATAAATTTTGCTGATTCGCTTTCATTTGTTTTATGAACATTTATAGTATACACGTTCTTGAATAAACTAAAGCTTTTGAGAGGCTGACATACACTGCATCATGTTTAGTAATAAGGAAGTCTTTCCCCCTCCCCCCCCCTCTCCCAGTTCTTCGAATCATAAATAAAGCGTGGGAAAAGGCTGGGGAGGGGGGGGGGACCGGATGTGTTTGGGTGGGGAGGGGAGGGAAGGTGGGAGGTTAGAAGACTTGATGATATTGGCAGCTTTGTTTCAAATATCCTGTGATATTCGCAGGTGAAGAGGGGTCAGACCTGCCAGTCCCTCTCCCTGCCTCCTCGCGGGATCGAAGGCCAACGGCCAGGCTTGCATAAGTGATAGGGAGTAATTGAAGAATTGAAAACTATCGTCATCTTTCAATTGTATTTAAAGTCCCCGCCCCCCCCTCCCCCCCCTCCCCCTCTCTCAGTTGGCAACGCCGCGGGAATGATCGAAAATGCAAGGAAAGGATATTCCTGCCTCATGTCTCCCCCCCTGCCCCCTGCCCCCTGCACCCCCAAACAGTCTGATTCGATGCCCAACCCGACGATCATTAAGAGGAATTAAAACACATCACTCAGGTGTCGGTCGATCTGTCAGGTGGCGGTTTTTAACCATCATACTTGGAGCACTTTTTTTCCTCCCCTCTCCCTCCTTTTTTGAAGTGTTTGACACCCTGTGAATCCGTAATGACTATTATGGCGTTACAGGTTTCCGAGCAGATATTTCTTTTATTGTCCTCTCTTCGCTGCGGTCTGTGGAAACGATACTTATCAACGTCACTTCTCGGTTAATCTAGTTTGTTCTTTTTATATATGATTTTATTTCAGTAGCGCGAATTGATTTCGTTGAGTTTTTTTTTTTTTTTTTTTTTTTTTTTTTTTTTTTGTTGTTATCGTTCAGTCTTCTTTAGTAATGGGTTTCTATGCTTTAAAGATTATATTGAAAATACTGTGATCCAAAGTGGACTTCATTTTATTTTTACTCAAACCCACTATATTATTTTTCTCAGTCCCTCTTAACATTAATTTTTGGAACAACGAGCGACGACTCATCTGGTAATGGATCCGAATGGCGACATTTTTTCTTCGGTATTCCGCATAAAAAAATAAAATTAAAAAATAAAAACTCGTCGCATGTTTAGGTTTGTCAGCCTGGTTTTTTCTAGGGGCGGAGAGACCCCTAACGACCTTATGGCTCTTAAAAAATGATGCGGTTTGCGCCCTGGTGATTTCATGTATTCCTCAATGCGTCATCGTGGATTCATTCCCCCTTCTTAGTCGGAGATCAGCGTCAGAGGTTGAAGAGGAGAAAGATCACCCAGGGTCCACTTCATCCACACTTCCGGCCCTCATTATCTCTCTCCGCAACACCTCCTGGGAGACCGTGACCATCTTTACGTCAAACCTCTCTCTCTCTCTCTCTCTCTCTCTCTCTCTCTCTCTCTCTCTGTACGTTCTTGCCAAATTAATAATGGCTTTGCGTTCAAGACGGTCCCCTCCCCGCTCCTCCGCTTGACCTGTGGGCTGTCTACAGAGCAGTTGTGTGCCTGTGATAAAGATGCCAGGTAGTATATGCACCTGCGCACTGCAATAGACACTTTCTTTTTATTTAATGTGTCATGTCAACCGCAGTCCCAGGACTCGTCACCAAATCGTCCTACTACAGGTCACGCTTTCCCCTCGACGACCAGTTCTTCATTAAAAGTCTCGGGTTAATAAGGTTCTCTTTGCGATGTCTGTCACGGAATTTCTCGTGAATTAAGTAACTGCTTCCGTCATTTCCCCCACTAATAAACGAATAAGTCAGGGCAGCAGTTTCTGCTTCCTGTTGCTGTACACATCTGCCTGTCATCCGTCCACTCTCCTGGAGAAATAGTTGCGTTCTGTTCGGTCGCAAAAAAAAAAAAAAAATTGCTCGAAAGTGTTAAATTTTTAGTTCCCCCCCCAACCCCCCTTATTTCAACACCACTTTTTGTAATTCGTAAAATTCGCCATATATATTTTTTTATTATTTTTACTTTTTTTTTTTGCTTTTTAAACGTGGTGTCATTTCTTTGCCTGTGTTTCGCTGCATTTATTGTATGTGTTGTTTTCATATTATGCCACCTCCGTAAAAGCTGTCAATATTTATATGTGTGTGTGTATATATATATATTGCAATGTGAGAATCGTTTTCTCTAAGGAGATTACATGATCATATTTTATGGTGTCGGAAAGTGCGCGAACTTTTCCACAAAATGGCACAAAGTCTCTTTCGCCTTTGGAGGCGTCACTTTTGGTGTCAGTCATCATGGAAACTCTTGTCTAGCTCTCCCCTTTTTTCGCTCTTTTTGTGTCCATTTTTCCTCCACCTTTTTCCCCTGATTGCCCGTGATCATTTCAGTGCAGTTAGAGGGCAATTTCCGTGTATTTTGTGGGAATAAAGGGCGGGTTTCTTGCCTGCGCTCTTCAGATGGCTACTGGGACTCAAGGGGTCCGTTGCTTTGGTGTTAGTACACACATATATATGCCTAAAGGTTTACACCTGATGTTGTCTAAAATCTTTTCCTTCTCTAGGCCATTAAATCCCTTATAATGCTATAGCACTTTGTTTTAGGAGCTGTGATGCCAAAGACATTGTTTGCTCTAGTAAAGAAAATACAAGAAAAAATATCTTGATTGTTACAAGATGGAAAATGAGCAATATATATGTTGATGATGATCTAGAAGGCTCTAGACGGAAAGGATTCACGTCTTTTCGTTTTTACAGATGAAAGTAAGCAGTCGGTATACTAAAAAGTCCCCTTTTGGACCTGAAAAGTCTCGTGTTTACTCATCTGAAGCCGGAAGGTCCACTTTTCTTCTTCATAATAACAATTATCTCTTACTGGGATCAACCTGATCAGATCTTTTACAGTTGAATATCAAAGAAAAATGTTCTTGCTACCATGACCTACAGGTAAGGTTCTTCTCGTAGCAGATGCTTGATGTACCCATCCTGCCCAATTTCTGAGACACTCTTTCAAGACTACAGATGAAACACCAATAATGTCACTGAAATTTCTCAAATGATACTGTGCTGGGAGTTCTGTCTCTCCAGGTAGTCCCTCAGAAAAGGTTGAAAGCATCTTTTTCATGGAGGAAAGGTGAATATATCAGTCCTCATATTGCCACAGCGGGCCAGGTAAACACCTGAACTGAATCAGAACAGACATTGACAAAGGGTACCAATGCAATACCTTACTTCTAAGAAGAATTCCTGCTTCATTTACCTGGGAAGTATGATACAGAATAAATAATGGCTGAACCTTTGAGACTCAGTGAAAGATATTTATTATTTTGTCATTATAATAGCTGAATGTAAACCTCATAGCAATTCGTCTTGTGGCTCCACGTTTCCACATTGGACAGCTTCTGTCTGATGTGAATTCAACCTTTGAAGTAAATATGTTTTAGAACTTTAATTGCTTCATTCTTTGTCATTAGGTGCTAGTTGCATGCCTTGTCACAGCTGGTAAAATCATTTTACTTACCGTGGGCAGGTGAAAACTTAATATTTAGCAGTAACTCTGACCCGCCCCCTTACTGGTGTGACATACATTATTTTTTTCTTAATATGTGTTACCTTTAAATACATATTTGCAGAATGGAATTCACCTAAAATAAAGAATCGTGAGATGAGGCTTAACTTCCACAAAATCAGGACATTATTGAATTTATTGTGTAATACAGTGATTTTTGTGCATTTCCTTTTGGAAAAGAAAAGTTCTCGCACAAAGATGTCAAAAATGTCTGCAAGACAGCATCTTTTGGCATTTCTATCTGCTTATTTTTAAGTTGCTAAGCAACGGAATAAGGGTAGAATAACAAGCCCTACTTGTCTGAGATTGTCCTGTGTTCAAGGTGAAGCCGTTTAAAGCAGGGGAATGCTGAAGCGGAAATTGACCCATATAAAGGTTAAGGTTTGACAGGTGTAACAGGAGGAAAACCTCAAAGTAGTTACGCTATGAATCAATTGTTAGGAGAAGGGTTGGGGTGGGGGAAGTAAGACGGATAGAAGATAATATGAAAGGAGGGACAGTAAACGGAGCGGAATGGGGTTAAAGCTAGAGACCGAAGGCACGCTGCAAAGAACCTTAAGTAATGCCTACAGTGCACAGCATGAGGTGCACTGACGGCACTACGGGGTTAAACTGCTTATGTGTGCTTTAATGGGGTGAAAGGTCTTGGCATCAAACAGATGGTTTTTTTATTTCACCCTAAATGACTGGTTGAACGATTCATTTGACTAAAACTGAAAATTTATAGTTATAGGAGAAATGTCGTGTAAAAAACGAATTTTCAAAGTACATTTTTGTCTGCAATCAAATTGCTCAAAACGAGTTCTGCTTACGAAGGCAAAGTCGAACAATGTAAACATCCGATACAAGAAAAGAAAAAATAAAAAAAACCACATTCAATTATAACATGATGTTTAATTGAACCAGGGATGATATTAGATCATGGGATTTAGAGCTCCATTCATTGCTTCCCCTCCCTCGCAGCATAATTAGCGACTAATTGCCGATAAATTTTGGTATATATTTCAAGTTATTAAGTAATGGAGACAATTTTCTCATTCCGGTCTTTAAGAGTTAGGGTCCGTGGTATCAGCTCGGGCACAAAGGTCATGACAGGAGTTGGTACCTGAGTGGTACTTACGTATGTGCCCAAGGTTTTCCCCGGTCAGGCGACACACACACACACACACACACATGTATATATATATATATATATATATATATATATATCTATATATATATATATATATATATATATATATATATATATATATATATATATATATTATATATATATATATATATATATATACACATACATATATATATGTATATATATAGTATATATACATATATGTATGTGTGTGTGTACGTGCGTGCAAGTGCTTGTTTTATTACGTTTGTGCATATAACTGTGTATCACGAATGCCAAAAAAACACTAAGTGCAACCAATTACCTGTAACTCTACAGAGTCCTCACTGTAGGTCGGCTTGCCAGCCGTCCCATCAATGAGAGCGTCCCTCATATAGAGAAAAAAAATTGGAGTATTGGTACAATAAACTTCGCCGTTTGAAAAAAAAAAAATAAATAAAAAACTATGGGAAAAAACAGGAATAAATGAAAATTCCACAATATCATTTAAGAATGCTAATGTGGTTTTAATTTTAATGTCATTAATAAAACATCGAATATAGAGAATTTTGAACAGTAAAAAAGGTAAAATATGTAGAAATGTATTTGAAAAACACACGCAGCGTAAATCATTTACTGTCCGGTAATGTGAAAAGTAAGCAGAATACTATTAGAGTACGTCCTAATTGCGTAATGCGAATGGGCAACAGTTAAAATAATAATAATAATAATAACAATAACAATAATACGAAAACGGGACGATGATTCTGTGATTTGGTCGTCCTCAGATGAGGATTTGGTCGTCCTCAGATGAGGACTAAGACATCGACGTACGCTTCTACGTAAGGTTTTTAATTTTATTCATTAAGGGGATTCTGCTGTCAAGCCAGGCACTGGGACATTCCCAGCCAATCGGCACTCGAGAATGTTACAAGGAGGGTGTTCGAGTGCTTGGACAGCAAGATAAATAGAGATCAAGAAACCAAGGGAGATGAAAACAGCGATCTAAAGGTGGAATTGGTAGAAAACTCCACAGCTTCACCAAGGAATAATAGTTAGAGAGGTTGGACGGCAAGGCTGGCTAAAGAAAGCGAAGGTCAAGGCCAAAGAGTGGGTCCTTTAGTATGCCCACAGTGCACCACGTTGAGTTGTAATGACGGCAATATTCACCTACGGAAATAATTATGCGAAGGGTAACCTATTCAAGGAATGGGGGAGTTGACCTCTTTGTGGTGAAGATACCAAGAAGATCATCCCCCGTAGCGGGGCTAGCGCCGTCAGTGCGCCTCGCGCGGTACGCTGTAGGCATTACTTAAGGACAGCTGCTTTTTGACGTTTTCCTCCGAATCTTTTAACTTTTGATTTCATTTTTAGCGCTGAATGACCTCATAGGTCTCAGTGTTTGGCATTTGGCCTAAATCTTACAGATTCGCTAATTAAATATTTTCACCTTGAAGACGCTTCACAGGAGGGATATTTTAGCAAAAAGGAGGATAATATTTCCTTAATCATGAATAGCTATGAAACCAAAATTTCATTTTTGCCTTGTACTTAAGAAGGGAAATATTGAAATAATGGATACTAAAACATAAATCATTCTATTTAATAATACATAGATTTAAGCGTGAGGGATAATATGCTGATTGAAGAAATGACGCAAGCAATGGCAGCAACTTTATCTTACAGTTAGTACTATTCTTATGGACAAAAAAAACAATCGTATGATTAAAAAGTAACCTTCACAGAAAAATAAACTTTCAAAGAGTTAGTGCTTCGAATAGCTGAACACTAATTCCCTCTTGGCTCATTTGCATACGATTGACAAAAATTAGTTATTGGTTGGGTTCATGATTCATAATAATGGTAAAGATTTTAAGATAAATAAATAAGAGATAAAAAGTGATGTAACGTGTATATACCTATATATATATATATATATATATATATATATATATATATATATATATATATATATATATATATTATATATATATATATAGGTATATATACTTACATTTAGACCGAACCCTTGTCTTTCAAGTGTGAGTCAGGACGCATATTCCCGAACTGTAACAGAGTACTGGAACTTTCCCTGAAAAACCGGGACGCCATATCTTAAAAACTAGCCATAGAATCTTCTTGAAAATAATCTTATTAAGTTGCCCACACACAAATTACTGGATAGTTTACCTTTACCTAACCTAACCTAGGGGCATGGCAAAAAGACAGGGACTGGTGCAATAACAGTATACATCTCGGGAAGTTGCGTCCAGAGAGTAAGCCATACCTCTATGTAAGTCATAAAAGAAGTTGGAACCTGATTACTATGTACCTGTGTGGAGGATTTGCTAATGCCCTGGACTGTCTATCCCTTGAAGAACCAGGGTTCGCTCCCAGTGTGAGTCAGAAATTTATCTCTGTTTAACACGTTCTCGTCCGTTCATTTACATCATATCTGAAGGTGAAGAGATAAGTCGAATGATATGTTAACAATTCGTTCGACTCTATACTTTGTTTTTTTTCATCTGTCCATCCGCCTGTGGTGTTTTTGTATGGTAACACTGCGTCCCGGGCTTTAGATAGTTACGCTATGTGTAAGTTTTAGGTAAATAAAAGGATATCTGGGTGTACATTTGCAACTGAAAAGTGTTTTAATAATTTACTGTATGCGAATTACACCGTTCATATTCGAAATAGGATATTATTATAATCGTTGAATGTAAGCTGAATGTAACTATCTACAGCCCGGGACGCAGTGTTACCATACAAAAACACCACAGGCGGATGGACAGATGAAAAAAAACAGAGTATAGTAGGTTGGGGAGTTGGGCGAAAGGTACGTTGGGGCTTGGCACCTGCCTTGGAAAAGTCTCAGGTACTACGTGGTACTTCGGTTCCAACTTCTTTTCTCACCTGTTTGAAGGAATTGCTTACGCCCTGGACTCTCACTTGAAAGACTGAGGTTCGCTCCCAATAGTTGTCCTATGATATATATATATATATATATATATATATATATATATATATATATATATATAATATATATATATATATATATATGTGTGTGTGTGTGTGTGTGTGTGTGTGTGTGTGTGTGTGTCTGTGTATGTAAATTGGCTGAGGGAAAGGCGCTTAGATTGCTGCAGAACCCCAGAAGACTGTCAGTCAGTGAAAATGCGAAGTGGAATTTGGGAACAGGTTTATTATATTTTAGTTGATTCTTAAGAGAGAAAGCTTTAAGGAGAATATTAGGAGTCAAGTGGTAGGCTTTAGTTAGAAATACTACTGTAAGGGAAATTTCCCAAGTCCATATGTAGACGAGATAATGAAGAGAGAGAAATGGAGATCCTCCACACAAACCACAGGCAACTGGGCTCCTGCCGCCACAAGAAAGGTTCTTGACCTACTTGGATGAGAACTGAAATAGGAGGATAAATATAAGGAAAGATTTGAGTAAGGTAATGCACAGAAAGACATGCTTGGCAGAATTTCACAGAAACCCTTTTGCGTCACACAGCTCCGGAATTCTAAATCGAGAGGCAGTGTGACCTCCTTACTCCACAATTGTCAATACTTTTTTCGCGATGGCCCCTCACTTTTAGCCATCTTGGGGTGTTCATCCAGCGACCTTTGATGATAATGATAATAATAGAAATAACAACAAGACCTGCAAAAACTTCAACAGTTTAAATAACTCCTGGGAAAAGCAAGTTATGCGAAGATTCAATTATTTTTATCTCTGCACGAGAGAGATATAACACACGAATAAATTTTTAGATAATTTAATTTAACAGGTTCTAGGTTCACGGTTTCAACAAAAAAGGGGATAAGGAGGTAGAAGAAGAAATAGTAATGATAATGATGATGGCGATGAATAAGGAGAGAATGATGATAAGAATTCTGATGATGATGATGTTACTACAGAAGAAAAAAGATGGTTTTGACGTAAAGGAAAATGAAACTGAGAAAAGGGTAATGATATTTGCCATCAAGGGGGGAGATTGATCATAATGAAAAATGGATAGTAATATCGAAATTATGACTGCAAAACCGAGCACTGAGCACTTTCGGCCATTCTACCTTTCAAGGCAGTGAAAGGGGGACTTGGTGTGTTTGGACAGCAAGATAAAGAGATTCAGAAAGTAAAGGCAATTAAGTACTAGGATCTCAAGTGAGATCTGGGTGAAACCATCTACTAATAGCTAGAGGTTGGACAGCGGGATTGAAGGAAGGAAGTGGTAATTATAGAATATTTGACAGACATGAAAATTCAGCCATGAAGCTAAGCACTAGGGCACTGCCAGCCATTCAGTGTTCAAGACAGGAAAAAGAGGGAATGAGAATTGTTGGACAGCAAGTTGGAGAAATGAGAGCAGAAATGGAGGGAAAGTAAAAGGCTAAAAAGTGGGTGCAGCCAGGGCGGCCAAAGGGACACTGCTGATACCTTTTAGAAATGCGTAAACTGCACCATGCGAGGCACACTGAGGCTCTACTCCCCATCGGGGTGTTTGCATCAGAGCATAAGATTTTTTCGAGTCATTCATTGTACCCAATGAGAAAGATGTTCAGGAGTCAAGCCATGGGCAGGTTTCTAATACCCAGGAAGAACCTACTGACTGTTGATAAAACGGATAGGAATCTACAAGAGTACATATATTCAGGAAGGGTGGAGAGTGTGGCACCAGAATGGAAGAGGCGCGGAGCATCAAAGAGGATGAATGGCAGTAGAAGTAGCAATTGAACATCCGTCGTTTAGCGATTGGGCAGCATTTGGTCTTGTGCAATTTGGCTGTAGAACTTCTGCAAGTTGGCAGCCAGGCCTCTGCCACTTGGCAGTCAGGCCTCCGAGATTTGGCAGTCAAGCTTCCGCCGGTTGCTGGCCAGTCTTCTGCTTTTTAGCAGCCGGGCTTTTGCCATTTGGCGGTCAAAGCTGACATTGTTTGGCAGCCAGGCCTTTACCATAATGGCAGTCAGGGTTGTACCTTTTAGTGGTCAAGTTTCTGCTATTTGGTAACCAGGCCTCTGCCATTTTGCAATCGGCCTTCTACCATAGGGCAGTTGAGCTTCCACCATTTTGTGGCTCCTCTGCCGTTTAGCAAAAGGACTTATGCCATTTGGCAGTCTAGCCTCTGCCGTATGGCGTTCAAGGTTTCCCACTAAGGTCTCTAATCGTGGCACAATTTTATCAAGATCCATTCAGTCATTCCGGAGATCCAGATATCAATTTTTGGCATTCAAGGGATACGGTAGGGGTGCGTGGGTGAGTGACCTAACATATCTGTGGAGCAATAACAGTAAAAGATACAACCATGATACTTAGTTTTTCTGAAAGCTCGTATTCTGGAAGGGTGGGTGCCTTTTGGGGTTTGTTTTTTGAAATAGAAAAATTTTAAAGTTACAGCGAGCCATTCAAATTAGCCGACAAAATTATAATTTCCTGATGCTCAGGTACGGATTGGTCATAACATTAGAAGTGACGCCATTTTCTTAATGTGTGTGAATGACAAGTGGTGTTAGGAGAAGTTGGCTGATTTAATGTCAATGATCTTTATTAAAAATCATCAAACACCTTCAGTTTACCTACGCAATTTTGGTTTTCACAATCGTTGACCTAATAGCCTTAACAGTTAGAATGTTTTCACACGCACTATCACACACACACACACACATTATATATATATATATATAATATATATATATATATATATATATATATATATATATTAATATATGTCGTGATTATGGTAACCAGGGTTCGTTTCCCACTGCCAGACATCATAATTTCTTCATATTTCTTGAACTTGGATTTCAAGGCTCTGTGAAGACAGGCCTATCCAAACAAATGTGAAGAATTCGTTAAAAGGGCATTGTGGCTAATACTATGACATATTTATCTTGTGAAAAAGTGACTAAGTAGATTCTACATGAAAGGAGCTTGAAGTCTGAGCTGGTAAATTGCCTTGATGCTTTTACTAAGAAAATGATTCACTTACCATGAGTTTTCATTCGTATGTGATCTGACTATTTCTTAGGTTTCTGGGAAAACCTAAAAGAAAAGAATGATCAGAGGACTAACTCAACAGGGAGCTATTGTAGATAAACACTTAGGTTCACTTTAAAGTCACATATTTACACCAAACAAACATCAGGAGAATGGGGAAATAACTCAGGCAGGTAAAGAGAACCCTGCTGAATGAATAAATTACGGTGATTAACATGATAACTGAGGAAGGGGGGGCCCCCGTTGGCTGTGGCAGCGGGTGATGTACTTCAATGGCACTGTAGATATAAGGGGCAGTGGTTTGGGACCATGGCAAGCAGAGCACAATGAAAGGGAGGATCCACAGCCAGCATTTCCATCTGCAATTGAAATTGCTTGATGTTACGGGGAAAAGATCAAGATGGTGCACAGAAGGTGCCATGGTATCTTGATCTGCGACACAGGATGCACTTACAAGTTAAATAAAGGCATTGCACTGATTGAAGTCAGAATAATAACGTCGTGACTAATGAAAGAACCTGTGAACTGGGCACTTCACGTTGTTGGAATGGAGGAAGAATTGGGTGGGGGCCTCTCGCTGTAATAAAACTTGGTCTTAAGCAAGATAGGGTACATGGTTAAGGGAAGAAACCTGAAGGAGCGGGGAGTCAATGGGAAAGATGCTTCGGTCTCTGCAGCCAAAGTGTCTCTAACAGTCCCTGTTGGTCGTGCAGCCCTTATATGACCTCTGGTCAGGATTACATTTTTCGGCCTTGCAGATGGGGTTGCTGTTGCTTGGATCTTGATGCTCCGTTTTCTATGAACGCCCCCTCCGGCTCATTTGGCGTGCTCCCTTGACCTAGTCAACCGCATGGCGAGGCAGGTCACATGCTTGGTTGCCATGTGCCTCCAAAACTCTCTCCTCTTGTTGATCCCTTTCCACTGGCTTCTTTTTAGCCTACGGCAGCTATTAGTCTCCAACGGCATCGTTTCCGGGAACAAAAGTTTCAGAGCAGTCACACATGTCCATAGAAAGGGGATTTAAGAGTGTTTAGGGAGAAATGATTTAGAGATTAAGGTAGGGGCAAATGTTTTCCATTGCCTCTCTGTCAGTTAGTAGTGTGAGAACTATTATACTTTTTCACAAAGAATGAAACCATTTCAGTTTTACTTTCATTTCTCTTATAAGTGTACATACATACATACATACATACTTGCATACATACATTGTATAAGTATGCATCAAACGAGTTGAGCTGACCGTAATCACAGAGAAGCCACATAGGTCTACGAAAGCTATCTCTAGGACCCAATTAACCCCCATTCCTTTGTTACCACATTTTTCTCGATCTAAGGCATTGTCATTAAAAAAAATCAATAAAAGAGACTGAAACCGCGGGCAAAAAAGTGATGAAATCACCAAAGGGGTAGTAGAGCCCAGCCACAAGAGACAGATATGGAGGTCAGGGGATACAAAGGAATGGGTAGGGCATGGGGCTTTTCCTGACAACCTGATTAAACATGATGAAATCGAAAAGTAGAAGTGAGAGTCTTTCTCAACCGGTTTAGAGAGCCATTATAATACGCACAACGCTAACCATACATGAAGAGATAGACACTGGCAGCTTCTTCAGGCAATACAATTTGAAGGCATACAGCATTGAAAAGAGAGACTTACCCTCTTTCACACGAGAATGCTGGAGTCTGCCATTGGTGTCTGCCACCAGTTGTCTTGTTCAAGTTGGTGCCCAGCAACTTAGTGGCTCATCAACACATCGCTCCCTGTCGGTCGGATCAGTGGCAGCCATGAAAGAACTCCTTCTCGTTGTCTTGCTGGCAAAATAGAAATAGAAGATACAGTTTTTCTTAAATCATCGGACACATGTTGCTCAATAATGCCACACCTGCAACTCTAAAAAGGGGGCGGAGCTTCAAAATCATCGGGTTTGTTGCTTTCTAGATTTCAAGTAACTTTAAACTATATGGATTCTGTAGAAGTCGTATAATACTTATAAGTGACGTTTGACACTAAAATTATGTAAAAATTCATTCGTAATTGAAAACAGATCTTAAGTAATGAGCGAAAATGTTTTAAAATTTGGGCAACACTGCTGGAAATCGTGAGGAACATTAAAGTAATGATTGCAATATTATGACGAGAGAGAGAGAGAGAGAGAGAGCGTAAGCATAGGCCTATCTATAGAGATAATTAATTATATTTGCTTTGAGAGACTGAGTGATAATATTTTTTAAAACGAATATGTTTGTAGAATGTGGTATAGAGAGAGAGAGAGGAGAGAGAGAGCAGCAAGAGAGAGAGAGAGAGAGAGAGAGAGAGAGAGAGAGAGAGAGAGCAAAATCTGCTTACGTGAAAACATTGGCCTATTCATAAATACTTAATTTCATTATATTTTCTTTGAGATACTGAATGATAAATATTTTTGAAGTATGTTTTAGTAGTGGAGAGGGAGATAGAGAGGGAGAAAAAGGTTATAGCATTTGTGATGGAACTGTGATGGTGAAAGACAGAAGAAAGAGCGGTGAGTCGGTGCACAGATTTCTGGAAAGAGGGTGATATCGATGCCAAGATCGTGCTGCACTATGCTAGATAAATTTTGAAGGGACCATAGTATTAAGTTAATTCTCCAAGAAATTCATACCCTAATCTTGATTTCATTCGACAGTTGCCGTAATATTCAAAGATTGTATAATGAAGTGGAAAATTTCAACCGTAGGCTACGGTCATTCTTGCTCTCTTGAAATAGTCTGTACTTTTGAAATTCGGTTTTCATCCATAAATTATTCACGAAAAGAACTGTGTTAAGAAAAAATATTTATTACCACAAATAACTCGATATCTATTGCACAGGCAATTAAGGTTTTATATCGTGCAAAAAATGCTGATGTGTTGGGAGAGCTTTCAGCCTCGCAGCAAAATAATGCAGCCTTGTAGGCTAATAATGAACTGATTGTAATGGGAGCTTAGCCAGAAACTCTTTGAGATAACATGCTACTTTAAACCTTGATGAAGATTTCTTTTTAATGACAGTAGCTTTGTAAACAGTAAGTAGCATTCGCTCCATGTAAACATCAAAGTAATCAAAGTGTGAATGCAGGGTGTACTCCTGCTCGAAGTTCTCGGGCTCCTCCTCACATCATAGAAAACACTCTTGTGCTCAACCTAACTTAGCCTTACTTCCAGAAGACAATCTTCCATTCCCGATTCTCAGGACACATATCGACCCCAGTCCATTATTGGAACTGAAGATAAACACATTGGTTGTTGATGATGTGGGAGTCAAGCTACAAGGATATATACATGTTGTAATTGATGCAATCTTCTCATGGAAGCGGTTAAATTGTAGTGACCAGTGTCTCACTGGCTTTACCATGCAACACAGAAACAAGTCCTTTTTCTCCCACTACTGTCACTATCTTCACGAGTTGCCTGTGGATGCTTGAAGTAAGAAGCCTGGTACCTAAAATATTCACGTTTTCAATTTCTTCAGGATGACTGGCTTACCAATGTCAAATAGTCTTGAAGTGGTGCCACATCCCAATAAGGCATGAGCAAAGAGGAGGTTGTCGCATATGTCATTTCCAAGTGCAGCTTGAATGAGCTTGATGTTCCAGCATTTTGATAGCTTCTTTGAATTCGTCTTAGGTTCTGGGTGTAAGTAAATGTTATAAGACGTCTTCGGTGACTGGCTGCAAAGTAGTACAAGGAGGTCAGTATTATTCCGGACAAGAACTGTGTCTTTTTGAGGCTGTTGATGCCACAGTAGTTTGCACAATCAGGACATCTGCATCAGCTTCTGCATTTACTACTTCAGTACCACGGTCCTCAAAGTGTTTGCATCGGAGATTGATAAATTACTACTTGTTTATCTTATTTTTAAGAAAGACTTCTTTCTTCATGGGAGAAACCATAGCTCCTGTGAAATGTGATGCAAATGTCATCATAGATCTCTCCAATATTCCATTGAATTCTGTGTGAGAGCGCCCCTCCGTCTAAAGCCCCGTCTACACGGTCGAGCTTTGTCCGACAAACTTTGTTCGATGTGACGTCAGAAGCGGGAAAAGTCAGAACCTTATCCGCTGTTTCTCTGCTTCTGACGTCACATTGAACAGAGTTCGTCTAGCAAAGATCAACCGTGTGGACGGGCCTTAAGACATACTGCTGAACATCACTTGGTAACCTAGAAGCTTTGGACATATCCAGTAGTTGTTTCCACATTAAGTCAGCAAGTGAAAGTTTATCAGCTGTAGATAGAACATCTGTTGTGCAAAAAGTCTAGGCAGATAACTACAAAGTTCATATCTGTAGGCATCATTCAACTCTTCTAGGTATGATCCTGCTGTGACCAGACGCTGGAGCAGCAGGTGTGGGTCAATGGATACAGACTGGTTGTGGGTTTTCTCAGATGTGTTAGCAGCCAAGGTGACAACTTGATCTTTCTTTTTAAAGACGTATTCTTAGAATTTTTGTCCCAACATTCCCTTCAAGATATTGTTTCCTACATCAATATCATTGTCAACACTGACAGAATCGACAGAATCCCTTGCAGTCACTCCAGTGTTAATTCTATGCGGGCTTGGATTATTAACATTAGATGGACTTTTTGATGTCAGAAGATTCGTGATTTTCTGATGTCTTTAGTGTCTCTCACTTGACGCGCTGTAGATATGTCTTTGTGCAGGTCACTGGTAGAGAAGCTACCTGATATGTACTTTTGCACTGCATTATTCAACTATGCACAACATGGGGTGGACATTATCCTTGTGGCTCTCTGGGATTCATACATATATATATATATATATATATATATATATATATATATATATATATATATATATATAATATATATATATATATGTATATTATATATATATATATATATATATATATATATATATATATATATATATATATATATATATATAAGATATACAGTGGCAAGCATGGAGGGAAGGACAATTTCTCATTCCTTTCAAAGTATTTTATTCAGCTGACGTTTCAAGACTTATCAGGCCCATTTTCACATTTTCACAGCCACAAAATTAAAGAACAAGCATTAAAAACAGATTCAGGTTAAAAAACAGAAAAGTTTCAACATAAAGTTACAAAAATTGAAGTACAGAAAGAAGGAACCAAGTTTACCAAAAATGCTGAATGCAAAGACCAAGTGACGTTCAACTCACGAGAGGTATAAAGGTGTTGAAGGGACACTGAAAACATAAAACAAGCTGTTTTATGAGAAGTGATTCTAATATTGGTAGTCATTTGGAGCTCTGCCTATGATTTTAAAATCTTTGTAGTTGACATCATATTTGAATTTTTTTTTTTTTTTTAATTTTTTTTTTTTTTTTTTTTGCTTGATCTCGTATACATGAGAATTCAGGGGTTTGATAGTCTTATACCCATTCTATAACTCACGCCTCGATGAGAGTCTACTCTCGCCTTTAGCAACCTACGGGTGGAGGCAACCTACTTCCCTGTTTACATCTGGGGCAATTAAACAAATAAATACACATGTATACAAAGGTAGTTTAGGTACCGTTGGTATTTCAAGTTTTGGATAGAAAATATTATTTAGGAATTTGTAGAGATATTTATAAAGAAGTTTAGATTGAAAACAGTTTTTGATAAAGTACTGGTGGAGGTATAGAATTTCACTATGAAAACTACTCCAATCAGATTTTAAGTTATAAACACTGGGGAAGAGGGAAGGCAAAGATTTAAGCTTTGAAAAAAATAAATAAGATGACTATCATTTCCCTAAAGCAGGTGTACAATTAAGGATTGTGCTTATAATCCCAGATGAGTTTCATTTAATTAAAGAAACGCAGATGATGAAGAAATCAAGGTGGGGCTAAGGGATCCAGTATTGTAAGTCCACTATCTACCATACTGGGTTAACGTTCCACTTCACTTTCGATCTGCTTCTTCAGTCTTCTTGCCCTACCACTCTGAGTCTCTCTTTTCAATCCCATATGCACTGGATGGCTGATATCACTCCAGTGCTTGGCTCTTTGTCGAAATTTCCTAACTCGAGATAGAAATCGAACTTCATCTTTCTGAATTTCCACTCTGCAGTACTTTTTACTAAATCTCTGTTAGGAGATTCGCCAGTATACAATGGAGATGGAATCAATGTGTACTGAGCAGGAATATCCCCAAAACAATAAGGTTTTTTAGTTTTATTTTAAATCTAAACCACTAATCATGCATATATATAATAGTATGATAATACTGACTAAAGATAGGTACCTGAGGAACATAGGATCACATTCCTATTGTCATTAGAGTCCCCCATAAAGAACTATGCTTCTATATAAGAGAGCTTCCTCAAAAATAACCTCATATAACCCGACTATGGCTCTTGTGAAACTAGCTTTTCTTCCAGACTTCTTGGCATGAACGCTCAAACCTTCTGTGCTTCGCCAGCTTTGTGACTTATATTTTCTCTTATCCTGCTTTTATATGTTACGTTTATTCAAAATTTTCCCTGAGAATTAGCCGTTTAAGTTCTTCCATCATCTCCATGGAAATTTATCGTTCCCGTGCAAGTGGGTATTGCCATCAGTGGACCTCACGCGATGCACTGTAGGCATTACTTATGGGTCCTTGTAGCGTCCCTTCGGCCCCTAGCTGCAACCCCTTTCGCTCCTTTTTTACTGTACCTCCGTTCATATTCTCTTTCTTCCGTCTTACTTACCACCCTCTCCTAACAATTATTTCAACTATATTTTCAGCGCTGAATGACCTAGCTGATCTCAGCGCTTATCTCCTTTGGCATGAATTTTATATTCCAGTTCCCAAATTTTTCGTTCCATCTTCTTGATTTTCATTTACTTTTGTAGTTTTGTTTTCATTTATTTTTTCTTTCAAACAATTAGTAGCACTTGCACTAACTTCTGCAGCTTTACTATGTTGAATTAAACTCAGTCATTTATATTCTCAGCCATTCCATACTATTCACAATTATTTTTTTTTCATCCAACGAGATTACATCTAAACTTGGTTTTCACGCGATTCCTTACACATACCAGACTCCAAGACATTAAAACAAAAATGAGTGAAAATTATTACATACACTCAGTTATCGTCTACGGCCCTTTTTACACCAAATGAGATGTTTCCTATCTTTGCTTCCAACAAAAAACATCTAAGCAAATCACAAGTTAACTTCTACACATCCTCATCTCCTTTAGTGTTATATCGTTTTGCATTCTAACAATGTGTCACGTATGTCTTATTACACATTTAATCTCAAACCTACCACTTATCAATTTCATAAAAAAAAGCAAAAAATGTCCCTAAGTTTCTTCAGCGCAAGAGAGTTTTCTGTACAACGTATAATGCTGTATAAAACCATCAGCTATGACCAATAGCGTTTCAGTTGCTCGCCAAATGCGGTAGAGTGAGGGTGCGTCCCGTGCCTCCGGAAAGTGCTGCCAAATGCACGATTCATGACTAACTATAACATTAAATGAAATAAAAACTACTGAGGTTACAGGGTTACAATTTGGTGTGTTTGATGATTAGAGGGTGGATAATCACCATACCAATTTGCAGCCCACTGGCCTCTATAGGTTTTAAGATCTGAGGGCGGACAGAATAAAGTGCGGACGGAGAGAACTAAAAAACACAGTTTACAAATTTCTTAGTCTAAACCTCGTTCTCCTTCCGTGCCTCAACATTTTAACAGCTAAATCTTCCAGTGTCAGTAATGTAAAGCACTTTATCCACGCATATCCTCAAACAGCCGGTATTAAGTAAAATTTACAGAACCTTTTCTCTTAAAATCAAGGCGTTCATCTCTACCAATAATGGATACCTATTATTTACCAGAGATGATAATTAAGGCAATTAATTATGATATTGGCAAGCGTTTTACTTTCTGTTGGTAGTTATTGAGGGATGAATTGTAATGTGGTTCCTGATTCTCTCTCTCTCTCTCTCTCTCTCTCTCTCTCTCTCTCTCTCTCTCTCTCTCTCTCTCTCTCTCTCTCTCTCTCTCTCTCGGTGACTTGAACATTGTGTATTTTGTAGATGAGGTGTTTTTGTTGGTAGTTATTGAGGAATGGACTGTAATATGGTTCCCGATTCTCTCTCTCTCTCTCTCTCTCGGTGATTTAAACATTGTGTATTTTGTAGATCAGGTGTTTTTGTTGGTAGTTATTGAGGAATGGATTGTAATATGGCTCCAGATTCTCTCTCTCTCTCTCTCTCTCTCTCTCTCTCTCTCTCTCTCTCTCTCTCTCGGTGATTTGAACATTGTGTATTTTGTAGATGAAGTGTTTTTGTTGGTAGTTATTGAGGAATGGACTGTAATATGGTTCCCTATTCTCTCTCTCTCTCTCTCTCTCTCTCTCTCTCTCTCTCTCTCTCTCTCTCTGTGTGTGTGTGGGTGTTTTCTCTCGGTGATTTAAACATTGTGTATTTTGTAGATGAGGTGTGAAGAACCTGTGAAAGGTTTCAGCATCCTCCATCCATCTGTCCTTAAAAGGTTGGGTAATGATGCGTCAGGACCTCTTGCGGGAAGGAATTGGTGACATAAAAGGCGTAAAGAAGGCAAATTCAGTCCTTTCTCGCTCCGAATATTGAGTTAACCTTCCTGCAAAGTGTTTGTTCTGAATTTTTTTTTCTTAACACTTACATAAACACACACACACAATGTATATATATATATATATTATATATATATATATATATATATATATATATATGATATATATACTAAGAAATCACAAAAGTAAGCACGGGATTTTTGTTTATTAGCTAAAACCACTGGGAATATTTAAAAAAGAAAAGACATATTGCCAAGTACTTCCGTGTGTTTAACACATCTTCGGGGCACAAAGGTGTGTTAAATACACGAAAGTACTTGGCACTCTGTCTTTTCTTTTTTAAATTTTCTCAGTGCCTTCAGCTAATATATGTATATATATATATATATATATATATATATATATAATATATATATATATATATATATATATATATATATATATACTGGGTGTTTCGAAATTAGAGGCGCCCCCTCCCTCCCCGCTCCACATGACAAATAGGAAGTTATGAAGTTTTCTGCTATAGCCTATATCCAAGAATATTATCTTAAGTTTATATTAAGCTATTTTTGATTTTACATTTCTTGTATTTTCAGACTGAGTGACGGAGTTAGATACAGCCATGGGTAACGATTTGGAGGAAATCAGATGGATTGACCGAATCCAGGCTATAACCTTCAGAGAGGCCAGGGATGCTGGCACATCCTTCATTTCACATTCCTAGATAGCTAAATACATTAAAAGAGATGAATCCTTTGTTTAAAGAAACTGGAGCAAAAATCCATGTATCTATCATTGCGAAAAGAGTGAGAATATTGGAAGGCCTGAAGTCCTTTCTCAGGAGTCAAAAGACATCATAGCTGAGGCAGTGGGTAGACCAAGAAAGTCTTTACGTAAATTGGTGCTTGAACTAGAAACAAAAAGGAGAAAGAAGAGATGTTATAGTGCTGTAGATCGTCAGTTGAAAAAATCTGGTATCAAGCCATTTCATGTTATCAGCAAGCAACAGAGAGAAGACCATGCATGGTTTTGTGATTCATTTATTAAAGATTGGGATGAAGCTTACTTTCTCCATGTTGCCGCATCAGATGAATTCTTCATTTACACAGTCAGGAAGCCAAATCATAAAAATGACATCATTTGGGCTGCAAAGTTGGATGATATCAGCAATGACGTGCACTATCGCCAAGTTGTGAAATTTCCTTAGTGTTTGGGAATTTTTCTCTGTTTCACAGCCAAACAGTTAATTGGATCATCAAAGAAAAAGGACAGTCATGGAATGGCAAATACTTTAGAGAAACTGCACTTACTGGAGGAGTATTTCCTTTCCTCAAAGATCCTGAAAATGTGTTATCTGTTGAAGGGGTCACATTTTTGCATGATAAGGCACCATGTTTCATGGCTTTTAAGCAGACACAGGAGCTGCTTCGAAACAGTGGTATCAATTTTTTCTTGCAAGTGAATTGCCAGGTAGCTCCCCTGACCTTAATGTGCGTGAAAATATTGGTAGTATCTTAAAGGGTCATGTTGATGGTATACCAAGCCTCAACGACCTGCAAAGAGAGGTGGCCGAAGTGCTCAGGGAAATGGAGTTTGAGTCAGCTTTTTTGCAATTTGCTGAAATCATACCCCTCAAGAGTGCAAGCTGTGGCACAGGCAGATGGAGGCCACACAAAATATTAAATACTCAGAGAGAAGCTTAAATAAATACCTGTTCTGAATTACTTTTGTTTTTGTCCCATTCAATATTAGTTTCTATGCTGTCGAGGGGGCCCGGGTCGAATTTCGAAACCCCGGGATATATAGATATATCGACCCCATAATATATATAGATATATATATATATAATTATATATATATATTGTGTGTGTGTGAGAGAGAGACAATACTGCCCTAGAAAATATCAGTAAATCAGGACATATAGTTACTAATGAATAATTTTCCAGGTTAAAGGAGCTCTCCGTTTAAAAGATACAGATTCCAGCAACTGTTATGGATTCAACGTCTCTGCATGGCCAAGCAACTTCTTATTGGAAATATACTATGAAGCGACGTAATGATGTGGGTTACGAAGCCTTAGAGAATTATCAGCCTCATTTCAGCATACGATACTTAAATTGGACAGTAACTCTCAAATTGCATTTAGTAGGTTTATTTTCAGCTGCTGAGTTTCAAACAAGACACAAAGCAAGTAAATGCATATTGATTATCAACATGTATGGTAATGCTTGAACACCCACGACAACAAGGCGTATTTAGAGATGTGAAATTCTATTGTGGTAAACAAGAATACTCATAGTTGTGCTTTTAGAATTCTGTTCTTGATGCAGTGCCAACCTCAACTACTATATATAGCCAGACATGTCAGTTTTGACTTTCCGTTATGCTGTTTGGCTCAAAATCATGCTTCTAATCCTGCAATTGTCCACCAACATACCAACGTATATATGTGGACCCTGATGTATACTGTATAGGAAGTAACTTCATTGCAGTCAGACTGAACTGTGAGACAGTAAGGCATACGTTTCTTTCCTTGATGAGACAAATCGCTCGGCAGGCATCGCATTTTTCTGGTCAGTCTTCTCACAATACACCTTTGACCTTCTTGGTCAATTAAATATCTACCTCACTAAACCTACTTTTCCCTTTTTACTTTTTTTTTTGCAATCCATTGTTTTCCTCTCTCTCTCTCTCTCTCTCTCTCTCTCTCTCTCTCTCTCTCATTGTTAATTATTAATTGATAATTCTTTCGTCTAAGAAACAAATGCTAGCTTTGCCTGTTCTTATTGCCTCGTTAATAAACTGTTTATGAAAGAAAATTTAAAACTTATACATTTATTACTTTCCTAATCACTTTGAATAAAATGCCCTTTCACATCAACATGCTGCAGCTCTTCCAAGGCAGCATCTACTGAAGACCATCTTTCTTAGTTTGATGTTTTTCACATCCTCTCCACGTCCCGGTGTCTAGGAATCTCATTTCTACGTTCTTAACGTCTCTGCTGTATCTGAAAAGGGATGGCATATGGTTTAGTCCGTTAAAAGATCCTACTCATGATTATATTCCACTATATCAGTGATTCTTAAACTGGGTGGTGGGGGGGGGGGGGGGGGAGGGGGCAGAAGCTTTCCAAGGGGGAAGCAAGCAGGGTTGCCAGATGGTGACTTATTTTTATTACTAGTGAAGTTAATTAGCACTGCTTGCATATGTTTTCTAATTGTTACCTCAAAACAGGCCAAACATTCTGAATATAAGCAAATTTTCATTTCAAAACTTGTTTATCAATTACCTTTTATTGTTATGATCAGATTATTCGGCGCTCTCAAATAGACAACGTATTCTTTATAGTTTTTGGTGGGGCGGGTAGAGGGGGGGAGGGGCGTGGGATATACTATGCATAATGCAGAGGTAGGGCGGAAGGCAAAAACGTTGAAGAACCACTGCACTACATGAAATCATTCTTATTTTCAATTAGCCACTTGATCTCTGCTGTGGATGTTCACTTCTCATGTCAGTATTTGTCCATAATCATATTGCCTTCTTACCTCGTCTTCCTTCTCATCCCAACCATTATTTGTCGTTTGAACTAATCTGTCAATATCCCTCCATCTCTGACAGAGGAGCCTGTAATCTAGTGTTCATTATTGAAAATGAGAGTCGCTGCTGCGGTTTCCTCTGCTTAATCTCCTATTTATGTTCTATTTTGTTTGATGAAAATCTTATTTATTATCTCTTCCTCTTTAACATTTTGTGCATTAGGTTTGATTTAGACTTGGCGCAGAGATGGTCCTGTTCAAATTTCTAAAACCATTTTTGAAAGAATTTGTCTCTTCATCCATCTTCTAAACTGAATTAGACTTCACTGTAAAGCAGAGGTTCTTTACACGGGGTATCCATACCCCTTGGGAGTATGAGAACCACATGCTGGAGGTATGGGACTTGATCTCTGGATATTTGTACATATTTGATCTCAATGTGTCAATATAGACATGGGTACGTTTTGTAGATAAATAACTATATAAAATTATGAATGCTTTTGATTTTCTTGTATGCTTTATTCCTAGTATGCATACCTAAAGTATGTATTAAATTAAGTATATTAAGTTATATTGTCAACTAATAGGATTTAAGTGGGCTTAAACTAAAGGGTTGTGGAACCATATTAGGCAATTCATTGAGGGTCTGAAGTCATCAAAAGGTTAAGAAACCGTGCTGTAAAGAATGCAGTGTAATTCGTCCAGACAGTGACATGCCTCATACTTTGTCTGAACTCTTCTATCTTATTGCAAGATGTTCCTTTTCTGCCAGTGTCATTTTGGCTCCTGATTTGTTGGGCTGAGGAAGAAGTTCTTCACCTCTCAGGCAGCTGCTACTCAAGACTTGCAAGCTAAAGTGTCTCCACTCGATAAAATCAGCACCCCTTCAATAATCCCAGTGTACATATACCTTGTTGTTAAAAGTAGATATATTTTCGCTTGCTCGGGGAATAAGCCTACAAACTACTTTGTTGTTGTTCATGCTGTTGCTGTGTTCATCTTCGTCTTGTTCTTCTTGTTCTTGTTTTTCATGCTATTGTTGCTCTTGTTGGGAGGTGAAGGGTTAGGGAAGGTCTATGGAAGAGCCTAAAAAGGTCTGAAAAATGTGTTTCGCGTTGAGTTGAAGATAATGGAATTTTACAATAGGATATTTATGGTTCATTTATTAGAATGAAAATGTAAAAATAAATAATGTGGATGTTAAACAGTACAGAACATTTATGTATATTATTCCTAATAAGATATAGCGTATTTATTTTAATTTTCGTTGGCGAAACAACGCTCTATTTGACCGTGGATTTTAGCACGCATCTCGAGTAAGCTGCAGGTCGGATCATGCCTTGTTTTTTTCCTGCCTGTATTCTTTTCCATGAATCTAGACTGGATAAGAACACCAATCCACAAATTAAAATTTCCAAAAAATGCTATGCTAAATTTTATTTTTCTCTTTTTCTAACTTCAGTGGAAGCTTCAGTCCATATTCGCTCCTGTAACCATAGTAGATTCACATCAACCGTGCATCTGATGGCTAGTCCAGTCCCTTATGACGCTCCTGATTGGTTGTTGATAAGCCAATCACAGGTCTGGAAACTCTCAGTCTCTCTCGAGAGTTCACTTCCACCTCTCCGTCTTTTAGGAAGGGTGGCACATACATCCTGCCTATGTGAACTCTCGAGAGAAACTGAGTTTCCAGCCCTGTGATTGGCTTATCAACAGCCAATCAGGAGCGTCGTAAGAGACTGGCCTAGACATCAGATGCAAGGTTGATGTGAATCAACTTTAGTATATGTTTCACCAGTAATTGTAATCATATTCAGTAGAACATGGATCTTCCTCCATTGATTACAGTGGAAAAACCTGAGGGCTTTGTTTTTGAGAAAAGTTAGTAAGTATATCTTAGTTTAACCAGACCACTGAGCTGATCAACAGCAATCCTAGGGCTGGACCGAAAGATTAGATTTTTTTTTTTTTCACGTGGCTAGGTACCAAGTGGTTGCTCAGCAACGGGACCTACAGCTTATTATGGGATCCGAGCCACCCTATATCGAGAAATGAATTTCTAATCGCCAGAAATAAATTCCTCTGGTTCTACACTGCAGCACCAGGGAGCGAACTCGGGCTACCAAATTGACAGTCGAGTGCGCAACCCACTCGTCCAATGAGGAACTTTTGTAATGTTAGAACGGCAGTAGCAGTACATGACTTAACAACAAATTTCCAAGCACCCGTTGGTTCCGATGTGTGAATTTCCATAGTAATTCATTAGCATAACAAGACATAACTAGCTTAATATTCAGCTTTAAGATTCATGAATACGTCGTGCAGCTTAGTCGATAATGCCTGTTAACCAATAAAAGAAAAATTGAACGTTTTCATATTTAAGACTTGTACTTATTTACTAAAACAACGATGGCTTGAAAAGAGCTACTGTATCAAAGATGATACAGATAATGGGTTTGACCCTCCAATTCTAATGTACATTTTGTTGCGCGAAAAGTTAAAAAGAAGAAGAAGAAAGAGATTATTGTACGTTTTCAGTCAAGTGTGGTAAACGTTGACACTGTGCCTAGTTTAAGTGTGTCTATTCTCAAAGATTTTCCATTTGCTCTCCAACGTTTCTGTGATGTTGCTAACAATAAAACTTAGTATAACTGGAAACAAGTTCTACTTAGGTTGCTAATGACACCGACAAACCTTCTTCTAATTCAAACCAAAGATAATATTGGTAATAAACTGGGATTAATCGCCCAATGGTTTTGCGACTTCGTAGCTTTTCTCATTTCTTAAATCGAAAATTGTAAGTCTTATTCGTCCATGGAAGAAGTTTTTAGCCCTCTCCAGTTTCATCCGAACTGCTCTGTGTGTGTGTGTGTGTGTGTGTGTGTGTGTGTGTGTGTGTGTGAGTGTTCTCTCTACGCTTAAGATTTTCATTTTCTACAACTTTCTGGACTTGATTTTGAAGCTGTCAGCGGAAGGAGCAGAATTCCGTTATTGCTCGCCGTTAAATGTTTTCCTAAAATATATCGATTTCGCTGTAAGGCACCCTTCATGGTGGCCTGTAAATTGCGTTCATTCTTTTACTACCTAGTTTACTGATACTATGAGTATCGGTACGCCACTATAGATGCTGTCTAAAGTTGATGCTCAAGAATTTTCGACAAATCAAAGTCGATCTGACATTAGAGTAAATTAGATTGGATTTGATGGCTTATAAAGTTTTTCCCCCTATTATTATTTTTATTACTAGCAAATATAGGGGGGTGGGGGAAGTGGGTAGGATGATACCCAATTGTAAACCATCTTAGGGGTCCCCACTATAACCCTGCCAAGTTTCATGCCCATGGGACCAGCCGTTTCGCCGTCATTGAATGACAGACGGATGGACAGGCATAACACCCATTATAGAAAGATTATTATTATTATTATTATTATTATTATTATTATTATTATTATTATTATTATTATTATTATTATTATCGCCTTGAAATCTTTCCCAGAAATCTGTGAAACGACTGAACCATTGTTTTCCATAGCACCTCTTCCTTTACGCATAATCTCCTAATGCTTCTCTCTCTCTCTCTCTCTCTCTCTCTCTCTCTCTCTCTCTCTCTCTCTCTCTGTCTCTCCTGTGTGCTATCGCTGGGGAAATTATGCGAGTGGGTTGGTCTGTGGCGGAGTCCCCATCCGGTTGGCGAGATCTCCCCAGGGCTGACGTTGAAAGCCGTTGCTACACTCTGAATATGTTCCTATTATCATGGGAAAGAGTTTATGTGGGAAATGTACCTGTCCTTCAAAAAAATGCAAAAAAAAAGAAAAAAACTGAAAAAAAGCGGGTCGTATTTGCTTGTTAGGGATGTGAAGTTTTTTTTCCTCTCTCTCTCCCTCTCTTTCCTATTTGTGTACTTAGCAAGGCTAAGTATTTCTTGAATGTTAGCTGTTGTTTTTTCTTTATGATTTTTTTTGTGTATGCAATTGTTGGTGTATTTTACTGTTAGTTAACTACTTCGTAAAATTTGTGCGTTTGTTGTAAAGCTAGATACAAAATAGATCTCTCTCTCTCTCTCTCTCTCTCTCTCTCTCTCTCTCTCTCTCTCTCTCTCTCTCTCTCTTTCTCTCTCTCTCTCTCTCTCTAAGGCTAAGGTTATACTGATTAAGTTGAAGAATTTATTGCGATATGCTGACAACGTTAGCGTCTCACAGTCGATTGTTACTAAGTGTATTTGTGTACTTAATCTGCACCTTTACTCGCTTCGTAAAGACTGAAATGAAGCCGAAAAATAAATGCTGTGTTGCGCTTCAGTCTTGGGCACTGATTGAAATCGACAGCACCCACGAAAATCCAGGTGTTAATCGCACAACTAATTATATGCCTGGTCAGAGTCCACCTCCCCTCGCTCCTCCTCAGCCTCCTCCTGGGAGTTGGCACAGCGGTCTGAATAAACTCTACACGGGGATGGTTTATTAGTCGCCAGGGAGATGGGGAGAGGCCTTTCATGAGTGGCACTCGTGGAGTGCCATCATCTGATTTCACGTTATTTGGGAAAGTATATAGGGTCTGCTTCGTCGGTAGCTCTCCTACATTCTTACGCACACGTAATCGATCGAAGAATTTGAAATCGCTTACTCGCGGAGTAAGCCTGTAAACTGTTATGTTGTTTTTTAATTGTTATGATGGTAGAAAAGCCCAAAAATGTCTGAAAAAGGTGTTTCGCATTGAGTTAAACATACAGTAATTTTAAGATAGGATATTTATGATTTGTATATTCGAATGAAAATGTTGAAAATAAATAATGTGCATGTAAAACAGTACAGAATAATGACTTCTAATAAAATATAGCGTATTTACTTTAATTTTCGTTGGTGAAACAACGCTCTCTTTGACCATAGATATTAGCACGCGCCTCGAGTAAGCTTGAGGTCGGATCACGCCTTGATTTCGTCACATATGGAACTGACCTCTTGATAAAGATGACTTAATAAGAAATTGGAATTATTTTAGTTCCATATTTTGCATCCTTGATCCCCATGTGTTTTATTATTATTATTTCTGCTACTATAGACAAAACTAGATTGTTAGACCTACTCAGATAGGAATATTTTTTTAGTTTAGAAACGTTTCACAGAGTTGTGTAGTCTGTTTTTATTATCTGCATTTACAGATTAGCAACTAATACTAACGCTTACGACACAGAAAATTTTTTCAGCCACCAATTAAGTATTTATAATTACAACTTCAGAACAAGAGAGAGAGAGAGAGAGAGAGAGAGAGAGAGAGAGAGAGAGAGAAAACACGTGCCTGTTTGGTTACAGGGAAATAGGCAAGTCTTTCCTCGTTTCCTGTTTTGTGGTGCCATTCTTAATAAAGCCATAATCGCTTCACGCCATATACACGTACATTCGTTCTTTTTTCTTGCACAGAATGAATTCGTCGTTATTTTGGATTGATCAAAAATAATGTTTCCATGCACTATTATTTCCCATCGCATTTTTGAATAGGTTTGAGATGAGAGAGTTTTTGATTCACACGCACGCACGAAGATTGATGCACGCGACTTCATTAAATAAGCGAATATCACAGGAAAATAGTCAGAAATCCAAGCGCTTTCGTCTTTAATAAGACATTGTCAAGGAACGAATGAAATACAATTGGAGAGAAAGTTATCAGGTAAACAAGATCAAAAATACCAGATGGTTAATTGTCAAAAGGGTAAAAGTTAAAGAGATAATCCAGGAATATCGGATATCACACGGTCACAAACCTAAACATAGATTTAACCCTAACAGAAACTACAAAGTATCCGTACAGTCCAAAACATGTAAAAACTGAATATATTAATTTTGTTGCTTATATTTATCAACAGCTTTTTTCTTATAGATTGATATATATACGCTGCGCCGCTTGTCTGTACGTTAAAAAGTGTATCGCTTCTATTTGCTTATGGTGTGTAGATTGTATCGTCAACACAGAAACACGGTCTACGTGCAAGTGTGCAGCTAAAAATGTCGGATTATCAACGTCTATAATTTCACAAGCTTGGATGAATTTATGAAGATAGGAAATGCATGAAGGTTATATCGAATTTTTTCGTTTTTCACATATAAACTACATTCCTGTATTTGCTCTGAATAATCGACCTCTCTCTCTCTCTCTCTCTCTCTCTCTCTCTCTCTCTCTCTCTCTCTCTCTCTCTCTCTTCAGAAATCTTAGCCAATACGGGTATAAGTCTCTATTAAGACATTTCATTTCATTCTAATAGTTCACTTGTTTAGGACGATATATTACAAATGAATACCTTCCTTTGGTTACCGTTAGCGTGGAAGCCTTAAAGAAACAAAAGTTATGAATGAATATTATTATTTTTTAAATGTTGAACATAACAGTTATAATGATCATAATGATTTAATATTAGCCATGAGCGATTTACACTGCCTGCCTATTTTCACGATATCCCAATACTTGTCTTTTGTTTCATCCAAGATTAAAAGTCTATAGCAGCTTCTAGAATGCATAAAAAAAAAAAGAATTCATCTAGGATTAGGTAAACGTCATTTATCTTTGATGATGGCGCGCCAGCGCTCTCCCCCTCGACCGAAGACTCAATCTGACTCGGTCAAACGAAGTCAAAGTCAGCTGCTGTCTACGATCCCGACCGTCGCACCTGTTGTCTGCGTACGTCGCCGTCGCGTCGCCGAAGACGGTGTAGTGGGAGAACGAGGAGGAGGAGGAGCAGAAGCAGCTTTCTAAAGTTCACGTGGAGTCAATGGTTTTATCGATTCCCGTTTCTTTTCGAAACCCCGGCGTTTTTGTACACGCGTAGGAGAGCCGCATCCCGAGAGATTCTCCGGTCGGGAAATGAAGGAGGAGAGAGAGAGAGCGAGAGTGAGAGAGGGGGGGGAGGTGAGAGAGAATATGTGGCGAAGTCAAAGGAATGTCTCCTTAATTTCCCTGGTGACCTCTTCGTTCGCTTTCTCGTTCTCCTTTCTCTCCTTCTGGTTCTTTGTCTATTCTCTCTCTCTCTCTCTCTCTCGTTGCCCCATCTCCGCTGACTGCCCTGTACCATGGCCATGCCTGTACCCCTTGTGTTTGGAAGGCCCTCTCGCTCTTCTGCAACCCTTACCCTCTCTCAAATCCATTAGTATATACTCATCATACTCCTAAAAGCCCCCCCCTACTCCCGTCTCAGTTTTTTTTTCTTTTTTTTCTTCCCTCCTTCAGAACTAAGAAAGGGCATTGCTAATTTTTTTTCTTATTTTATTTTGTACCGATATTTTTCCTTCAAAACCACCCTCTGACGTCTAGATTTTCGTGGGCTTAATCCTTATATTTATTTAAGCGTTTTTTCCAATTTTGGTCCATGATATTTTAAAAATTACTTGTAATTCGTCATAACAGATTTGCATCGTCTTGTCTGGTAATCCATATTGTCCCTTAGCCTTGACAGGTTGCTTGTAATTTGAGTTTCTCTGTGTTTATGAGTATTTTTAGGTTTTTTTGTTCATCTTATTTACGTTTTTCATTTCCTTCCGCAATTTCATACCAGATTATTTTTTTTTCATTATTCTCTACAAATTTTTTTTTCGTTAAATTCCACAGTCTTGTTCCCAACACCTTCTTCTTCAACCAGAAAATGCCTTACTATACAATTAATTCCATCCTTCATGGAAGTGATGGCAAATTTCTATTGCTAACCACCAGGGTGAAATGAATATATGTTGACGTAACGGAATTTATAAGAGTCGCTCCTCGTGTCAGAGATTAAAAGCAGGCAATGGACTGTTACTTCTGTCTTTGGAAGGTGACATCCCCCTCAGCAGCAATTTACGAATATACCTTGTGTAGTATTTGGTTTGTGTACAAAAGCTGTTTTCTATTCTATTGAACTACACTCCCGGACTTTTTTTTTTGCATAACTGAAGTTAGAATACGTAATAATAATAATAATAATAATAATAATAATAATAATTGATGTCGCAATACCATGGGACACCAGAGTTCAAGCGAAAGAAAGGGAAAAAATGGATAAGTATCAAGACCTGAAAATAGAAATAAGAAGGGTATGGGGTATGCCAGTGGAAATTGTACCAATAATTATAGGAACACCAGGAGGCACGATCCCAAGATCCCTGAAAAGGAATCTAGAAAAACTAGAGGCTGAAGTAGCTCCAGGACTCATGCAGAAGAGTGTGTTCCTAGAAACGGCGCACTTAGTAAGAAAAGTGATGGACTCCTAAGGAGGCAGGATGCAACCCGGAACCCCACACTATAAGTACCACCCAGTCGAATTGGAGGACTGTGATAGAGCAAAAAAAAAAAAAAAATAAAATAAATAAATAATATATATATATATATATAATACTAATATTAATAATAATGCAAGCTAACGACTGTTTCGTCATTTTCAGAATGAATACAAAAATTTTTTTTTTTTTTTTTTTTTTTTGCTCACATTCACATTGGGATAATTTTTATACACTACATTTCAGAAATACAACTTGTTACTTAGAATGTTTCGGGAAACAAACCAACACCTCAACACCGCCACACCCCCCCCCCCCCCATCTTAAGAGGATATTAAATTTATAATATTCTATTCTTCGAGAATAACCTTGCCTTAAAATCTTTACAAAAGGTAGAGATATCTACTACTTCCCAGTCCAGAAGATGTTCTTGTACACCGTCGCTGTGATATTAATCCCTGTTGACCGTTCGATATAATGTGGTGGTGTTCCCTTCCCTGGAAAAGTTCTTTGGCCCACGCGGTTTTTATATCCTTCTTCAGGTATATACTATATTTAATTTAGCCTTAGTAATTACCTCCTTTCTCTTGATAGAGTCTACCATAGCGAATGATTGGTATCAATTGAAAATGGGGGGATGCCAATGAATGCTCTTAAGATAACTTGTCTTCAATTGATTTCATTGATTTTTAGTTTTCTGAAAAGAGAGCTTTTGTGCCGGCGTGGTATGACAGTCCGCCCTCAGATTTTAACTTAAAAACTACTTAGACTAGAGGGCTGCAAATTGCTATGTTGATCGTCCACCTTTCAATCATCTAACATACCAAATTCCAGCCCTCTAGCATTAGTAGTTCTTATTTCATTTAAGGATAAAGTTAGCCGCAATAGTGCGTCTGGTAACGATATAGGCCAAGCCACTACCGGGCCGTGGTTAAAGCTTAATGGGCCGCGGCTCATACAGCATTATACCGAGCACACCGAAAGATAGATTTGTTTTATGTGGCCTTGATTATAAGATGCTATACGATGTACAGAAAGCTAGATTGTGCCGAAGTTTTACTTGTTTTACATTGATATTGCCACCTCCCAGCATATATGGCGGTTTCCATATCTGGTATATACCACAGTGCTGACTTACGGTTTCCATATCTGGTATATACCACAGTGCTGACTTAATTATGGATGACGGGTCTTGTGTTCTGATAATCTTGGCAGCGCGTCTCTCTCTCTCCACCTCCTCAGAGCTTTTTCCCGATACTGGGGACATCAGGATCACCTGAGTTTTTGTAGAAGTGATGTCATTGTAGATGAAAAACGTGAGCTTAAAGATTCTTTTCCTTGATTTCCACTCCAAGTATTTCCTTTCCTTTGATGAAAACACATCGTGGTTTTGGAGAAACCTTTATATATAAGTTATTTGTGTAAAAAAAGGTACATCTTATTATTACCAGACCACTGAGCTGATTAACAGTTCTCCTAGGGCTGGTAGCTGACATTTAGGTTGGTAATACTGAAGTGTCTTAAAAAGATAAAGAGGGAGAGAGAGTCCCAACGTTACACGTAATTTTATCTCTATGGTTTTATACAGTATATATATATATATATATATATATATATTATATATATATGTATATATATATATATATAATATATATATATATATATATATATATAATATATCTCGATCTGGAATTTCTTTTTGTGAGAGCTTGACAGTCTTTCTCGTTCAAGTTTTAAATCTTGCTTACATCATCATATTTGATTTAAAAAATAATAATAAAAACTTTACATTGAGAAATGTCATAGATTGCTGCTCCTGGCATTTTTTTGGGGGTGAAATTCTTCTCGTTGTTGTAGATGTCGGCAATCTTAAGTTTAAAAGTGGGTTGAGGTCGTAAATGAAAACGAATTACTACTTTATCTCTGCTTCTTTGTTTATGAATATTTCCGTTTGTTATTTACCCATTATTATCGGTAATTTACAGGCTGTTAT
The DNA here is from genome assembly GCF_015104395.2 of Macrobrachium nipponense. Taxonomy (NCBI): domain Eukaryota; kingdom Metazoa; phylum Arthropoda; class Malacostraca; order Decapoda; family Palaemonidae; genus Macrobrachium; species Macrobrachium nipponense. The sequence goes on along the minus strand of NC_087201.1, from coordinate 31,656,065 downwards.
TTGGATGTATGAATTGGAAGTTTTTTTATTGACTAGTTCCTTAAGTATGTACGTTCGTTTTTTATGATAATATTTGAATAAATACAGTGACGCATAATTAAACCAAAATGGTGACTCAGAATGTAATCAAATCACAATTTCCTTTATTCGTTCCCTTTTGAGCAAAAAGAAATAATGTCCATATATTTTCAGCATTAGTAAAAGGTATGGGGCTGCAAGCCCTTCCCCCCCTATCCACTCGATCATTTTACCATAGGTGTCAAGACTTAAGGGCAGCGATGGCCCATAATGATTTCAGTGATTGCCAGAACTCAGAGAAATAGCCTTATATAAGACTGCTTCTTTCATAAATAAACAAAGATATCAGTGAAATGATACGAACACTTTTTATTTATGTATTCTTCTTTTTGGTGCGTCATTGTTTGACTGTAGTTAAAATTATTTGAAAATAATCTTGCTTGCAACATGCTCTCTATACCTAGTCTTCAATAACGCTTTGTGAACCCTGATCCTTTCCTCTTTGTTCCAGTTTTCCAGTTCAAAGTGTGAATAGGCCTTAGTGAATGCTGCAGTATCTGCAAGGCTTTCCAGGAGTTGCAACTCCATCAAAGACAGGTAGAATCATATTAATCTCTTATTTTCATTCATTTGTAAAAAGATAAAAAAAAGTCGTGTTTTTGACGTTTCCAAACCGGTAAGTCTTAATCGGTCTCCACTGAAATGGGATAATCCTATCCAAGAAAGTTTCCATAAGAAAAGTGACATTAAAAGACCCTACCTTTAGCCTGTTGAGTCCCATTTCTGAAAAATTATCCTCAGACCCAAGTCATATCAAAGTTTCGTGAGACTGTGTAACTTATTCATCTGTGCAAGTTACTTTAGTTTTGATGATGTGTGTGCAATAGTATTGTGTCAATATAGTTTTTGATACCCTCCAAAGCTTCCCTTTTTTCTGATAAAAATTTCTCATATATCTAATTTTAAAGACACTCGTTAATTGTTTTAGTACTGGCAATAGGAAAATTTAGACATACTGATCTTGCTTAGGGCTAATTCCCTTTGATATTTACTATCTGAGAGATTGCTTGGAATATCAGAATGTGAAATAAACATGAAACCATGTTTACTCATTGACTGGATATCCAAGCACCAGAAATTCATCAATACTTACTGCTGGATCATTCAATGGTCTAATGTGAAAGTCATAACCACGACTCGGGTTTGATTGCAAGAGATCCGGTTTAATCTCTCCTGGACGAGCTTCATTTTTTTTCCCTTGGTAACACCACTATCCATCTCTTTTCCTCTAACATGCGTGTGGTGGTTCACTAACAAATAAACCGTGCAAATATATGGAGTATTTTTCATTAGCATAATTTGCGTTGCTAGGTATGCATGGTTTCACAGCGCCTTACAACTGTTGTGTCATTTTGTTGTTGTTCTTCTTGTTGGGGTGTTAGGAAAGGTCTATGGAAAAGCCTAAAAGAGTCCGAAAAAGGTGTTTCGCGTTGAGTTATAGATACATGAATTGTAGGATATATTTATGATTTATTTATTAAAATGAAAGTGTAAAAAATAAATAATGTGCATGTAAAACAGTACATAATAATTATTTCTAATAAAAGATAGTTTATTTATTTGAATTTTTGTTGGTGAAACAAACCTCTATTGGACTATAGATTTTAACATGTTTTAATTTACGGTAACTTAGGAATATAATGTTTACAGCTTTGTTGTTGTTATTGTTGTTGTGGCTCTTGTTGGGGTGTTAGGAAAGGTCTATGGGAAAGCCTAAAAAGGTCTGAAAAAGGTGTTTCACGTTGAGTTAAAGATACAGGAATTTAAGGATAGGATATTTATGACTTATTTATTAGAATGAAGATGTAATAAAATAAATAATGTGCATGTTAAACAGTACATAATAATTATTTCTAATAAAATATACCATATTTATTATAATTTTCGTTGGTGAAACAAGGCTCTATTTGACCGCAGATTTTAGCATGCTTTAATTCACATTAACTTAGGAATATAATGCTTACACTTTACAGCTTACACGTGAGGCAAAAATCTTGCACGTGCCCCATGTAAGCTGGAGGTCGGGTCACACCTTGTTAGTGTATGAAATTATTGTTAGTGTATGAAATTTCTGTTAGTGTATGAAATTTCTAGTTACACTTTTTGCCATTGTTTTTGAAGCAGTCACCCACAAATTGCCATGAATCAATCGGAAAGTCATAAAATTCACTTAATATAAATATTTCCCTCTCTGTTTCAGTGATTACTTGAAGATCTTGACTTCTGGTCTTTGATATTCTTTCTTACCATGGAATGAGATCTTGATATTGCTTCTTACTATGGAATGAGATCTTGATATTGCTTCCGACCATGGAATGCAATCTTGATATTGCTTCTGACCATGGAATGAGACCTTGATATTGCTTCTTACTATGGAATGAGATCTTGATATTGCTTCTTACTATGGAATGAGATTTTGGTATTGCTTCTTACTATGGAATGCTATCTTGATATTGCTTCTTACCATGGAATGCGATCTTGATATTGCTTCTTACTTTGGAATGAGATCTTGGTTATTGTTCTTACTAGGAATGAGGACTTGGATTGCTTCCTTACTATTGGAATGCTATTTTTCCCCTTGTATTGCCTTCTTACATGGAATGAGATCTTGATATTCTTCTTACTATGGAATGAGATCTGGAAGGTATTGCTTGTTCTTACTATGGAATGCTATCTTTGATATTGCTTCTTACTACTAGAAGAGATCTTATTTGATATTGCTTCTTACTATGGAATGAGATCTAGGTATTGCTTCTTATATGGAAGCCTATTAACTGAATATGATTCTTACTCGGATGGAATAGATTCTTGATATTGCTTTACTTCTCACTATGGAATGAGATCTTGGTATTGAATTCTTACTATGGAATTGAGCTTGTATTGCTTCTTACTATGAATGAGATCTTGGTTATTACTTTACTATGAATGAGATCTTGGTATGATACTACTAGCAAATGGAATTAGAGCTTGATATTGCTTCTTACTATGGATGAGATCTTTGGTATTGCTTATAACTATTGGATGGAGACCTTGTCTTGCTTCTTACTAATGGAAGGAGATCTTGAATATTGCTTCTTACTATGGAATGAGGATCTTAGGTATGCCTTCTTACTTATGGGAAATGAGATACTTGGATATTTGCTTATTAACTTATAGGAATTTTTTTTATTGAAGATCTTCTTCGGATATTGCATTCGTTACTATGGAATGAGATCTTTGGGTAAGTGCATTCTTTACTATGGCAATGATCTTTGGTATTGCTTCTTACTAGGATGAGATCTTGGTATTCTTCTTACTATGGAATTGAGATCTTGGTAATTGCCTTCTTACTATTGGAATTAGAGCCTTGATCTTGCTTCTTACTATGGAATGAGATTTGGTAATTTGCTTCTTCTTAACTTATGGAATGAGACTCTGGTAATTTGCATTCTTTACTATGGAGGGAATGAGATCTTGAATATTGCTTTCTTTACTCTAAATGGAATTGAGATCTTGGTATTGCTTTCTTACTAATGGAATGAGATCTTGGCTTATTGCTTCTTACATGGAATGAGATCTTAGATGAATTGCTTTCTTACTATGGAAATGAGATTTGGTATTGCGTCTTACATGGATGAGATCTTGGTATTGCTTCTTAATATGGAATGAGATCTTGGTTATTCTTCTTACTATGAATGAGCATCTTGGTATGCATTCTTACATGGAATTGAGGCTTGCTATTGCTTCTACTATGGAAGGAGATCTTGGTAGTGCTTCTTACTATTGGAATGAGATCTTAGGTAATTGCTTCTTACTATGGAATTTCTATCTTGGATTATTGCTTCTTACTATGGAAATGGAGATCTTGGATATTGCCTTGACTTTTACTAATGGAGGAGGAATCTTGGTATTTGCATCTTACTATGTAATTGAGATCTGGTAGTTGCTTCTTATATGGAATGATTAATCTTGGTATTGCTTCTTTACTATGGAATGAGATCTTGGTAATTGCCTTCTTACTATGGAATTAGGAAGCTTGATATTTGCTTCTTTACTATGGGAATTGAGATCTTGGTATTGCTTCTTACTATGGAAATGAAGACACCTTTGATAATTGCCTTCTTACTATGGAAATGAAGTCCTTGGATATTGCTTCTTACTATGGAACGTGGAGATCTTGGTTATTGCTTCTTACTTGGAATAGAGCCTTGATATTGCTTCTACTATGGAATGAGATCTTGATATTGCTTCTTACTATGGAATGAGATCTTGGTATTGCTTCTTACTATGGAATGAGATCTTGGTATTGCTTCTTACTATGGAATGAGATCTTGGTATTGCTTCTTACTATGGAATGAGATCTTAGTATTGCTTCTTACTATGGAATGCTATCTTGATATTGCTTCTTACTATGGAATGAGATCTTGATATTGCTTCTTACTATGGAATGAGATCTTGGTATTGCATCTTAACTATGGATGAATTCTTGATTGCTTCTTACTATGGAATGAGATCTTGGTATTGCTTCTTACTATGGAATGAGATCTTGGTATTGCTTCTTACTATGGAATTAGAGCTTGATATTGCTTCTTACTATGGAATGAGATCTTGGTATTGCTTCTTACTATGGAATGAGACCTTGATATTGCTTCTTACTATGGAATGAGATCTTGGTATTGCTTCTTACTATGGAATGAGATCTTGGTATTGCTTCTTACTATGGAATGAGATCTTGGTATTGCATCTTACTATGGAATGAGATCTTGGTATTGCTTCTTACTATGGAATGAGATCTTGGTATTGCTTCTTACTATGGAATGAGATCTTGGTATTGCTTCTTACGAGGGAATTTAGACTTGTTTGCTTCCTACTATAGAATGAGATCTTGATAATGCTTGTTACCATGGAATAAGATCTTGGATTTCACAATGGCTTGTGATGTTAAAAGAGAGAGAGAGAGAGAGAGAGAGAGAGAGAGAGAGAGAGAGAGATGTGAATAGAAATATCTTTGTAAGAGTTACTCGTAAGTAAATCTGATAAGAACTGCCTTCATACACTTGTACAGACTCTTTAGGTTTAAGCCTGAGGTACGAAAAAAAAAAAAACATAAATATATATATATATATATATATTATATATATATATATATATATATATATATATATATATATATATATATCTTCCAGATAAACAGCGCCATAGCAAAGTCATGATTTCTAAAGCAAATGTGATTTGTATCATTTAAGTTTAGTCCATTTCAGTCCAAGAGGACATGGAAATGATGCTTTAAAACCTTATAAGAAATGGAATTAGGTAAAACTATCCCAGTTTTGAGTGCTTTAGAGCACCCACACTGTTTGCATTTTTATTTAATTCCCCGTCCCATTTTGCATTTATTTTTCCCCCATTCTCAAGATTATAATTTATTTTGTGAATGTTCTAACAAAAGCTCCTGAACAATACGATTCGCAATATAAGCTTGGAAATGTAGATAAAACAGGAGTTTTTAGCGTTAATTTTCAAATACAGATATCATCGTTTGCTGAGTTCCGACTACCTTACATAAAGTCAAGTAAATAATGTATAAAGCAAGATCCTTTCACCTTGGTGTCTTCCCCGTGACTGACGGGATCTTCCCAACACTCAGCCAGTGACTCATCTCTGTAGCTCTTCTCACTAAGGAACTACTGGAAAGAGGACTAAAATTTCCTTGAGCTACCAAACGTAAAGCATTGAGTCTGCCAATCCTCATATAAACATGGTTTTTCACCAGATGCCATCTTCATTCATTCATTTCGATGTTCGTAATTAGGTCTTCGAGTGCATTTACACATTATATAAATTCTTATTGATATATCATATATATTTTTTTATACACGAGACGACGAACTTATTACCAACTGAAAAATTCCCCTTCGGAATATGAACATGTACTATTTCCGAGGCAGAGCGAATTGGATATTAAAAGACGTTTGTAGCTTAATGACTGTATATTAATTACTGTGATATTTTAAAAATCTCTCATAATAATTTTATGAAAACTTCTGCAAACTTTTTTTTTCTTTACAAATCTTCATTGAGATGATCTAGTCAAGACAAAATTCATGATAATCTTGCGGCACCCCTTGGGTCCCACGGTGCCTGATTTGAAAATCACTTTTAACATGTTGCCTTTAAAATAGATTAATTGACTTTGTACATTCTTCTGCTGACTTAATTTTTAAAACTAGATGGCATGATTTTTCGTTCCAGTATCTTATTAGAATAAACAATTATTTTATCCACACCAGACCCTCCATTCTAAAGGAATTTGACTTTCCTTCCTCCCAAGAGAGAAGGTCCACACCAGACCCTCAATTCCTGCATGTTTTCGTTGTCATCGTAAAAATACGCTGTCTATTACCGAATCAGGAATATTTTGATATCATGCCTATATTCCCAATGAGATCTTTTAATCAGGGCTAGGCAAATGATTTGCTCTTAAAACATAGATTTGCTTTGACCAGGATGAAAATATACATAGAAATTTTATCTTAATAGGTTTCCTAAAACATTGTATTTAAGCTCATCATAACGTCTGTGCATTGGGCAATCTGGAAAAGATAGGCTATCGTGACTTGCTATTACCATATTGATTTTTATGTATGACACCAACTCATTCAATTTACCAAAGAAATTAGTTTGATTTCCCTTTCCTGGCCAAGTACGTTTTATGTCATTAACCTACATGAATCATATTACATTACGGGGGATCATTTGATTACCTTCTGTTTAAAAAACCATATATAAACTGATTGGAAATGAAGATAAAAGGTTTACCAACAGCTATAAAAAAAATTTAAGAGTAAAAGTTGCCTTGGAATTCAAATTAACATTCATTTTAATCAATACTTTATGAGTGTGTGTTTTTTTTAATTGTATATCCGGCTGTGTGTTCTCTAAGGTATCACATCAAACTTGTAACAGATCATCAATATTTTTTTTCTATAATGATACCACATCGAAAATCATGAGCCCGGACTCGCTGCCATTTAATTTATTCACCAAGTCTACATTGTTCTTTATATTGAACTTCAGAAATGACACCAGCTAATTGCGTAAGAATCTCAGCAAAGAATTTCACTAAATTAGACGATTTGGAGCCAAGGAATTAACGAGAATTGGTTTAGTTGGTTTTTATTGCTCCATCATATAAAGTTAAGTATACATTAGTTTAACCAGACCACTGAGCTGATTAACAACTCTCCTAGGAACCAATTGGTTTCTGAGCAACATCACCTACAGCTTATTGTGGGACCCGAACCACTTTACATCGAGAATTTCTAATCACCAGAAATAAATTCTTATGGTTCCGCGCTGGCAGCAGCGGGGAACGAACTCTGGCTACCACCAGATTGATAGTCAAGCACGGAACCCACTCGTCCAGTGAGGAACTTGCTCCATCATATGTACATTTTTATTTTCTCAGAGTAATGGAGTCAAGAAACCGGTTTTCACATCTAGGACGATACATTTCTGGAATCCACAGGAAACTTACATCAATAAAAGCATACTTGCAGTACCGAATAGCTAAATAGATTATATCCATCTCCTAAAGAGCCTAAGAATAGAGTAGAATATAGAATTTAGACCAAAGGCAAAGTGCTGTGACCTATGAGGTCATTCAGCGCTGAAAGGGAAATGGACAGTATGATGGTTTGAAAAGTATACCAAAAGGGAAATCTGGCAGTGGCTTATGAGTCAGTTGTCGGAGAGTTTGGAAATACTTAGAAATAAAGTAGCGTTGAAGAGCAGAAGAGCAAAAGCACTTACGAAGAACTCTCCCGACATTATTAAAGGATGTGTATATCAAATCCCATATACGTACGTCATCCTTAAAAAGTTAATATCCAAAGTGGTCAGTATTTATATCCAATGTTTAATTATATATGTATGTGTGTGTGTGTATACTAGCTGAGAAACTCACCGCTACTAGGTAAAACTGACTGCCAACCAGTAAATTCTCTCTCTCTCTCTCTCTCTCTCTCTCTCTCTTTATCCTGTCATGATAGTTGCTTCGGTTACATTGCTCAACATTTTGGACATTTTATATTTCACCCCTTCTCAACCAACCCATCCTATCAAGGCTTATCTTGGACTTAAAAGGCATCAGGAGTGACACTATTCATCTCAGCGACCTCAAAAACTTAAGGAGTAGAAACCACTATTTTTCATTTTCGTTTATTTTTCCATGTCAACCCCTTCCTACCCCAACCTACCTTTGATGCCAGTGATGTCTTATCCCACAATATTCATTTCTAGATAATAAAGCATATGTATGTCGAAATGAGGCATGATAAACCCATTGACTTTATTTAGTGACTAAGTCTACGGGCAGAACCAACCCCGTCTCAGGGAAGCCCCTCCCACCGCCACCCCCTTTGGTGCCCCATGGTGCTAGTGATGTCTTACCCCCACGGTATTCTTTTCTAGATAGTAGGTCATATATATACCAAGTTTGGTTGAAATTGATTGATGTGTTTCCGAGTTATGTTGGAGCATACATATATATATATATATATATATATATATATATATATATATATATATATATATATATATGACAACAGCCTAGGAAGCCCCAACATAAACCAGCAGGAAAAGGGTCAAAGTTTATTACAATAGGAGACGTTTCATGCTGACGTCAGCACATCCTCAGTCTGCAATTAATAATACTATAAGCAAAAATACATCACATTCATTAAATTATTCACGTAAAAAATTAAAACTATGCACAAAATCTAATTAAAAAGGGGGAAAGATAAAAAAGAGGGGAAAGATAAAAAATTATATGTATATAATTTTTTTTAATTTAAAAATAAATAAATTATATTATAATAATATATATATATATATATATATATATATATAATATATATAGTATATATATATATATATATATATTAGACAGATAGATAAATAGATAGCTAGATAGATAGGTATGTATGTATATATGCAATATGTGTGTGTGTCTTCCACCATCATATCAAAGAAATTTCATCTCTCGCAGGACGGTGACACATATATTTTTGCTATCGTACTTTTCATTGTCGTTTTATTAAGATTCATTGTCTATGTTTTACCTAAAATAGAAAAAAAAACTCTACTCTATTTTATCACTCCTCGCCGATGAGTCGTAAGTTGTTTTGTAAATCCAGGGATGAAGAGCGTATTATATATCAATTTGGAATCCCTGGAATATTTCCTCCCTCCCTCTCTTCCCTCTGGATCGCTTCCCTGCATATTTCCGAGCGGAAGTAATGGAGTGGGACAGGTGGAGATGAGAAGTAATGGCATACCGATAGCATCTCGTACGGTGGTGCGCACCTCAACCTTCCTTTTTATATATATGATAAACGAGTTTCTTATGGTTCTTTGTAACTGAGCAAGATGGTCTTCTAGTGCCTTCTCGTGTTGAGAGTTTGGCGAGCTCCCTTCTCCTCCTCCTCCTCCTCTTCTTTTGCTTCTTCTTCCAGGCCTTCCAGGCCTTCCAGGACTGGCTCGTTTTCATTGCCTTTCGGCCGAGCTCTCTTGTCATTTCGGTCAGAGGAAAGTGTTATGGATATATCCACATCGGCGATCTTCCAATAGTGTCGATGGCGGGCTTGCGCGTGTGAATGAAAGGATGTGATAACCCTCTGGGACAGCCACTTCCCCCCACCCCTCCCACCCCCCCACCCCCAGTCATCCATCACTCTGTTTGGGAGGTAATTTGCCGCCATTTCTGATACGTTGTTTCTTTCCGATCACGTGGTCTACCCCCCATGCGTCATCTGATTTATTAGAGACGTCGTGTGCGGGATACCTTCAGGGAGGAGGAGGAGGAGGAGGAGGAGGAGGAGGAGAAGGAATGGTAAAAGCCAGAAAGACCAAGAGACTGACTGTGTCTGTGGCGTAAATATAGTTTTCGATGACGTTTATGATTTTCCTCAATTTCACCATCCGGAGCTTTCCCAATGTCCAGAGTTCCCCCTCTTGTGTGTGTGTGTGTGTGTGTGTGTGTGCATTCAATGCGTCTCTCCAGGGCCGATAGGTTTTCTGAATATGACAATTATTCGATTTTAATTCGGCGCGAATTATCAAAAGCTGGAAGTTATTCGGTGTCTCTGGGATATTCCGTCACAAAACGATACATTCATCACGGCCATGAATATATATTGGAGTTTAATTTCCTCTACACCGAATCCCTTGTCGGGGTTCAATATTTGCATATTTATGTGATACTCTCAAAGGTGGAGTTATGAGCACAACAAGTTTCTCTCTCTCTCTCTCTCTCTCTCTCTCTCTCCTGTGTCTCTCCATCCCCCATTTTTGGGACTCGCTATATGTTCACTCTCGGAGAAAGTACCGCGAGATCCCTACTCTTCTCTAACACATGAATAGATGACGAGTTTCGTTTTGATATTATCGTAAATCTGCTTGAGCCAAGTCGCTCGTAACAACGCAGCCAATGAACGGATTCAGTTTGGTGTTTGAAATTAATTGTCTGACACTCACGCATACCTGTACTTACTGGATATATATATATATATATAGATATATATATATATATATATATATATATATATATATGTATATATATATATATAATATATATATATATATATATACATATATATATATATTATTACTATATACATATATGTATACATACCAGCCAAAAGCCACAGGGAAAATTTTAAAAGAAAAGACAGAGTGCCAAGTACTTTCGTGTATTTAACACATCTTCGGGGCACAAAGATGTGTTAAATACACGAAAGTACTTGGCACTCTGTCTTTTCTTTTTTAAAATTTTCCCTGTGGCTTTTGCTGGTAAACAAAATCACGTGCTTACTTTTGTGATTTTATAGTAATATGTATATATAATATATATAATATATATATATATATATAGTGTGTGTGTGTGTATGTGTGTATGTGTATAAAATTTCTTAATGGGTCTTCCAGAAAAATAAACAATATAATGGTCACTGCCAAATTCATACTTTAGCTGTAGAATAGTCCAGAAAACCTACCCTTATACACGGGCTTTCAGTAGTAGACGTTTGAATTGTACATATATTATTATTATTATTATTAATTACAGTAGACAAAACCTATTCACATGGAACAAGCACACCAAAAGGGCCACTGACTTGAAATTCAATCTTCCAAAGAATGTTGGTTTCAGCCTCTCAACCCAGACCCAACACTGCAGCAGTAACTGATCATGATACGGAGCCAGTGATATTTTGCCGCCCTGGTTGAGACACGAACCCGTAATATTTGATTGGCATGACACGACACTAACTACTATACCAACGGACCAACTTAATTTCTGCTACCTTTGTATACCACCAAACATCCTTAGTTCCTCATTGGACGATTGGGTTGCGTACTTGCCAATCGATATGGTAGCCTGAGTTCGCTCCCCGCTGCCGCCAATGCGGAGCCAGAGGAATTTATTTCTGGTGATCAGAAATTTATTTCTCGACGTAATGGGGGTCGAATCCCACAATAAGCTGTAGGTCCCGCTGCCAAGTAACCAATTGGTTCCTAGCCACGTAGATGAAACGCTAATCCTTCAGGCCAGCCCTAGGAGAGATGTTAATCAGCTCGGTGATTTGGTTAAACTGAGATATATATATTTTCTTTTTTATGCTTCCTGTCGTTTCAGGTTTTCTTATCTCTTATAAACTACGCAAACTGACCGTCTTAAGAGTCAAGCTTTTTTTCTATATTTAATTTCAACACCCACACTTCATTATATAAAGGAGGTTATACTACAAAATTCCACTGTAGATTCCCACCTTAGCTTCCACAAACATATCTCCCTTTTGCAGAGACCCGAATATTTCTTACTTCACTTATTCGGTAACTAAATTCTCTTATCTCACTGATGTCCTTTCTCTGAAAAACTCATATCTTATCCCAACTTTTAAGAAGAATCATTATCTCTTCTGTCCACTTATTCTAGCACACGTTTTGCTTCAGTTTAGCGAACATTATTGTTTGGTACAAATCACAAATGACAAAAACTCCAAGTATGATTGCTCGTAGGTCGAGGAAGTTGGATATCAAGGACATTGGATCCTCCTTTCCAAGTTCACGTCCCTGGTGCTGTTTGATTTCTTGTAAATTCACTTTTGAGGGAATATAACCGGAATGTCCATTTTTCAATTCCAAAAAAAGAAAACCGGTACACTAAGAAAGTAACTCAAGATTTTTGGAATTCTATCTACCCATTGGAACAGTTTTAATTCCTTTATTCATCTACGCTTTGTAATAATATGTTCCCCTTGATTGGTTTTAAGCAGCTGATTGGTATCTGAAATGGTTGGTTAACAACTAAGTTATACCAAAATATCTCGTCCGTGATCATGATATCTATGTCTGGCACCGACGTCCAATCAGCACTTTGTGTATGCTGTAGATTTTAGAAGATATTTCATAATTCCGGTCGCCCTTTACTTTCATATCTTCCCAAACAATACCATCCACCATGTGATACTAGACATGAAATAAATTTGAGTCGTGTCTTATTTTCTGTGAGGGCGTAATACCACACATTTTTTTTTAAGTATAGTTCTGACTGTGACCAAATGCTGAATTATCTTCCCATTCCAGTGGCTGAACCACTGGAACTTTAGAAACTCTAAGTTTCTGTTGAGCAGGCTGACATATTTGTCACTTTGTACTTTATTTTTTATTTGATTTATGTATTTTACTTTGTTATCCTCCTTTTTTGTTATTCAGTTAACTTTGTTATCGATCTTTCAAACTCCTTTACTATATTGAACTACTTTCCCTATAAGGGCCATTGAGTTTGCATGCAGCATCCTGTTTTCCAACTATAATTTCCAAACTTTTCTTACAACTCTGTCATAACTAACAGCGAATCCACACAACCTGCTCCTTGGCTATAAGGCCACACTTTTGTTCCCCACTATTGGTCCTTCTGTCGTCTGCCATATTTTCTTAATAAGAATCATACTATACACCTTGTAATTCTTACAGTCACATTTCTGACCTTAATCTTTATATAGTATAAAACAGATATTCATCTCACCCTTCCTATGGAAGCTTTTCTTCAACCAGGCCTGTGTTACGAAAGGTGGTATGTTATGTCAATCTATCATCACTATACCACAACATCTCAGTTGTAATCCTAGCAACTGGCACTGTTAATTCCGGTTCTTTTACATCTTAAAAGTCCTCTTTACATTCTATTTCAGTTCTTCCACTCTTCTGTCCTTCGAAGACAATAAATTACTCAGTTAACAAATGATACAGCATCTCACCATTTCCATCTTTTTTTTCTTCCTTTTGTAATTTCATGTTTATCACGTTTCATTTCTGTATTTACTTTTTTTTTTATTCACTTTAAGGTTCTTGGTAACCTTCCTATCCTCTTTTGTCTTGTCTTTATTTTTGTATCTCACCCCCCTCCCTTTTTTTCCCCTACCGTGTCTGTCCGTCTGTATGCTTGCACATCATTTTCCTTTCATGCAGCTTCACCTCAGATAACCTTCTTTTTCCGCTGATAAACCTTATCTTTGACACATCTCATACTTCAGCTATCTTTCTTAATATACTCCTCCACACCTTTGCTCCTTCACTCCTGTCAAATGTCCTCTCGCAATCAATAAAAGCCATCAGAAGAGAATTTTTTTATTATAATCCCACACACAGCTACACAGTATGGCTTAATACAATGCCTTTTCTAAAACTGAAATGTTTAAATTTAAGTTTTTTTTTATCAGTTTCTTTCTCAGGCTTTTGGTCTGAGCTTGCTGCATGTTTTCATCACAATAAATGTAATAGTAATACTTCTACAGTTGCCCCGTTCAGTCATGTCGCCATTATTTTGTACCTTAGTTAGGATTTCCAGTTCCCAGCCATCAGACTTTGTTTCTTCATTCCATTTTATGTGGAAGTTTTTATCCAATTCAATGTTTTAATATTATTGATTTTATTTAATAAAAATTGTGAATTCACTCATAGCCACTTTCAGATCTTTGTCAGCTTCTGACGTGTGAATGAGATTTTCGTTAGAACTGTCTTTCGTCTTTTTCTGTCTTTATTATTGACCTCTATACCTCCTTTTTGACAGGTATTTTCGTTTACAGGTATTTTTGCTTGCTTCTTCATCTTCTTAGGGGGGGTAAGAAAGCCTAAAAATGTCTGAAAAAGGTCTTTCGCGTTGAGCTAAAGATACAGGAATTTTAGGATAGGATATTTGTAATTAATCTATTAGAATGAAAATGTGAAAAAATAAATAATGTATATGTTCACCAGTACAGAATAATTGTTTCCAATAAAGTATAGAAAATTTTAGTTTTCGTTGGTGAAACAATGCGCTTGACCATAGATTTTAGCAAGCGCCCCGAGTTAGCTGGAGGTCGGATCACGCCTTGTTCTTATTTTCTTCTGCACCCGTGCATTTGTCACTAACGTATCTGTGGGATGCCCCAAGACCAATGCCACTTCCTGAATAAAGGTTGTATCAGTATCATCAGCCGGTTTGTTCAAATATTCTCTCTTATCCTGATCTTCCTTTAACTATACTTGACAAAAAGTTAAGCGTATCTTAGTTTTAAAAGATCACTGAGCTGATTAACAGCTCTCTTAGGGCTTGCCCGAAGGATTAGATATTTTCATGTGGCTAGGAGCCAATTGGTCACTTAGCAACGGGACCTACAGCTTATTGTGGGATCCGAACTATACATTGCATCGAGAAATGAATTTCTAATCACCAGAAATAAATTCCTCTGATTCCGTGTTCGCAGAGCCGAGAATCGAACTTCTGACCACTGGATCCGTAGCAGAGCGCGAAAACCACTCGTCCAACGAGGAACTACTATACTTGACAGCTTAGTACGTTTGTCTACAAAGCGCTTCAGTGGCGTGATCGGTATGGTCTTGGCCTGCCACCTCGGTGGCTTTGAGTTTGATTCTCTGGCATTCCATTGAGATGCGAGAGATGTATATTTCGGGTGATAGAAGTTCACTCTCGACGTGGTTCGGAAGTCACGTAAATAGCCGTTGGTCCCGTTGCTGAAAGACAGCTGGTTCCGTGCAACGTAAAAACACAAACAAGCAAACAAACGTTTGTCTTCATGTACCAATTCTTTTGTATATTCTTTATTTTATCCGAGGTCTCATCTGATGTCCAGTGCTTCCGTTTCGTTTCCTTGCATCTCATTGCTACTTTTATTGCATATTGATATATAATCTTGATGTTGAGCGAGTCTCCTCTCTCTCAGATATGGTTTCTAGAACTACAGATCTGTTTCGGTAATCAGTTGCAAAAGCCTCTTTATATTCACCTTCAAGAAGCGTTACTGCATTAAATCTAGATACTCTGTCAACTTTTCAGTTGGGCGTTTTCAATTTCAACTATAATGTGGCCATGACGAGCTGGAGACCATCTTCTACTCTCCAGCACTTAGCATTCCTTAGTTTTCTTTATTTCTTAATAAATAGCTATGTTATCTGTTGGGTTTCCTATGACTGCCATCTGGAGAAGTTCAAGTTTTGTTGGAAAAGTTTACCTAGAAACTATGGAGGATTCATAAATACACCACATGACAGCTAGTTCCTTGTGATATGCCGATCCTAGCTGATTCTTATTGGTTTTTTTACCAAGGTCGTATGCCAGGCTTTTAGAGTCGTAGCACTCAGTGTCTTAACCCTTTCTTATTACCTGGCTACCAGTGACTCTGGTGCTTCCCCTGAGCGAGGCGACAATTTTCGAATGTGGAACTAGCCAGCCATCGCTTAGGGAGGTGTTAACCTACGAGGCAACAGGTGCTACCAGCAGGACCTTTAGCCCTCACTCCCAGTTTTCCAGAATTTTCAGAGATTATATGGGAATGGAACCTGGTCTTATGCCAGCAAAGTTCTCATTTACTAAAATTAGAAACGATAATTTCTGCGGTATTTTTTTTTTCTAAATTCATCTCATGAATGAATTTAGTTTAGACAATTTAATGTTCTCTTTAGCAGTGATGGAAGCTTGGTGTAAGATGCATCCTTTTACGAGGTGCACTGTAGGCATTACTTATGGTTCTTTGCAGCGTGTCACTGCCTCTAGCTGCAACCTTTCCGTTTCTTTTACTGTGACTTCCTTCATATTCTCTTTTCTTCCATCTTACTCTCCACCCTCTCCTAACAATTGATTCGTAGGATTTCAACTTGCTACGCCTTGCAAACCTTTTACGGTCAATTTCCGGTTCACCGCTGAATGGCCTCATGGGTCCCAGTGCTTGGCCTTTGGCCTAAATTCTGTATTCAGTCGATAGATATTTAGAACCCGGAGAGAAGGTAGGAAACCTCAAGAAACAATGAATGACCATAATAAGCAGAGAGGTTCGTCGTGAAGACATTTGGCTTGACTCGAAAAACAAAAAGCAGGAGAACTGAATGTTATTTTGCCAATAATTTATAATATTTCTGACGGCAAAGAAAACAAATAACTGGGATTTTAAGTTTGCTAAAGATATTTTCGTATGTATTCCAAGCTTAGACCGTTCAGGCTTTCTATAAAACCAATTTTCTAACTACTTCTGTTTCCTTGGATCTCGTGCGGTCCCGTTAGTTTAGACGAGCCTATTGTTATCTCACATATTTCTTATATCCTGTACAGGGATTACTAAGCTTACTTATTTTAAGTAACTAATGTCTTCAGGAGTTGCATTGTGTGCTGCTACCGCTTAGGATATTTTTCAAGCGAGTGGTTTCCCCAAATTCAGCTGTCGCTTTTTATGCCTCAGTCGCATGCACAGATACTATGACTGCTTGGTTAGGCATGGCGATAACAGGTCAGTATCGACCTTTGAAAATGAAAAAAAAAAAAAGTATGAACTTTTGAACATCTTTGTTCTCCAACTTGCGTTTCTTTTCGAGTACTGTGACTACATTGTAAACCCAAATATTCAACCAAATTGACCACTTCTTTGCAACTGTCCATCTAAAATGTTGAGGAATTTTTCGGCAAAACTCCAGATTTCCCTAATCTTTGAGATTGTTGGCCGTTAGGGAATTAGTCTTACCCTTGCTGAGTAAAAAATAAATAAATAAATAAATAAATAAATAACTAAAATAAATAAAAGAAATGATCG
The DNA here is from genome assembly GCF_015104395.2 of Macrobrachium nipponense. NCBI lineage: Eukaryota > Metazoa > Arthropoda > Malacostraca > Decapoda > Palaemonidae > Macrobrachium > Macrobrachium nipponense. The sequence continues at coordinate 31,638,867 of NC_087201.1, read as the reverse complement.
AATTTGATTTCTGTGTAGCCGTATCATTCTCATAAAAAAAAAACTCGTTTTAGTTTTCTGAAAAGAAAACTATTGTGCCAGCTTGGTCTGTCAGTCAGCGCTTTTATCTGACCGCACTTTTTCTGTCCGCCCTCAGATCTTAAATTTTACTGAGACTAGAGGACTGCAAATTGGTGTGTTGATCATCCCCCCTCCAACCATCAACCATATGAAATTGCAGCCCTCTAGCCTCAGTGGTTTGTATTTTATTTAAGGTTAAACTTAGCCATACTTATGCGTCTGGCAACGATATAGGCCAGGTCGTGGTTAAAGTTTCTTGGGCCGGGGCTCATACAGCATTATAACGAGACCAACGAACGATATGTATTTTTTTACGGTGGCTTTGATTCTACGATGCACATAAAACTAGATTGCGCATTTTTATGTTGTTTCAATTTATTTCTTGTGGGTTTTTAAGTGACTTTATATCTAAATATTACATTAGCTTCTTCTGAGATTAGAATCTTCATTTACACTAATTTTTAAATATAGTAAATTGCAATTTAACAATTTCTTATTTTAATGCAATCTCTCTCTCTCTCTCTCTCTCTCTCTCTCTCTCTCTCTCTCTCTCTCTCTCTCTCTCTCAAGATAACATTTAACTAAAAACAAACAATTCTTAACATTACGCAGGATGTTTAAGTGTTTACAGTGGTCAATAACTGCCTTGAGACATCAGCCTGTTTATTGATGTGATATCACATTGAACTATGTTCAGCTAACTTCTTCCTTGTCAATCACCAACGTGAATTTCAAACGAAGTGGCTGAGATCCAATCCTGTTAGAGCAGAGTATACCTTCTCTCATTTATAGTTGGTTCATGCTATCGATTGTATCCCATTCATTCTTCCAGGACATTCTGCTGGAAACAAAATCACTTGAAAGATTTTACACACTGCAGCTCACTGTCTCCAGAAAGTGAATGATCTATAAGTTTCATTCAATCCCGTAGGAGGGTAGTGTCGCCAGTGCACCTCATGCAGTGCACTGTAGGCATTACTTCAGGTTCTTTGCAGCGTGCCTTCGGCCCCTAGCTGCAACCCCTTTCGTTGCTCTTTTTTTTTTTTTTTTTTTTTTACTGTACCTCCGTTCATATTCTCTTGATTCATCGTGCAGCTGCCTCGAGGTTTTCCTCCTGTTACACATTTCAAACCTTTTCACTGTCAATTTCCGTCGCAGCGCTGAATGACCTCATACGTCCCTGAGCTTGGCCTTTGGCCTAAATTCAATATTCAGCTGAGACTCAGTTCATTCAAATCAGTTTCTTGTTTGGAGAGATCTTATTTTCAAAAGATCCCCTTAACGTCGTATTACAAACTCAACACAAAACGGATAGATAGATGCATCTATGGTATTATATATTTTTTTCCTTCATTTTTTCTTAATTTTACAAGGACCTCTTCGTTGAGGAGTGAGGCCATCGTCTGACTTGTTTGGTTCAGATGTATGGTCACTGTTTATCCTATACTTAATAAATTGCAGGGTCGGTGATTTTTTTTTTTTTTTTTTTTTTTCAAATTAAAAAAATCATTTATTTCATTTTTTTCTTTATTTGATTTTTTTTTATTCATTTGGTTTTTTATTTGTTAGATGTTTTTGCAATCTTTTTTATTCCCTCAAAATGTATTTTATGACAGAATTACTATTGATTTATCTTTTATGTTTCCAGTTTTGGCCTAAAGTATGTACTTGCGATTTTTTTTATATCAATATAAGATGCATCACAGTTATACTTAAGTTTTTATTAACCTTCAAACCACATTCTTTAATTTGTTTGCTTTCAAAGTAAGGAAATAAAATTTTTTCTAAATTCATGATTTTTTTAATGAAAAAATTAATGATTTAATCACTTGATTAAATCAGTTTGATTTTTAAACATTACCAACCCTGATAAATTGTCTGTATTTCATTCTCCATGTATAAATTCCATAACCATGACGTTGCATTCTCCCCAGTTACGTCAATATATTGGTCAATGTACATCTTCTCTAATTTCCTCTAATTATTTCCAACATGTAATACTTCTGGTTAACCATCAGCACAAGAATACTAATTTTAGATAAACAGTTGTAATGATAATGTCATTTCAAATAAAATTATATATTTTGCATACAATTACCCTAATGAACTTTTTTCAAGAACATCGCTGTTCATCTTAAGAAGTGTGGCACTATGCAAGGTCCGTTCGTTTACGGATGGTTGGCATAATTTTTGTGATAATCACTCGAACAGTCGACGATTAGGAAGCGTCTGCTGGTGGTTGTTTGTCGACATCTTGGAAACCTCAGAGTATTTACTTATTAATTCCCTCATGATTTCACCATCTTTCACATACGTTACTGTCTTTCAGGCGTCTGCATGTAATCCCATATATGACGTGGATAGCGTCATGGCCCTGATGTTAAAAAAAAAAAAAGTTAAGTCCAGCTTAGTTTAACCAGACCACTAGGGCTACCCCGAAGGATGAGATATTTATTTACGTTGCTAGGAACCACTTGGTTACTTAGCAACGGGACCTACAGCTTATTGTGGGGTCCGAAAACTTTATATCGTCGAGAAATGAATTTGTAATCTCCAGAAACACATTCCTCTGGTTCCACGTCGGCAGAGCGGAGAATCGAACTTGGGACTACCGAATCGGTAGGCGAGTACGTAACCCACTCGTCCAATGAGGTACCCATGGTCCTGATGTTGATAGCCACATTTATGATCCTTGGGCCCATGGCTATTACTGGAAATTAAGGCTTTTTGTTAATTACAGCTAAATATCAGTTTCTTCATGAATAAAAGTGTTGACAAACAAAACTGCCGCGAAATATCTCAGTCAAAACTGAATTTTATCTTCTTCGGCACAATCGAGTTTTCTGTACGGCCACTACAGCGTATAATTAATCAAGGCCACCGAAAATGGATCTATCTTTCGGTGGTCTCGGTATGATGCTGTATGAGCCGCGGACCATGAAACTTTAACCACGACCCTGTGGTGGACTATGCTATATCGTTGCCAGAAGCACGATTATGGCTAACTTTAACCTTTACAAAATTGAAAACTACTGAAGCTAGAGGGCTGCAATTTGGGATATTGATGATTGGAGGGTGGATGATCAACATACCAATTTGCAGCCCTCTAGCCTCAGTAGTTTTAAGGCCTGAGGGTGGACAGAAAAAGTGCGGACGGACAGACAAAGCCGACTTAATAGTTTTTTATTTTTTTTTTTACAGAAAACTAAAAAACTAGCTACCTTCGAACATCAATCTGTTCGCTCTTCATGTGTTATATGTAATCTAAGAAAAAAAATCACCAAGAAAAAATACAATAACTTCAAAGTTTTTAGCGACATCTGTTTCCTTTTCCATAAGCAGTGGTGCTCCTCAGAACCTAGCCTTTTATCTCCCTTTCCCTCTTTGTTATCTGCAATTATCTCTAGTCTAACAATGTTTATACTGATGCTTTCGCTGAGTGTTCACTCCTCCATATATCCTTTTCATTCAGCCGTGAAACCAGGTCTGTTTTTCACGCTCAACCTCAGATTTTCTTCTATTTTCACGTCTGTTATCAAAATTGTTTCGTGTGTGTTTCGTTACACTGATCTTTAAGGAATACTCAAGTGGAATTCTCTAACTATAGTAGATTTACATCAGCCGTGCATTTGATGTCTAGGCCAGTTCCTTACGACGCTCCTGATTGGCTGTTGATAAGCCAGTCACAGGGCTGGAAACTCTCAGTCTCTCTCGTGAGTTCACATGGGTAGGATGTATGTTCCACCTCTCGTGAGGTATACGTCTTTCAGGAGGGGTGGAAAATACATCCTTCCTATGTGAACTCTCGAGAGAGACTGAGTTTCCAGCCCTGTGATTGGCTTATCAACAGCCAATCAAGAGCGTCGCAAGGGACTGGTCTAGACATCAAATGCACGGTTGATGTGAATCTACTATAGGCCCTGCTTTACGAAACATTCATACTGTCTCTATTCCTTGCATTCCAACCCTTTTATGCCGGATGGAATTTTTGTTCTTATACATCTGTCAACAGTTTTGGAAATCCCTTAACAACACACATCGTTCGTCTGCTTGTAAAACCTATATATATATATATATATATATATATATATATATATATATAATTATATATATATATATATATATATACATATATATATGTGTATATATATATATATTTTTTTTTTTTTGCATGTATTATAAATATTTCTTAACATCTGAGTTATTCAAAATTATATACTTCGGCCTTATCCTTCTTCATTAGAGTAGTGGTTTTGTGACTGGGGTGCTAAAGCTTTTTTGACCATAAAGTGGACTATATACCCTTCGATTTTATAGGTACTACTTCAGTCATTGCTCCATTTACATTAAGGAGATTTCGCTTCA
>NC_087201.1:31621942-31631942 GCF_015104395.2 Macrobrachium nipponense | reverse complement strand
CATCACCAACAGCGAAAAAAAAAACTTAGTAAATAATCATGGTTTTTTAAATTTTTCTATTTTTTGTTTTTTTCTCCTGAGAGAAAGACCGACTCAAACCGAGATTCGTTTGGTGATGCAGATAGTTATTATTTTCAAATTAAAGTCATAAAACTTTCAGTCTATTATCTCACTACTATATATTTTTTTTTGTGGCGCTGTCCTGCTAAAAATGTTTTATGACTTTTTTTGTCGGAAATTCGTCGACGGACAAAACATTTCCATCAATTTGAAAACGCATTTTGATTATAATTACAGTGCTGCAAATATCTTGAACAGTTTGTGTAACGAGAAATTAACAATGAATTTTCAATACTGTAAAGCACATTTTACTTTTATATTCGATGAACGGCCGTAAGCATTTGCGTTAAAAGCCCTTTTGTGTAATTGCCTCTACTTTTTTTTTTTTCATTTTTTGACCATAAATAAATATTGAAATCTCACTGTACTGCCCAGGTCTGGAACCACATTACTGCAGCATTGATAATATGTCATGTCTGTCTGACCTTGAATTGGAAGAGAGAGAGAGAGAGAGAGAGAGAGAGAGAAAGTGTCTTTCTTTGTTAACTCTATTTTCACCCTTGACTAGAACACTTCTCATAAAAAAAAATTCTGATTAAATTAGTACAGTACTTGTCCTGAGGCCTCTTTCGTCTTCATTTTTGTTTTGTATTTTGTATTCTTTTTTGTATTTCTCAATCTTCTTTCCAGCACAGCCGTCAAAGGGCGTCGTCGGTCCAAAATTCAAACAGCAAACATTTGTTCCCACGATGAACGCGGACATTTTATCTGGGCCGGGAATGCTCACCAAGCCAGTGCCTCCCTCCCTCGGTCGCTCCTGAATCTTTTACCGAATTGGTTGTTGTCAGTTTTTGGGACAGATTTTTCCTGTTCCCCTGATGAAGCAGCCTTCCAGTAGCTGGTCCGGCAGTGTCCCTCCCTCCCTCCATACACCTGTCTCCCATCCACCCACTCACTTTCCGGAGTTTTCAAGTTAAGTATACCTTAGTTTAACCAGACCACTGAGCTGATTAACAGCTCTCTTAGGGCTGGCCCGAAGGACGATTAGATATTTTGACGTGGCTAGGGAACCGATTAGTTACTTAGCAACGGGACCTACTACAGCTTATATTGTGGGATTCGAACCACATTATATCGAGAAATGAATTTCTAATCGCCAGAAATAAATATGCCTTGGTTCGGCATTGGCAGAGAGAGTGGGGAGCGAACTCGGGATACTAGATCGATAGGCGAGCACGCAACCAATTCGTCCAGTGAGGAACATTTTTTTTATTTCTTATAAACTCAGTGCGCAAGCTTTCTCTGCAAAAAACAAATATAATAATAATAATAATGAAAGGTGACTTCGCATTACTGTCCAGCTGAATAAATTACTAGAAGAATGAAATAATCAGCGGGTCGATGATAAAATGGTGACCGAAGTTACAAATGTCTTTATCATAAACCCTCATGCCTTTTTTATTTTAAATAATTCATATTTTGTAGTAAATTTATTCGAATTGCAAACTATTGTACAGATTCACCATGTGCTTTTAGTTACCAGGGAAAAGAACCTTATCTTAATTAGCAAGAATTTCCTCGCTAGTTTTCATCCGTACTAAGCAAGGAAGGACATTCCTACAAAGAGTAAAGTAGCGTTCGCCATTTTGGAATTGTAAAAAAGCCAAGCAGAGGTAAAACAATAGCTGGACTCTGATTTCCTTCAGAAGTCAGTCGAGCAACGGGGAATTAGGAGGCGAGTGCAGTTGCTCATTATATCTCAGTTAATCTCTGGTAAAAAAAAAAATTAGTTATTCTCCTATACACGACTCAAAGGATCTCAGTGACATTCCGCCATTTATGTCATTTTTGTGCTTCATTTCCCACAAATTTTCACCAGTCTTCAGTATCCCATCTCGTAGTTGTCATCCAAGTAGTCAAGGGTCGTTTTGAGTTGTCATCCAAGTAGGCAAGGGTCGTTTTGAGTTGTCATCCAAGTAGGCAAGGGTGTCGTTTGAGTTGTCATCCAAGTAAGCAAGCGTCGTTTTGAGTTGTCATCCAAGTAGCAAGGGTCGTTTTGAGTTGACATCCAAGTAGGCAAGGGTCGTTTGAGTTGTCATCCAAGTAAGCAAGCGTCGTTTTGAGTTGTCATCCAAGTAGGCAAGGGTCGTTTTGAGTTGGCATCCAAGTAGGCAAGGGTCGTTTTGAGTTGTCATCCAAATAGGCAAGGGTCGTTTGAGTTGTCATCCAAGTAAGCAAGCGTCGTTTTGAGTTGTCATCCAAGTAGGCAAGGGTCGTTTTGAGTTGGCATCCAAGTAGGCAAGGGTCGTTTTGAGTTGTCATTCAAGTAGTCAAGGGTTTGTTTGTTGAGTTGTTATCCAAATAGGCAAGGGTCGTTTTGAGTTGTCATCCAAGTAGTCAAGGGTTGTTTTGAGTTGTTATCCAAATAGGCAAAGGTCGTTTTGAGTTGCCATCCAAGTAGGCAAGGGTCGTTTTGAGTTGTCATCCAAGTAAGCAAGCGTCGTTTTGAGTTGTCATCCAAGTAGGCAAGGGTTGTTTTGAGTTGTCATCCAACCCCAGTGCAAAGGGTGGTTTGAGTTGTCATCCAAGTAGTCAAGGGTCGTTTTGAGTTGTCATCCAAGTAGTCAAGGGTTGTTTTGAGTTGTCATCCAAATAGGCAAGGGTCGTTTGAGTTGTCATCCAAGTAAGCAAGCGTCATTTTGAGTAGTCATCCAAGTAAGCAAGCGTCGTTTTGAGTTGTCATCCAAGTAAGCAAGGGTCGTTTTGAGTTGACATCCAAGTAGGCAAGGGTCGTTTGAGTTGTCATCCAAGTAAGCAAGCATCGTTTTGAGTTGTCATCCAAGTAAGCAAGGGTCGTTTTGAGTTGTCATCCAAATAGGCAAGGGTCGTTTGAGTTGTCATCCAAGTAAGCAAGGGTCATTTTGAGTTGTCATCCAAGTAAGCAAGGGTCGTTTTGAGTGGTCATCCGAGTAAGCAAGGGTCATTTTGAGTTGTCATCCAAGTAAGCAAGGGTCATTTTGAGTTGTCATCCAAGTAAGCAAGGGTCGTTTTGAGTTGCCATCCAAATAGGCAATGGTTGTTTTGAGTGCCATCCAAGTAGGCAAGCGTCGTTTTGAGTTGTCATCCAAGTAGGCAAGCATAGTTTTGAGTTGCCATCCAAGTAGGCAAGGGTAGTTTTGAGTTGCCATCCAAGTAGGCAAGCGTCATTTTGAGTTGCAATCCAAGTAGGCAAGCATCATTTTGAGTTGCCATCCAAGTAGGCAAGCGTTGTTTTGAGTTGCCATCCAAGTAGGTAAGCATCATTTTGAGTTGCCATCAAAGTAGGCAAGGGTCGTTTGGAGTTGCCATCCAGGTAGGGAAGCGTTGTTTTGAGTTGCCATCCAAGTAGGCAAGGGTTGTTTTGAGTTGCCATCCAAGTAGGCAAGCGTCGTTTTGAGTTGCCATCCAAGTAGGCAAGCGTCATTTTGAGTTGTCATCCAAGTAGGCAAGGGTCATTTTGAGTTGTCATCCAAGTAGGCAAGGGTCATTTTGAGTTGTCATCCAAGTAGGCAAGCGTCATTTTGAGTTGCCATCCAAGTAGGCAAGGGTCATTTTGAGTTGTCATCCAAGTAGACAAGCGTCATTTTGAGTTGTCATCCAAGTAGGCAAGCGTCGTTTTGAGTTGCCATCCAAGTAGGCAAGCGTCATTTTGAGTTGCCATCCAAGTAGGCAAGCGTCATTTTGAGTTGTCATCCAAGTAGGCAAGCGTCATTTTGAGTTGTCATCCAAGTAGGCAAGTGTCATTTTGAGTTGCCATCATAGTAGGCAAGGGTCGTTTTGAGTTGCCATCCAAGTAGGCAAGGGTTGTTTTGAGTTGCCATCCAAGTAGGCAAGGGTTGTTTTGAGTTGCCATCAAAGTAGGCAAGGGTCGTTTTGAGTTGCCATCCAAGTAGGCAAGCGTCGTTTTGAGTTGCCATCGAAGTAGGCAAGCGTCGTTTTTTACTTGTCATCCAAGTAGGTAAGCGTCGTTTTGATTTGCCATCAGAAGTAGTCAAGGGTCGTTTGAGTTGTCATCCAAGTAGGCAAGCATCGTTTTGGTTGCCAGCCAAGTAGGCAAGCATCGTTTTGAGTTGCCATCCAAGTAGAACAAGCATCGTTTTGAGTTTACATCTAAGTAGGCAAGCGTCATTTTGAGATGCCATCCTAGTAGGCAGGCGTCGTTTTGAGTTGCCATCCAAGTAGGCATGGGTCGTTTTGAGTTGCCCTCCAAGTAGGCAATGCGTCATTATGAGTTGTCATCCAAGTAGGCAAGCTTTGTTTGAGTTGCCATCTAAGTAGGCAATGTGTCGTTTGAGTTGCCATCCAAGTAGGCAGGCAATCGTTTTGAGTTGGCAATCCGAGTATGGCAAGCGTCGTATTGAAGTTATCATCCAAGTAGGCAAGCGTCGTTTTTTACTTGTCATCCAAGTAGGCAACTGTCGTTTTGAGTTGTCATCCAGGTAGGCAAGGGTGGTTTTTGAGTTGCCATCCAAGTAGGCAAGCATTATTTTAAATTGCCATCCAAGTTAACAAGCATCATTTTGAGTTGCCATCAAAGTAGGCAAGTGTTGTTTTTGAGATGCCATTCAAGTAGGCAAGTGCCATTTAAAGTTACCATCCAAGTAAGCAAGCATCATTTTGAGTTGCCATCTAAGTAAGCAAGAAACGTTTTGAGTTGCAATCCAAGTAGGCAAGCGTCATTTTGAGTCACCCTTTAGGAGGCCACCGGTTATTTTAAGTTGCCATCCTAAGAAGCCAAGGCATCCGTTGGGAGTTTTGCCAATCCAAGTATGCAAGGGTTGTTTCTGGAAGTGCAAGCAAGTAAGGCAAGTGTTGTTTTGAGTTGTCCATCCAAGTAGGCAAGTGTTCCCGTTTTGAGTTGGCATCCAAGTAGGCAACCCGTCAATTTTTGTTTTAAGGTTGCCAACAAGTAAGCCAAGCACGTTTTCAAGTTGCCCATCCAAGTAGGGAGTGGGTTTCGAGGTGCCATCCAAGTAGGGCAAGCCCGTCATTTTGAGTGCCAATCCAAAGTAGGCAAGCATCACTTTTGAGTTGCCATCCAAGTAGGCAAGGGTTGTTCAGAGTTGCCATCCAAGTAGGCAAGCATCACTTTGAGTTGCCATCCAAGTAGGCAAGGGTTGTTCCAGATTTGCCAATCCCAAGTAGGCAAGCATCACATTTGAGCCATCCCAAGTAGGCAAGGGAGGTCTGATGTGTATCCAAGAAGCAAGCATCGTTTGAGTTGCCATCCCAAGTAGGCAAGCGCCATTTTGAGTGCCATCCCAAGTAGGCAAGCGTCGTTTTTGAGTTGTCAATCCAAGTAGGCAAAGCGTCATTTTACGTTGCCTCCAAGTAAGCAGGCATCGTTTTTGAGTTGCTTTCCAAGTAGCAAGCGTCGTTTTGAGTTGTCATCCAAGTAGGCAAGCGTCATTTTAAGTTGCCATCCAAATAAGCAAGCATCGTTTTGAGTTGCCATCCAAGTAGGCAAGCGTAGTTTTGAGTTGTTCATCCAAGTAGGCAAGCGTCGTTTGTGAGTTTGTCATCCAAGTAGGGCAAGCGTTTATTTTTTTAAGTTGCATCCAAGTAAGCAAGCGTCGTTTTTCAGTTGCCATCCAAGTAGGCAAGGTTGTTTTGAGTTGCCACCCAGTAGGCAAGCATCGTTTTGAGTAGCCATCCAAGTAGGCAAGCATCGTTTTGTGTCGCCATCCAAGTAGGCAAGGGTTGTTTTGAGTTGCCACCCAAGTAGGGCAAGCGTCGTTTTGAGTTGCCATCCAAGTAGGCAAGCGTTTTTTTAAGTTGCCATCCAAGTAGGCAAGCGTTGTTTTGAGTTGCCATCCAAGTAGGCAAGGGTTGTTTTGAAATGCCATCCAAGTAGGGCAAAGCGTCATTTAAGTTGCCATCCAAGTAGGCAGCGTCATTTTGAGTGCCATCAAGAAGGCAAGCGTCGTTTTGAGTTGCCATCCAAGTAGGCAAGGTCGATTTTGAGTTACCATTGAAGTAGGCAAGCGTTGTTTTGAGTTGCCATCCAAGTAGGCAAGGGTCGTTTTTGAGTTGCCATCCAAGTAGCAAGTCTTTTGAGTTGGCATCCAAGTAGGCAGGGTCGTTTTGAGTTGCCATCCAAGTAGGCAAGGGTCGTTTTGAGTTGCCATCCAAGTAGGCAAGGGTCGTTTTGAGTTGCCATCCAAGTAGGCAAGGGTCGTTTTGAGTTGCCATCCAAGTAGGCAAGGGTTGTTTTGCGTTACCATTGAAGTAGGCTAGCATTGTTTTGAGTTGCCATCCAAGTAGGCAAACATCGTTTTGAGTTGCCATCCAAGTAGGCAAGGGTTGTTTTGAGTTGCCATCCAAGTAGGGAAGGTTCGTTTTGAGATGCCATCCAAGTAGGGAAGGTTCGTTTTTTTGAGTTGTGCCATCCAAGTAGGCAAGCGTCGTTTTGAGTTGTCATCCAGGTAGGCAAGGGTGGTTTTTAAGTTGTCATCCAAGTAGGCAAGCGTCATTTTAAGTTGCCATCCAAGTAAGCAAGCATCGTTTTGAGTTGCCATCCAAGTAGGCAAGGGTCGTTTTGAGTTGCCATCCAAGTAGGCAAGGGTCGTTTTTGAGTTGCCATCCAAGTAGGCAAGCGTCGTTTTGAGTTGTCATCCAAGTAGGCAAGGGTCGTTTTGAGTTGCCATCCAAGTAGGCAAGCGTCGTTTTGAGTTGTCATCCAAGTAGGCAAGGGTCGTTTTTGAGTTGCCATCCAAATAGGCAAGCGTCGTTTTGAGTTGTCATCCAAGTAGGCAAGCGTCGTTTTGAGTTGCCATCCAAGTAGGCAAGCGTCGTTTTGAGTTGCCATCCAAGTAGGCAAGCGTCGTTTTGAGTTGTCATCCAAGTAGGCAAGCGTCGTTTTGAGTTGCCATCCAAGTAGGCAAGCGTCGTTTTGAGTTGTCATCCAAGTAGGCAAGGGTCGTTTTGAGTTGCCATCCAAGTAGGCAAGGGTCGTTTTGAGTTGGCATCCAAGTAGGCAATGGTCGTTTTGGTACCCATAAGAGCCCAGCCGATTTTATGACGTACAGTTATCCCAAGAGTTATGCGAATGACATCGTTGAGCCGCCGTGTCTATCTCCCTGTCATGATCACCTTATCCACACGTGTAATTTTTGTAATTCTTCTTCTGAGGGTCCTTGTCTTTTATAAAAGCATTCTATTAAGATTCAAATTTGGTTATTATCTTAAGAAAATTCCTTCCAAAAGTAAGGCAGCTGGCATTCCCACAAACCTGTCTTTGATGGCCATTCATGTTGTAATACCAAAAGAATTTTGGCATAAAATCCTTTGCTTATGATTCAAACCAAGTCACAACTGATAACTTGAATGAAATTCACTAATCCAACTTCCAAACTCAGCAGAAATTGAACTATCGTATGAATAACAACAGCGTGGATGAAGATTAATGTATTCCAAGTATATTATAAAAGGGATAAAGTAGACACTCAGTTTTTATTTTCAATAAAAATAAAGAGACTTGCTAAAATTTTTTCCCATTTTTTATGATCGTGAAAGCCATCTTTGAAGAGAGCTTGTTAATATATATATATATATATATATATATATATATATATATATATATATATATATATATATATATATATATATATATACATAACGAAAGTAAAATTATTGAAATGTAAAAGCGGCTTGTGTAAAGACACGAAGAAAGAATAATCTTAATAAAGGGCCCGTTAAAAATAACACTTGTAAATATAAGCTCCATAAATATAATTCACCATAGGATCTTTCTTACATTGCAAATTGTTGCTGCACATTTTTGTGTTTATTGTATCGTTTCTCGAAAGTTTAAGAATCTTTAAACCGTAAGCTCCTGTGAGTGTTGATGAAAATAAATACTATACCTTCTTTTAGAATCTCTTATTCTTTTTCCAGGTAATGTAAGTTTATTCCGCTGCCGTTTGATTTGTCCGATTAGCAAAGCAGCAAAAAATATATAAATTATATTACAGAGTTAACTCATGAGTCTTTCTAATACAGATTCAAACAAAACAAGTTAAAAAGGCCAATCGAGTTTTTTCTGTACAACGTATAATGCTGCAATCGGTAGCGTTTCAGTTGCTCACCAGATGCGATAGAGTAAGGTTGCGTATCATTCCTCCGGAAAGTGCTGCCAGATGCACGATCCATGGCTAAATTTAACCCGAGAGAAAACAAAAAAATTACTGATGTTAGAGGGTTGCAATTTAATATGTTTAATGATTGGAAGATGGTTGAGCACAGTACCAAATTGCAGCCCTCTAGCTTTACTGGTTTTTTAAGACCTGGCGACGGACAGAATAAAGAGTGTAAGGACGGACAGACACACAAATAGTTTTCTTTCACAGAAAACTAAAAAGGCGATCGTTGATGATTGAAAGTTTCATGTTTAAAAAGGTGAATCAAAAAGTCCATGTCTTCGCAATACCTGCGAATCTGCCAAGTTTGGTTGGTAGAGGAACATCGCACCTTGTCTCTTAGTACAGATACTTCCTCGTTTGACGAGAGGGCTTTCGCGCTCGGCTACCAATCCAGTGGTCCGAAGTTCGATTCTCGGCCCTGCCAACGCGGAATCGGAGGACTTTATTTCTGGTGATAGAAATTAATTTCTCGATAGAATGTGGTTCGCATCCCACTATAAGCTGTAGATCCCGTTGCTAGGTTACCAGTTGGTTCCTAGCCACGTAAAAATATCTAATCATTCGGGCCAGCCCTAGGAGAGCTGTTAATCAGCTCAGTGGTCTGGTAAAACTAAGATATACTTAACTTAACTTAGTACAGATAGCGTTGGCATTACTTCCAAGCTGACCTGATTTTCGTTATAGTTTCTAAAAGTATTTTTTAAAACTAACTTATGATTAAATTTTAGTCAGCATCCATCAAAACAAATTTAGTGCATTTAATATACGCCAGTTTTGCTTATGTTACATCCGTTAACACAATTTCCACAAAGGCTTGCACAGTCGTATAATTGACAGGGTAAATAGCATTCATATGTACGTTGATATGTTGGTGATTGTAAGAAAATCTGTCTCATTTATAAGCCTATTCTGGTCATGTAAACTATTTCTAATATTTGTTTGATTTACAGTATTATATATATATATATATACTATATATATATATATATATATATATATATATATATATATGTATGTATGTATGTATGTATATATATATATATATATATATATATATATATATATATATATATATATATAATGTTACATAAAAAGAGGGATTTGCTATAATATGATTAATAATATATAATGTGATATGCTGTGACATTTCTTAGAATGTAGAGAAGTCAGCAATTTAACTTCCCTAGAGACAGAGTGTTTAAGTGACAAGCTTAGGAATGCTGACATGTCTTTTTGAGTGGTGTGCATGTCATGATGCTATGAGCGCTTGATACAGAGGTGACTTTGAAACTGGTTACAAGCAGTTACCTGGGGCGTGAACATTGTGGACAGTGGGTGTGAGTTTGTGCGTTCGTGCGAGCCTTTTCCCCCCTACATATGAGAGTGTTAAGTAACAATGAAGGGGAGATCTATGCAAGAGAAGCGAGGAGCCAGGATGGCTTCTTCGAAGAGTGTCTTTGTTGATAAGTGATAGTGCATACTGTGTTGCATGGGTAAGCTACTTATTTTGGCCAAAGTTGGGGCTGGATTGTATTTGAAATATTTATTTGCAGAAATCTTCGGTTTCATATGATCATTGATTTTAATCTTTATGCTTATCAGAGTGTTCTCCTGTCTTAATAACAGGCGATTCTGGACAAGGGGAATTGTTCTGGAGAAGGGGGATTGATCTGGAGAAATGGGAACTGAATTAATTACTATGGTGTACTGTATTATGACTTGCCCAGTTTTATGACTAAGATAATAGTGGGACTATCTAA
>NC_087201.1:31589442-31619442 GCF_015104395.2 Macrobrachium nipponense | reverse complement strand
ATGCCAGCCTTCCTTTTATTCACAATACAACTTTTTATAAGGAACTCCACGCTTTAATATCAGGTCATCTCCCTGCCATAGAAAATCAAATTATACCCACAAACCCACTGAATGTCGGTACCCTTTTCAGCTTCAAGGGACCGTTTGGATCCATTGATGACCTCATGTGTTATTTACAAATTTACTTGTCTCGATGTAATCGAGGAACCTATATTGGATCGACACATAAGTTACTTAAGGTCCGAATCGACAGTCATAGAGCTGTCAGCTATAGAACTGGCACTAAGCTTTCGAATCCTGAATTTTCCAACATCAGGGATCATACCGACAAATGTAGGTATTCTATTTCAGTTCAAGGACTTTAAGGTTTGGCAGAAGCTTCCAATCACAAGGTTTTAACAATTAATGAATCTTTGTTTATTAAAAAAAACTGGTCCCCTCACTGGACACCCATGCCACGTCTACACCACTTTACCTTTACCTCTCGTGAACTGTTTACGTTTTTTGTTAGTCCTTCCTCTGTCTTCACACTCAAAAATTGGTCCTTATTTGTATCTTTAACTGTGATTGTTTTATTGACCTTATGTATGTATATATGTATATCATACATATATATATAGATATATATATATATATATATATATATATATATAGATATATTAATAATAATTCTCAGATATAAAAGGAAGACGAATTAGTAAAATGTCAATAAATCGCGCGCGACATATTCTGATGGTTAATTTTTTTTTTTTATTATTTACTTTTTTTTGAACAGCTTAATCCTAGTTCTGATCTAATACCATTGTCGAGATTTTTTATTTTTTTTTTCTGTCTATCTGTCTGCTGTAGTCTGTATTTTTTTCTTCTATATAGCTGTTTCATGTATTTGCACGTCCTTGCAATAGGGATTTTAAGTATTTGGTGATTTAATCTACCAATATTTCAGTCTCTAGAATAGTATGATGTACAGTACATTTGTATTTGGATCTATGCGTCCGTATGACACTCTAGAATAGTATGATGTACAGTATATTTGTATTTGGATCTACGTGTTCTTATGACACTCTAGAATAGTATGATGTACAGTACATTTGTATTTGGATCTATGCGTCCATATGACACTCTACATTTGTGTTTGGATCTACGTGTTCTTATGACATCTGAGGGATAACAGTTTCATGCTGAAACTGACACGAATTATTATATCGTCTGATCTTGAATCATACGAAACCAAGAACAACAAGACATTAATTTTGTCCTTCCTCTGGCAACATTGAATTGTGAACAGAATGACCAGTCAGGTGATATTTCAGTAAAATATTTTCTTACTAAAGAATGAGTATCTTTATCAGTCACTTAAAAACTAGCAAAATATTTTCTGACTAAAGAATTGCAATCTATCTTTATCAGTCACTGACAAATTAACAACGGCTTCTTAGTTTTTTTTTTTATCCTCTCTCTCTCTCTCTCTCTCTCTCTCTCTCTCTCTCTCTCTCTCTCTCTCTCTCTGTGCTTGTGTTTTCTCCTTTCTCGAGAGTACACTTTGCATTTTCCTGTCACGAGATGAAGTAGTTCATTTACATTTTTGCTTGCAGCTAAATAACCGGCCGAGGTGTTATGCACAAGAATTTTCAACTTAATTCTAACACTGGCGTTTGTTTAAAAATAGTTTCACTGTCAGTGTCTTCACTACGTACTGAAATATTTCCAGGATATTTTATTGGTCGTAACTTTTCTCTGCTTCAATTATCATTGCATATATTTCTAGTAGATATTTTATCATGATAAAGTCTGTCATTATTTCTAGTAGATATTTTTTCATGATAAAGTCTGTGATTCTTATTTCTATTTTTATATATGTCGGCTTTACAGCATCTAGGAACAAATTATTAAATGCCAGTATGCGTTAATTAAGTCGTATTTTGGGCTGGAATACTGTCTACTTTGAATCACTTCACGTTGTTAATTTCATTAGTTTTTGGAGGGGTAGGGTGACGGTAGGGGGGGAGAGGGGTGCCGGCATGCATAGACAAATCAATTCTGGGGTAGGGTGACGAATGAGGGGGGAACGGTGGGGGGAGGGGGGGGAAAAGGGATGCATATGACATTCATCTGGCATTGACACATCCGGTAAGATCGCCTTTTGAAGTCGGTTTCTACTCGGGCAGCGTCGCTCGGAAAACCCGAACACATCCGAAGCCTTTATGGAGCTACCTGGTTTCAATAATAGATTAGAGGAAAGAATAACACCTAAAATATTCAGAAGTGAATCGTTATAGTCATTCATTATTCGGACTCCCTGGGAAGAGAGGTTTGAGATTTGGGGGCCACCCCAGCGCCCCAGAAGAAGCCGCGACATCCATCAGCCGTATCTTTCTTCCATTTGACATATCACTGCTTCACGTATTTCCTTTTTGGATGGAGGGCGCCGGCATTCAGTTAATTTAAAAATAAACATTATATATATATATATATATATATATATATATAATATATATATATATATATATATATATATATATAATGTGTGTTTGTATGGAAATGTCCTGAAGATTAATTGTGTGAGCGACTAACCGTTCCCTTTTTATAATGATAAATGTCACAAAGAAAATGGAATTCAGGAAGGTGTACTATTATAGGATTTTGATTGAGAACGTAAGACACATGACAGAGGGACCGATAGAACAAGGACAGTATGGGTAGAGACAAGGAAGAGGGTCTGTGGATCATAGGTTGGCTTAACCAAAGCGAAGAAAAAGTTGTGCGAACTTAAAAGTCAGTGAGTGAGGGAGTGAGACATCCCGTTAGTGTTAATTAAAGAATAAATCATGAAAGGTGTCTGTTCTATATATATATATATATATATATATATATATATATATATATATATATATTATATATATATATATATATATATATATATATATATATATATATATATATATATATATATATGCACCAGATTCGATTTGTTGTCTTTTCCAGGTAACTGGAAATTTATTCAAGCCTCATACGTCCTGACGGTGGTATAGAATTTCATTTTATTTATTTATTTATTTATTTTTTTAATCTGGACATTAATGTGGTTACTCCACAAAGTCAGCGGTCACTGCCAATGAACCTCCTGGTACAGAAAACAATGACTGTATTAGCTTACTCATAAAGTTGCACAGATGGTTCATCAAAAATACATCGAATCTGTAATACCCTGTCCACGTACTCTCTCTGAAAATGCAGTTTCATAAAATCTCTCTCTCTCTCTCTCTCTCTCTCTCTCTCTCTCTCTCTCTCTCTCTCTCTCTCTCTTCCTTGTCTTTCCCAAACGCTGCTTATAATCTCTTCCACATCTTTTGCATGAACTCCATTACCACAATATATTTGCGAATCACTTCCTTATATCAACACCTTGCATTTATATATCTGCTCAACATTCCCTGGCTTCTTGCATCCGTCCTTCTGCACAACTAAATAAATATGGAAATATAACGCGTCATTGTTTCTGGGCCCTTACTGCACTAGACCAATCCGTTTCCTTTTTAACTTACTTCGATCCGCACTTGGCTTTCAACGTCAGAACTGTGAATCGCTATTAATATATTGCCTTTTACATCATAAATCAGTAGTGCCTTCCAAATTCCATCCTTAAACAATTTTTTTCTTTTCTTTTTTATTTGTCACCTGTACGCCACACTCAGCTTGACTTCAAGTTCTTGACGAAACTGTTTCCTAAAACAAAATCCAAACCTATACGTAACTCAGTTTTTGAATTCCTATTCTCGTGTCCCTCGCCATGTGCCTACTCTCAGGAGTGAGAATGTTCGCGATCATCTAGTGCAGTGGTACTTAATATAACCTTTTGCTTAAGTCCACTTGAGTCCTATTTGTTGACAATATAACTTAATGTACTTAGTTTAATACATACTTTAGGTATGAATAGCTACGAGTAGAACATACAAGAAAATCAAAAGCATTTATAGTTTTATAGATATTTATTTATCAAATGTACCCGTGTATACATTAACACATTAAAATATTAAAATAAAAGATAATACAGATATCCAGAGATCAAGTCCCAAACTCACATTATGTGGTCCTCGTAACCCCCTCGTAATCCCTGATCTAGATTTTAGACTTTTTGTCCTCTGAGAAATTTTTAACTTTTTCGCTGCTTTACGGGACATCTATACATGTATTAATAAACCTCTGACTCACAATGGGATCGAATCCCAGTTTCTTAATCGAAAGAACCGATGTGAGTCAGAAATTTAGCTTATACATTAAAACATACTTTAGTATAAGATTTATTTTATGAAAATATTCAAATTTATATTGAATAATTCATGGTTTTCCAAAACTTTTTCTACTCTGACAAACTTTGTGAATGTTCAGTTGAGTAGATGATCCCGGGGTCCACTTGTTTCTTAAACCTATCTACTCTCGAATACAAAAATTCCTTGGGCAGCTATTAAACTTAGAAAATTATCATCTGTATACGTTAAATATAAACGTAAAATCTATTACTCCTTTAGGACCTTTGCAGAAAACTGTCAACTGGGACGTAACAATTAAACTTCGAATATTATCATCTGTATACGTTAAATGCAAACGTAAAATCTTTTAACCCTTTAAGACCTCCAAAAAACGCAACTAGGACATTGCTATTAAACTTCGAGAATTATCATCTGTATACGTTAAATGCAAACGTAAAATCTATTAACCCTTTAAGACCTCTTCAGAATACGCAACTGGGACGTAGCTTTTAAACTTTGAAAATTATCATCTGTATACGTTAAATATAAACGTGATGAAAATTATCATCTGTATACGTTAAATATAAACGTAAAATCTATTAACCCTTTAGGATCTCTTCAGAAACTGCCAACTGGGAAAAGTTGTGAATGAAAGCAGTACTAAAGAGCCTTGGGGGTTAACTCGGCAGACATGCTATTGCTCAAAGCAAAGTTGTCAGGATATATACAATGTCTTTTTGTCAGCAGCTCCCATGACTACTTATAAAGCATGTTGACGATATAGAAACTAGTGCAAGTGTGTAAGGTATATATTATATATATATATATATATATATATATATATATATATATATTATATATATATATATATTGAGACACTGCTAGTATGTGCAGCATTGCTTTCTTATATGAAATGTTATATTGAATAGAGACTGTATTTCAGGTGGGACTTTGAAGACAAAGAAGTCAATGGATATGAATTTGTTGTACAGAATAATGTAACTATTTACTTAGTAATTAATTCTTTGACTATTAATACATTCTTGGTCATTATTTATTATTATTATATTATTATTATTATTATTATTATTATTATTATTATTATTATTATTATTATTATAATCATAATTATTTTCAGAAAGGAAGCCCTATTCATATGGAAAAAACCTACAAGGGATAATGACTTGTAATTCATTCCTTTCCGTTAGAAACAGTTGTTTATTAAAAAAAAAGTTACAGAAAGTGATAAGAAACACAGAAAGAAGAAAGCAGTTATTTAAAAAAAAAGTAGATTACCATAATAATAAATAGACATATAAATAACTTAGTAAAGTAAAAGGTGAATTCTTTTAGAGTAATTATACATTGCATCTTCTTTTGACTTGTGAAAAAACTTTAGTTTATTTTATTTAATTTATTTATTTATTTATTTTTTTCTACAAAACATAGTTTTCCCAATATTTACTTTACTTACAACATGGTAGTAAGAGCATTTCACTTTCTGTTTAGTAAAACATCATTCTTTTGGAAGGGGAGGAACAAGAAATAGACATGACAAAGAACCATTCGGACGTCACCCAAATAACTTCCTCTGACCGACACCCGATTCAAGTAAGGAATTTTTCTCTCTCTCTCTCTCTCTCCTCTCTCTCTCTTTCTGTCTACTCTCTCTCTTTCTTATCTCTCTCTCTTCTCTCTCGAAAAGGTAGTTTCATAAAATCCTCTTCCCTCTGAAAATGTCAGGTTTCATAAAATTCTCTCTCTCAAAATGTCGTTACATAAAATTCTCTCTCTCTCTCAAAATACAGTATTATACAATAGAATCACAGAGATAGAAAAGTTTAAAAAAAGTAAAAAAAAAAAAAAAAAAAAAGTGCGTTCAGATCAATAGTGAGAAGGAGAGAATGAGGAAAAACTGGGTACAATAAAACTGAAGCAGATTTGTCATTCCATCTGTTCTGGTTTCCTCTTCGTGATGTAAGAGACAAAAAACTTCGATGTTATTCAAAGAGTCTGTTTTATAAAACTGAGAGAACGCCTACTGGTGAGCTTTCTTCGTTTAATATCCTCTGCGCTGACTTTTCTATCATTCTTCCTTTTTGCCTTTTTTTTTTTTAATCATTTTTGAAAAATATTTTTCGTCGGATTCTTTTATTGCTATTATTATTATGACTTCATAGTGTTCAGGTATTAAGGACTACTATCTTGATATTCCCAGAAGGGAGACAGGCCTTGGAGGGAGGGGGGGGGAGTTCTAGGGGTCCGGGGATGTGGGGAATGGGAGATGCTTCAGGACAACCGCTCAGACCAGACGGACGCAACGGCGGTCTTGCGCTCCTGCACGTATGCACACTCTAGTCGCCAGGCAGCACACACTCACGTAATCCTGTGCATTCGGAGAGAGCGGTCCATAAAATCTAAAAGTTTATTTTTGAAAATTGATGATGAAAGAAAGTAGTCCGAAATTCATAAATGTCAAATGTAAACACACACGTCGGGAAAAAAAAAAAAAGACCGAAACACGAAATTCATACGGCGACGGCGAAGCGTATATAGACATCATTCATTGCATTTACAGAAGGGTATGTGTATCCCTACATGTATATATATATACTACATATATATCTATATATATATTTCCTACATAATTGTTTCACCTGGACCGCCACGATATCAAAAGTGGTCCCCGTCCAGCAACGGGCTTCAATTATTCACAATGAAATTATGTGCGTCCCAATAGGTTGTAATACTTTAAATTTCCCCCTTTGGATGCGACAGAGAGAGAGAGAGAGAGAGAGAGAGAGAGAGAGAGAGAGAGAGAAGCGGAGAGAGCGAGAGAGAGAGAGAGAGAGAGAGAGAGAGAGAGAGAGAGAGAGAGAATTGCCAAAGTATCTAAAATGCTATGGTGGTATATACCCACTTTTAATGAGATTGTTAATGACAATTGGCGCAGATGAAGTAACGTCAAATTCATTGTAACATCATTAGGGAATTCTTTTTGTCCCCTCCCCCCCCTTTTTTTTGTAGGCCGCAGACGTTTCGCCGAGTGAAACAGATTTCATTATCTCTCCAGCATCATAATGGGATCATTTTTGCATCTGTAATTATATGGATTCGCCAGTGCATGCTCATTCCCTTGGGATGCTGCTTGGTTCTTGCCTGCATCGTTCTAGCACGAAAGCATTTGTATATTTTTTTTTTCTAGTTTTTGTTGTCAATAAAAGATTTGTATTTTTAGATATTCACGGTATGCACTGAAAACATCGCGTTGTGATACATACGTCCGAAGGTTGTCTTTATAGAAATTGTAATATTAAGCTCAGTTCAGATCAGTCGTAACATTGGATTTTTAACCCGGAATACACTTTCGCACAAGCATTTTGGGGATGACGGTGAAAACATAAAACAAAAGATTGTAAATATCACAAAGATAACGACCCCCAAGGAATATTAGTCTTAGATAACGAACCCCGAAAAACCTTGGGGGTCACTACCCATAGGATCGAACTTGACATTCACTTCAGATCTTTCTAGAAAATGCGTAGGACTTTCCATCCTCTGTAACAGTTGTTTCATAGTGCAACTGCTTTGAGGTTTTTCTTCTATTACTCCTTTCAAACTGTCAACTTCCGTCTCAGCGCCGAATAACCTCATAGGTCCCGGCGATTGGCCTTTGGGCCTAAATTCTATAATGTATTCTATTCGATATCTTGCTATCTTCCAGAACAGCCAGGTCGGAGCCGCTACCTTCGAAAAGGAGAAATCTGTAGCGCTGCTTTTAGCGTATAGAATAAACTTCTGTCAGGAAAATACTGAAATACTGCAGTTACTATCTTTGCAAAGGGAATATGAATCTCTATAAAAAGCCCGAGTTAAACATTGGGAAAAATTTTTATAGAAACGCTCCCAGCTTTGGGAACTCAGATGGAGAGAGCATCGCTTCATAAAAAGCTATACAAAGGTTAGAGAACTGTTTTATAAATTCTTTCTGAAACGGTGCAATTATTTTCAAGGTCTGTGGTAAGCAAATGTTAAGTGATCGCGTGCCAATTCATGGCTTTGCTATTCAGTATTTATTTAGTTCTCTACGACGATAAGGAAATTATTAATGGACACGATCGCCTTGCGACTTGTGACCCTTATCACATTAATTTTATCAAGTGGACACGACTCTTGAATATTACTGGGATTCGTTTTCAATCTTGGCGTAGCAACTGAGTGAGATTGCCGGACAAAAAAATGTGCTAATTTCATAAATGTTGAAATACTCCAAGTTGGGACATGATAACATTAATACGAATTACTCCAGCCCTTTATGGTATGTAAATTTGTTTTACTTTCTTACTGCGGTATGACATTCTCTCTCTCTCTCTCTCTCTCTCTCTCTCTCTCTCTCTCTCTCTCTCTCTCTCTCTATATATATATATATATATATATTATAAATATATATATGTATATATATATATGACTGGTACACAAATGTTCTGTTACAACAGAATTCCATCTAATAAAAGGAGCCCATGAAAACACCAAAATATAGAGAGAAAAATACTATATTTCAGAGACTGCTGTCTCCCTCTTCAGGTAGATGAATGAGAAAAGTTTACAGAAAAGGTGGTATTTATACCAAGAAGTCCATCCACAGGCAAGACAATTTAGGTCACCCCAGCTGATAATCTTCCTTTAATCTTCTTAAGCGTTGGTTGAATGGAAATCTTGTCGATCACATCTAAATCCCATGCTCCTTTTGAGATGTTCATTACCTGCCTCTCTTTTATTAAGGCCCATTCCATCATTTGACTCTTGTACCGGCAGTTGCTGCTATAAATTATATGTGACAAATTCCAGTTTATTCTATGGTTATGTTCATTTATATGATTGAAAATAGCTGAGTTCTGTTGTCCATACCTAACTGACCGTTTGTGTTGTATTACTTCCCCAGAGATTAATACAACACAAATGGTCAGTTAGGTATGGACAATTAGGTATGGACAACAGAACTCAGCAATTTTCAACCATATAAATGAACATAACCATAGAATAAACTGGAATTTGTCACGTATAATTTATAGCAGCAACTGCCGGTACAAGAGTCAAATGATGGAATGGGCCTTAATAAAAGTGAGGCAGGTAATGAACATCTCAAAAGGAGCATGGGATTCAGATGTGATCGACAAGGTTTTCATTCAACCAACTCTTAAGAAGATTAAAGGAAGATTATCAGCTGGGGTGACCTAAATTGGCTTACCTGTGGATGGACCTCTTGGTATAAATACCACCTTTTCTGTAAACTTTTCTCATTCATCTACCTGAAGAGGGAGATGGCAGTCTCTGAAATATAGTATTTTTCTCTCTATATTTTGGTGTTTTTATGGGCTCCTTTTATGTGATGTTATTCCAATTGCCTCTCAATTCTTTAAGCTGAAACCTGTCACTTCTTCGTGTTTCCATAATTCAAAAGAAACAGTGTCATCTTAATACTATGTACATACTTCAGTTCATTTTTTAGTGAGTAATAATTTCTTTTCTATTTTCTGGGATCTCTTTTTAAATTTCTTTGACCTTATTAACGGTTCTCTTAAGAAATATTTACTGGGCAAAATAACTGGGTGTGAGATGATGAGCTGATTTATGAAATCTGTGCTTTCAAACCAAGTTCTGGGGCTCTTTTGGTCATTCAGAGCTCAAGACAGTGGAAAGAGAGAGAGTTGGAGTGGTTGAACAGCAAGATAGAGAGCTCCAAAAAAATTATATTCATTTTTTTACCACCAAGTAATAACGTTGTCCTCTATATTTTTTGCGTACTCGGGGAGTAAGCCTACTAACTACTTTGCTGTTGTTGTTGTTGTTGTTGTTCTTGTTCTTGCTGTTGTTATTCTTGTTGGTGGGGGTTAGGAAAGGTCTATGGAAAAGCCTAAAAAGCTCTGAAAAAAAATTTAGGATGGGATATTTATGATTTATTTATTAGAATGAAAATGTAAAAAATAAATAATGTACTTGTCACGCGACACAGAACAATTATTTCTAATTCAATATAGCGTATTTATTTTAATTTTCGTTGCTGAAACAGCTCTCTATTTGACTGTAGATTTTAGCCGGAGTAAGCTGGAGGTCAAATCACGCCTTGTGAAGCATCCTTCTTGTAAATAAGTCTAATAACAGCTGTTTTATTGTGGTTATACCTAAGCCAAGCACACCCTATATTTTTCATAAATGATTTTGCGCGTAATTTGTACTGAATGGCGTGAATAAATTCTGAATGCGGATGGACAGACTAAAGAACGCTATTTAACATATTTTCCCTAAAGCAAGGTTACTAGTTGCCATTTAAAATCTGAATACAAAGCGCGAGACCGGAAAGGCATCATCAGAAAGCAAATAAATGACAGTGCTTTGTGCTTCGTATTAGAGTTCATAATGAAATGCTTAAAACTCGCTCGTTAATGATTATTTATGGCCCCCGATGACTGACCGGCTTTGGTACTGCGGGGAGGGGGTGGGGGTGGGGGGGGGGGGTGGGGAGGGGAACTTCAGTGCTAATTAATGCTCTTGTTTTTTTAAAAGAAGCTGCTGGGTCGGGGGTGGGGGGTGAGACCGGAGAGGGGGAAGTAAGTACCGCTTCATTTGGTCAATTACTTGGCCTCCGTTTCTTTTAATCACTTTTTTCCCCTTCTTTTGCACCTATATAAATCCAGAACGATGCATTGACGAAGGGTGACATACCCAGCATCACATTTTAGATATTCGCTTAAACCAAAAGGACGCGAATGTTATTAAAATAAGCTTCGCCTATTTTATCTAGCTTGTTTATTGTTCCCGTGAGGAGAGAGAGAAGAGATCTGCTTATGAATATAAATGCGCGTCGGATTAAATCTGTTTTCGGCGGTTTTTGGTGGATGTTTCATCCCATCTTAATTAGCATGCTGGCTGGCTGGCGATTCGTAGCGCGACCTTATTTATCTCACTTCCAACCAGGAGTTTGCAATATTGTCGTTGTTGCTGTTTCTACGTCGATCTGTAATAATTGTCCAGATGTTAGCAATATTGTCACTATTGCTATTTGTAAGTCGATCTGTAA
The DNA here is from genome assembly GCF_015104395.2 of Macrobrachium nipponense. NCBI lineage: Eukaryota > Metazoa > Arthropoda > Malacostraca > Decapoda > Palaemonidae > Macrobrachium > Macrobrachium nipponense. Next base: position 31,608,114 of record NC_087201.1, on the reverse strand, counting down.
TAATTGTCTAGATGTTTGCAATATTGTCATTATTGCTATTTCTACGTCGCTCTGTAATCATTGTCTAGATATTTGCAATATTGTCATTATTGCTATTTCTACGTTGATCTGTAATCATTGTCGAGAAGTTTGCAATATTGTCATCATTGCTATTTCTACGTCGATCTGAGATAAGTGTAGAGATGTTTTTCATATGTATTACCATTACATTTTTTCTATATATAATTTTCCAAGAGCTTATAGCAATCGTATCTTTGATGACGATATTGTCAGTAAAGTTGTTGATGTACGAAAAGAACTGGAAAGCTCTCATGTCGGGAGATGCTTTGCAAGCAATATTTCTCAAAACTGCTCTTAATGTTGTTTGGATACGATAAACATTGTGAGAACACCTTAGAGTTTGTGTCTAGATGCTTTCTAGATATCTGCGGAGTAAAGAAAGTTCTAAGGCTATTTCTGGGGAGTGCTTTTCTTCTTCTTTGTTATTACTGACCTTTTTGGGCCATGTTAAGCCTTTACAAATACTACCATGGCTACGTATGTCCAGGTGATTTTCATGTGTTTGAAAAGTCAAAAAAATATCTTTTTAAGTCTTTCTTTTTGTCACTCATTTCCTTCTTTTTTCTTATCGACGTTGTCGATCATTTCAAAAAATATATTAATATGAAACATTATTTAACATGTCCAAAAAAATCCCGTCATTTGCCATCTCATTTTCTTTCTACTTAATATAAAAAGTATAACACAATACCATTAAAAAGTATAGACTGTGTCCAGATATTTTCCATATGTTTGCGATGAAGAAAAAAAAAGTAAATCAATAGAAAAATTAGGATATTTTTTTTTTTTTTGGGGGGGGGTGGGTGGGCGGGGCGCGGTGGAAGGTGGGTTGGGGGCGATGCTATTTTCTTAATTTTCTTCCTGGAAGCATCTTGACTGCCTCCGTGAGAGCGGTGCGTCCTTCGAAGGGCCCGATCAGCTTCAAATAATTTTAATACCAGCCTTCCTCCTCCTCCACCACTCCTCCTCCTCCTCCTCCTCCTCCTCCTCCTCCTCCTCTTCAGTAAATGACATCAGGGGCTCCGTCCTTAGTCCCTGAGATCTGATTTGTAATCTCCTAAGCGTCTGCTGATGGGATGTCGGCCGATGCATTTTTTTTTCTCTCTCTTTCTAAAGGGACGAGATGAGGTGAGAAATGCAGTTTATTTATCTATTATTCCATTTGAATGATTAATCTTCCCTTTTAAACATAGGTTGGATAGTTGCCGAGAAGAATCGTTTCCTCGTGGATAAATAGAAGGTGAGAATAGTTTGGAATATACATATACATAAACATATGAATAACTTGATCATCACGAAGTATATAAAACGTGATGCTATGTATAAATAAAGGTGATGCATGACCTTTATTTATACATTTAACCTGTATTTATACATTTAACACGACCCTTTTGTGCCTAAGTAAAGGGTCGTGTTAGACCGAAAGTTCTTGGCTTTCTCGCCTTTCAATTTTCCTCCGTGGCATCACCTTTATTTATACATATACATATATATAATTGACTATACATGCATGACTGCATAAAATTGCAAGGAGATATTATTATAGCCTATGAATATGATGCAGACATGTCATCATAGTTACGTGATTTTTGTGTTCAAATTCGATAGGTCTTATCGAATAATTAAGATCTCTCTTGTCACCAAAATTTAAGCAGTTTAATGGTAATTTAGACTTTTCATCCTTTTTTCTTGTTAATATATTTTCGTATTTTTTTTTTTTAGGATAACACTGCAAAACTAGTTCTCAGAAGAAAAAAACTCTTTATTGATCATTTTTATTCACCAGTATGAAAGGTACTTCCCTTTCTTATATGTATATGAATGTAAGTATCATACATATATATATATATATATATATATATATATATATATATATATATATATATTATATATATATATATATATATATATATATATATATATATATATATATATATACTATATACTACCCATACATACATACACATATACTTTTGTACATACTATATACACGTATATGTACACATGCGTACTCACACACATAATATCTATATGATGTGTATATGTATATATATATATATATATATATATATATATATATATATATATATATATATATATATATATATATATATATATATTGCAGGAACTTTCACCTTGAGTCTAACCCAATCTCAAAAGAAATAGATACATCAAGGCAAAAAATACCGAAACGAAAAGTGGGTTTAACAAGGAAAAGAAAATAACATAATGATAAATATGAATCCATTTTAGACTGCAACACGAAGATCATACCATATCATGTGGATCTTCTGGTGAGGAGCAGTTGGTTTTGATAAACCCAGGTACGGGATTGACCAACGACGTTAGCAGCCGTGTACTTACAATACTTACAATTATCAAAATTCTTTTTTTTTTAATTAAAATCTCCTTCGAACAGCTTATTTAGAATGGTGTCGTTGAATATATTATATATATATATATATATAATATATATATATAATATTATATATATATATATATATATGTGACTGGCAAAAATGTTCTGTTACAACAGAATTCCATCTAATAAAAGGAGCCCATAAAAAACACAAAAATATAGAGAGAAAAGTACTATATTTCAGAGACTGCTGTCTCCAGTAGTCTCTGAAATATATTATTTTCTCTCTGTATATTAGTGTTTTTATGGGCTCCTGTTATTATATATTATATATATATATATATATATATATAGATATATATATTATATATTATTATTAGATATATATATATATACAAACGCACACACACGCACACATATGCATGAATATGAATGAGCGAATGCTCGCCGTGCATATATGCTTTTATAGAGGGTTCTTAAATGCATTTCCACCCCCAACCCCCCACCCCCGCATTCCCCAACCCCCAATGAACAAACTATCTTAATTGTATGCGTACTACAGCATTCCACGTTCCGTGTGAATTGTGCGGTGAAGGAAAGCATCATGTATATTATAAGTGCCATGACAACCGTATGTCATTACTGTTTGTGGACCTGTCGAAATGCCTAAGTACACCATTTTTAGCAATCATGACCGCATCGTTAAAGTTACAGACTGTATAATGTTGGCCGACCCCTCCCCCCCCCCACCCCGCCACCCCCCCCTGGTCTCTTTTAATGTGTTGCCGACACAGCAGCAGGCAAGTGTTTATTTTCATTATTCATTTGGTCGCGCCCCAAAATTGGTGCCTGTCACTGGACTCGGGATTAAATTTCAATGAATACAACATCAACCGTGTCACCCCCGCTGCCCTTCCCCCCCCCCCTTATCAAATCGAATGAAAGCAAGCGATTTGCTTTGATTTAACGTTAAACGATTTTATTTGCGTCAAGGTCACGAACTTGGAGCGCTCCCCTCGTTTTGGTGGATGGGTGGGATATATATATATATATATATATATATATATATATATATATATATATATATATATATATATATACACACACACAAGTGCGTAAAAGAGGGCATTCCTGTGTGAACATTATATATAAATATTTGCGTGCTGTAAATATAAATTTTTATATATATATATATATATATATATATATATATATATATATATATATATATATACATATATATATATATATATATATATATATATATATATATATATAAATATTTGCGTGTGTTTTAAAATATAATTATATATAGATATATATATATATATATATATATATATATATATATCTGTGTGTGCGTCTGTACGTAATTGTCCCCTTTTGAATTTATGGATGATAAACTCGGATAATTATTCTGTTTGTTTCGTGTGATTCTATATATAGTCATCTTCTCACATCAACGGATTTAGAGCTGCCGTGAAAAATCATGAAGTGCAGGGAAAAGCAATGAATGTGTTGAAAAACGTTCTGCAGACGTTTAAGCAAAATATTTCCCTTTGTATACAGATCATTAAAACTGGGAAAAAAAATGTGTAGTGGAACACGCAGAGCGTGAGACTTGATGATATAAACAGTCGAGATAATCAAGGTGCGAAAAAAAGAAAAAAAAAAACAAAAGAAGAAGAATGTTGCAATCCGAAAATAAGCGGAGTTTATCGGTGGCGGTACAGAGCGAAGAATGGGGATTAAGAAAAAAAAAAAAAAACAGGAGAATAGAAAAAGATACCCACAAGATACTGAGTATAACTTGTTCACTTCTAATTATTTACGTGAGTTTTAAGTAAAACACAATGTAAATACTTACAAGTAAACAAGTTATACTCTTGTGGGTTTGCTTTTAACACCTTCAGAAGAAAACTGAAAGAAGTTTTGTTTGGTTTAAATAGGAGAATGTTGCAATCCAAAAAAAATAAGTGGATTTTATCAATGGAGGTTCATAAAAGATGCTTTGTGAGTCCAGGAGTGAAGAAAATATTTAAAAGGATGATTTACCATACGATTTATTGTCCATTTGCTATGCGGGCTGTGTTGTGTGGTAAGGAATATTAAAATTTAATTAACTTTTTAAAACCACATCAGCTGAATGTCATTATTTCATTTCAGGTTATCTGTAAAAGAAAATTGTGTCGTCTTTGTCCGTCCGTCCTCACTCTTTTCTGTCCGCCCTCGGATCTAAAAAAACTACAGAGACTAGAGGGCTGTAAATTGGTATGTTGATCATCCACCCTCCAATCATCACGCATACCAAATTGCAACCTTCTAACCTCAGTAGTTTATATTTTATTATAGGTTAAATTAAGCCACGGATCGTACACCTGGCAGCGCTGTCTGCAGGCGTGGAACGCACCCTCACTCTATCCCATCTGGGAAGCAACTGAAACGGTACCGGTCGTAGCTGATGGTTTTATACAGCATTATACGTTGTACAGAAAACCCGATTGCGCAGAAGAAACTTCGGCGCATTTTTCACTTGTTATCTCTGTCAATGAATATATATATATAAAGCAAAATGAATCCTTTATTTATATCGTTATTTGTTAATATACCAAATGTATTTCCTTTTAAATGTTCTTGATTTCTTCTACGTCAACATTTGGCATTCCTCTACTTAGAACTATCCAATTAGGTTTGAAATTACATTTTTCGGTCCTGCTGAGCCAAAGTTGGTAAACGATTGTACTTTTAAAATCTTCTCGTCTCTCCTTTGGCACCAGAAATCGTCACATTGTCGCGAGGAATCTTTTAACGAGATAACGAAATAATGACACCGAATCATTGTATAATAAACAGCTCCCCACGGAATAAGTTACTCTTAAGAAATCTTGTCCTGTGCAGGGGCACTGAAAGCAGTCCGCTTATATCGCAGATCTGAAAGTAGGACGAATAATACTTTCATACAGAACAGATTCAACAATCCACTTCCGCTTTTACAAGTCTCGCTTTCAGAGTTACATCGATAGCAGTCACGCTGATGTTAAACAGGATATGGAACATTAGCTATGCTATGTGAGCGCCTCGGTCAAAAAATAAACACCCAATGATTTTTCCTGCATTTTTCATTTAAACTGGCAATGATTTTGGTTTTTTTTTTTGAAAAGTTCAAGTTTGCAATGTTGAATGATTAGCTGCATTAAGTGTCCGGCTATCTTACCCCTCAGAAATTTGCCGACATTTAAGCTACATCGAAATGAACGCAATAAGATATTTGACTTCATCGCAAACACCGATCAATTATAAACGAATTAAAAGATGTGCAAAAACTCTACTTCGGAAGCTTTGATTTTAAAACTTATTAATATTCCACTACCATTGTATTCTTCGGCCAGAGCGATCATCCTCAAAATGAAAATTCAATGGTCATTCTTCATGTCAAAATTCACTAAATTACTAAATTAAAGGGGTCAACAAATGGAAGGAAAATGACGAGAAATTACATTTTTTTTTTTCTTTCTAGTTTAATTGCGTCCAAAAAAATAAACTCTATATATAGGTACATTAGTTACTCGCTCTAAAAAAAAAAACAACGAAATATCATTTTTCGTGATTGTTACATTTCATCACAGACGTGGACATGAGATTGCTTCGAGTTCTGACTTACTGTTGAAAATGGATCGAGCCTGGTAACCATACGGCGTAGTCAGCAGACCCGCTTAAGCAATATATTGCATATAAGAAAAATTCTTCAGAATACCCGTCTAGTTTTCTCTTCAGGAGTATAGACAGCGACCAAAGATACACACACACACACACACACACACACACACACACACACATATATAATATATATAATATATATATATATATATAATATATATATATATATATATATATATATATATATATATATATATATATATATATATATTATAAAATAAAAGGAGCCCATAAAAACGGCAAAATGTAGAAATTAAATACCATATGTCAAGGGTTCGTTTTCCTAAACGCCGTAACTTCTATTGTTTTTTTTACCACATATATGTAAGTTTTCCCGCATTTGGAAATTTTGCAATACCTTGCTTGATCTAAAAACCTTTACAGGGGTCGATTAATACAGCCACAGAAATCTCCACTCCTATGGCGCACTGTATGCACTGTAATGTTGAACAAATTTTTCAAAGAACCTGCATCATTACAAGGCATCGATAAAATTTTGGGCACAGTGCTAACAGAAAACGCTTCAGTACCCGTGATGGCCCTATAGGTCCAAACAAACAAACTTTTAGGTCCAAGACAACTCTTTAATGCTATTCAAATAATTCACATTAACTTCAGCGCTTTTGACTTTCCGGGGTTTGTTAAGTTATATATCTCAACTTAACCAGACCAATGAGCTGATAAACAGCTCTCCTAGTGCTGGCTGCCAGAAGGATTAGATTTTTATTTACGTGGCTAGGAACCAATTGGTTTCTCAGCAACGGGACCTATACTTCAAGGCTGGAGGTTCTCCACGGGAATGTTGACAATTGCAATTTTAGAGAACCTGTATCAGTCATGTCTCTGACTTGTACAGTGTATTGTTCAGACAACCTTATTTTTTCTTTGGGCATTTACTATATATAGTAGATTTACATGAACTGTGCATGTGGTGTCTAGCTCCGTCCCTTACGACGCCTCAGGAGAGATGGAACGTGCATCCTGCCCCTGTGAACTCCCGACAGAGACTGAGAGCTTCCAGCCCTGCGATTGGCTTATCAACAGCCAATGATGAGCGTCGTAAGGGACGGGCCTAGACATCAAATGCAAGGTTGATGTGAATCTACTCTAGCAACCTGAATGTGTACCGAAGTGTCAGTTGGGGATGAGGCTAGCGGCATCCCACCACATTATAACACTATTGATTGACCGATGCCACCTCGGCATTTATTATGCACGGGCAACAGTGTACGTTAATTACTCTTAGACATTTGACGAGCATTTGTATTACATAGCACCAAAGCTTTCTTTTACGAAGCTTCAGGAGAGACATTATGCGATGTTCTACGAGACTTGAGATTGTTTAGATTAGGTATGGCGAACTTATACAGACGATGGTATTATGCGGGTCACATGTTACTCTATTGCAGGAGTGTCGTTATTTTATTAGGACGTCTAATGCTGCTAGATTTTTTTTCTTTCATTTTTTTTTAGGTGATAGGCAAGATGGGCGAAAGAAGAGTGAGGGCAGTTAGCGAGCCAGAATGTTTGTCGACTAAAATGGTTCCAGAATGGCATGTTTCCTGTTTCATGGATTTTATTTCGTCCAGAATCGCATGCTCCTATTTCATGGATTTTATTTCGGAAAAGATAATCCGCTTACGCCTCTAGTGCTTGCAGTTGTGGAGTTTTTGTAAGCAACACAATGCGCAGGACACCAACTAGATTCTGTTGAGGTGACATAATGTCACAATGCCAAGCAACAAAATTTTTCATTTGTTTCCCGTACTTCAAAACTTGTAAATAAATTTCAGTGATCGCATTAACGAGTCATTCGCGACTACTTATGATTGGTTTTCGCTTACTCCGGGAGTAAGCCTACAAACTACATGGTTGTTATTGTTGCTGTTGTTGTTGTTGCTGTTGTTGTTGTTTCAGGGGTTAGGAAAGCCCTATGGAAAGCCTAAAAAGGTCTGGAAAAGGTGTTTCGCGTTGATTTCAAGATACAGGAATTTTAGGATAAGATATTTATGATTAATACACTAGAATGAGAATGTGAAAATAATATACATGTTAAACAGTACAGAAAAATTATTTATAATAAAGTATAGCGTATTCTTTTTAATTTCGTTGGCGAAACAACGCGCTATTTGACCGTAGATTTTAGCAAGCGCCTCGAGCAAGCTGGAGGCCGGATCACGCCTTGTTCTTTTAGGTTTTTCATATGCGCTGTACATATTAATCACGTGCAGAACTTTTTATCTTAAATTCTTTTCTATCTGAATATTATTTAGATGTTCTTTACTGTTTTATCGCTGCATTTATGTATGGACATGTTATTTGGGGGGGGGGGGGGGTTGTTATTAACTATGCGAATTATCATTTTAAATAGGAACAATATTAAAAAGTAACATAAATTAAATATTTTTTAAAATTTAAGTTGTCTTTTCTAGTCTTCAATAGCAACTGTCATTCTCTCACTTCACTCACAGAAGCCATTTTTCTGCCTTTTTCTTTCTTCAATTATGTCCCCCTATAACTTTATCTTTTTATTCCCCTTTCAGCTATGGCTGCTCGAAATATGTCTCCTATCAAAACTTTTCCACTTTTATTTTCATACTCAGAAAGAGGATTTCTTTAGATCTTCATTTTTGTCAGAAGTACATATTTCTGTCTTCAGCCCGTTTAATTCCTTTCAGTTTTTTTTTGTTTTTTGTTTTTTTGTTTTGTTTTTTTTGTTTTTGTAAGCGCATGGGCTTGTGTGTTGTGAGAGTAGAGCAACATGGAAATTATCATTTCTATATTTTCTAGCGTTTTCCAGGAAAAAAATAGCCATTTTATCGTAGCCACTCTGCCAACAAACATGTCGATCTGTTCTATTGACAGATGTTATAAATTTTAGATGCAAACTATATATATATATATATATATAATAATATATATATATATATCTATATATATATATACATATATATATATATATACTATATATTATAAATTTAAAAATTTTCTGCATTTGTACATTTCTCTTCATTCGACAAAAAATTCCAAACATTTCATTGTATCATGTTTTTATTTTATTTTTAAATTGCTTTTATACAGGTTATGTCAGATGTCTTTTCTTATTTTTGCTTACTCGGGGGGTAAGCCTACAAACTACTTTGTTGTTGTTGATGTTCTTGTTTGGGGGGGGGCGCGGGGTTAGGAAAGGTCTATTGTTGTTTTGGGGGGGGGATTTAAGAAAGGTCTATGAAAGAGCCTGAAAAGTCTGAAAAAGGTGTTTCGCGTTGAGTTAACAATACATGAAGTTTAGGATAGGATATTTAAGATTTATTTCTTAGAATGAAAATGTAAAAAATAAATAATGTGCATGTTAGACAGTTCAGAACTATTATTTCTATGATATGGTGGATTTATTGTAATTTTCGTTGGTGAAACGACGCTCTATTTGACTGTAGATTTTAGCATGCACTTCGAGTATGCTGGAGGTCGGATCACGCCTTGTTTTGATTGGCTTTCCTCAGGCAATATCCCGAAGTTATATGCTTACGGTGCATTTTAGAGGGAGTTTCTTGATGTTTCCCAAACTTATAAGGTCATTCCATCGAACCAGCAGCAGCTGGGAAACGCGACCTGGAATCTGGAATATTGTATTCACCACCTTTAGAAATTCACGACCCGACTGACGTATTTACGAAACGTTTTCGATCATGCCATGATATTTACAATGCTGAGTGCGGCCATCATGACGTAGTCATTACGCCAAGGAGTTAACGGATAGCGGAATGCTTTATCGAAGTTGGTGAAAACAAGGTGGAGGTTAAATGCTGTATTCCATTTACAAATAAATCTATCGGAGCTCACCTGCCGTTATCTAAGCGCCACTTTCCTGTGGACTTGTAATACGTGCATACGCATACACATTTTGTATAATATATATATTATATATATATATATATATATATATATATATATATATATATATATATATATATATATATATATATATAAATATATATAATTATATATATATATATATATGTACACGTTATTTATATATGTAAATAAATTTTTCTGTTAAAACAGCATATGTTCCTCAAGTATAAAATACCCATTAAAGCACTCTGGTTTAAAAATAGGGACTTTACATACATATATATATATATATATTATATATATATAATATATATATATATATATATATATATATATATATATATATATATATATATATATATGTATAGTCCCTATTTTTAAACCAGAGTGCTTTAATGGGTATTTTATACTTGAGACATATGCTGTTTTAATAGAAAAATTTATTTACATATATACGTATATATATATATATATATATATATATATATATATATATATATATTCATGGCTATTATTAATTGCTTGAATACTCCTGCAAAAGTATATATTTTGCTATTGTTTTTTATATCTATATTAAGTATGCATACACTGTTTTCAGATACGCTTATACGCATTCAAACAGCATTCTGTGCTTTGAGTATGCATAAGGAAATAGGGTAGAAAACAGGATACAGAACTAATGGAAAAACTTTTATATGATAGATTATAATAGAAAAAGGTGCAATATATATAGAATGTTGTATATTTATACCCAAGTTTCCTGAACTGAGGTAGAGTGTTTAAGAAGCGCTATTACTTTCAGAATAGCCAACACTTTGAGGATAAGGAAAGGAAAGGGGGAAATATTATAACAGTTCCCTTGCATAGTGCGTTATAAGAATATTCAGTTTTATTGTTATAAAAGGATGTAAAAACAATTTGGAAAAATGTTCAACATTCATATTCCTGTGGAAGCTTTATGAAAGAATCAACTCCAGCGCTCTTAATCAGACGCTCATGTATGTGGATGTAGATATTTATGTGTTGATGTATAATATATATATATATATATATATATATATATAGATAGATAGATAGATAGATATATGTACAAAATATATATATATATATATATATATATATATATATTATTATATATATATATATATATAATATATATAATATTATATTGTATATAAGTATGTAGATATAAATATAAATATGTATATATTATATATATATATATATATATATTAATATATAATATATATATATATATATAGTGTATAAGTGCTTGTGTGGTTGCACATGGGACGTGTGCATGCAAATGGTGTTGACATAATTATCAAAAGCAAAATACATATGTATATGTGTGCTGTTCTAGTATAAGTCACAGCCATAATAATTATGAACCAATGTTTATTTTTTCCTTGTTTTGCATCAGGACCCAAATGTCAAACTCGGCCGATACGTAGTAGTAGTACTCCAGAATTTTGCGTTCATACAATCACTACACACATATCCTAATCAAATCAAGTTATTTGGGGGTCTGCGCAGCGTAGGTGTCGATCAAATTAAAGTCTGAAAATCGAATTTACTTATATCAAACATTACAAATAGACGGTGATTTCGTATTCATACAGATCGCATCTGTTGTATAAGAATGACTTCATTAGTGCGTCCGGCTAATTCTTTTTTTCCTTTCAGTTTTCAAATATCTCTTGCATAATAACAAATACAGTTATTATCTCTTGAGTAGAATTTCGGAGCTGATGCTTTGAAATTCTTTGCTGACACCTCTGCATATCTCATTGGTGGTTTGCTTTTCTCTTTTACCTGATATTTCTTGATTTCTCCTCTTATTTGTTTCTTTCTTATTTTGGATTTTATTACTTGGTTGGTTATTTATTTTGATTATGAAAGAGAGAGAGAGAGAGAGAGAGAGAGAGAGAGAGAGAGAGAGAGAGAGAGAGAGAGGAGAGATGAGATGAAAGTAATATCCACAGCAAAATAAATGGATTCAAAGATCTAATCACAATCAATAACGAATAGTTTGAATCGAAGCGATTGCAGTTCAAACTTCAATCGTTTAAGGATTAAAAATTAAATAAAAATAGAGTGGTTATTCACCCCTCTATGAATAGCTGGCGGATAATTATTAAACGCTTAATTAGACGCTGATTACAGACAAGGCGTTCTAAATCAAATACTGTATTATCCTTCACTATACGCATCTAATTTCGGTCCAGCTGTGATATCGAAAATTTGGTGGTTTGTAAGTGACGATCTCATGGGGGAATATTTAGACACATCGTGCGGTGACTTAGACGTGATAAGAGAAAACTAATGTCTTTCCTATGAAGCTAAGTATGAAGAGAGGCGACAAACGTATCTTCGGCGCAATCGAGCTTTCTGTCCAGGGTATAATCCAGGTCAACGAAAATAGATACTATATCTTCCGGTAGTCTCGGTATAATGCTGTATGAGCCGCGGCGTATGTATAGCTTTAAACATAGCCCGGTGGTGGCCTATCCTATATCGTTGCCAGAGGCAGGATTATGACTCACGTTAACCTTGAATCAAATAAAAACAACTGAGGCTAGAGGGTTGCAATTTGGGATGTCTGATGAGTGGAGGGTGGATGATCAACATAGCAATTTGCAGCCCTGTAGCCTCAGTAGTGTTTAAGATCTGAGGGCGGACAGAAGAAAGTGCGGACGGTCAAACAAAGCCAGCATAATAGTTTTCTTTTCAGATGGCGTAGACATAAATTAGCGATAAAATTAATCTCAATATTCGCAAACCAGTTACAAAAAGAACGGTTTAATTGACATTGCGCGTTGGCTCTCTCTCTCTCTCTCTCTCTCTCTCTCTCTCTCTCTCTCTCTCTCTCTCTCTCTCTTCTCAATCCTCTCTCCCCACCTCTTCATCTCTCTCTCTTCGTCTACGTACTTCCCGTTACCCTATGTTACTTATAAAAGGTGGAATCTAGAATTTCATGGCGTTCATTTTCTGAATGATAATCAGGATAAAAATTGCCAACAAATAAATCTAAAGATATGTCTGTGAATTCTAAGTCACTGTTCCGCCTCGCTCCGTTTTCAAAATAGCAAAGATTATATAATTATCAGTACCATATCTGCGTTTTATTGAAATCGTCATCTGAGACAGTAAAAAAGCTATAAAAATTAGAATTTGGCAAATATTATACACATGAACATCCAGGTATGTGGTTGCGCATGATTAGTTAATATAATAAAAGTATAATGATGTAGTACTCGTATAGTACAACCATTCGCAGCATGTTTACATATATTCATGAGCACAGTTCTTGCACGCAATCAGTCACATGCGCTTGCATATGAACAAATACACTCACACACACACACACACACACACACACACACATATATATATATATATATATATATATATATATATATATATATAGACTATATATATATATATAAATGTATGTCTGTAGGTATATATTATTTGCCCAACCAATCTATATTAAGTATTTCCCGTTGAATATTCAGACATTAATTTTTAAGGGTTTTTAAACGCAGTTATCAATATTTGAAATCCGTCATTCAGCGTACCATCCCCCACTTTTATCTTTATTCTGTCAAGTATATATCTGATATATATATATATATATATATATATATATATATATATATATATATATATATATATATATATATATTGCTTTTTATTCGTTCCTCTTAATTATTTCGTCCACGCGATACATTTTTCTTTTTCCTGACAGTAATTTAGGTTTTTTCTAATTCGTCCCAAAGGTTTATGCTTTATTTCCGAGCTAAGTGGACTGACATAAACGTAGGCAGCTTCAGATATAAAGAAAGCCTGATATCACACCATCGTATGACCCGCATGGACACACGGCGCGCAAAATAAGTTGGATTGGTGACAATCCTTTACATTCAAAGAATAAATATCATTTTATATAGTAGGTACTTGCACCAGTGTCCTTAGCAATCGCAGAGCGCGCGTATAGCAGGAAATAAGTCGGTAGTTAAATGTCATCATCAGCATAAAATAAGGGTGTTGGGAGTTCCGTGTTTGTACACCTTTGTTTTATACGGCGTCAATCTATTTCTTGCTTTCTAACAAGGACATGTCAACTGTCTAGTCTACTAAAGTACTCAATCAATCAAAAGTAAACAAAACACGCTTGTGAAAATATATTCACAAATAAATTACACGACGGGTTATCATAATACGCGATTTTTTTTTACCTCTTGGACAATACGCACATATATATTATTTATATATTCTATATTATATATATAATATATATATATATATATATATATATATATATATATATATATACATACATACATACAAACTATCTATATATATATATATATATATATATACATACATACATACAAACATATATATATATATATATATATATATATATATATATATATATATATATATATATATATATATATATATATATATATACACCCACACACGCATTAGCTCATAATACGTTTGTTTTTATATATCTGTTCCCAAAAACACTGCATTGATATACGACAGATATCAGGTGCGTGTTCCATAAAATGAAAGACACGGTATACTCAATATATAAATTTGCCGTTGGAATCACAAAGTACGTAAAAAAAAAAAAGAAAAAAAAAAAAACGAAGGATTTTACGGGTCCCCGGTAAATCGGCTTATGTAAACGGTCATATTAGATTCTTTTTTTTATTCTTTTTATTTTTTTTTTTCATTTCGGCATTCCTGAAACCCTTCAACACACAGGGTGGTTCGCGTGAATGACTTACCCCTGGGGGGGGGGGGGGGGGGGGGAGGTGTAACATCGTTGCCCCTTGTAACTTTGATTCGTCTCAAATAATCCTGGCCTTTTGATTATTCGTCCCAATTAATCCTGGCCTTTTGATTATTCGTCCCAATTAATCCTGGCCTTTTGATTATTCGTCCCAAATAATCCTGGCCTTTTGATTATTCGTCCCAATTAATCCTGGCCTTTTGATTATTCGTCCCAATTAATCCTGGCCTTTTGATTATTCGTCCCAATTAATCCTGGCCTTTTGATTATTCGTCCCAAATAATCCTGGCCTTTTGATGTTTCGTCCAAAATAATCCTGGCCTTTTAATGATTCGTCCTAAATAATCCTGGCCTTTTGACTATTCGTCTCAAATAATCCTGGCCTTTTGATTATTCGTCTCAAATAATCCTGGCCTTTTGATTATTCGTCTCAAATAATCCTGGCCTTTTGATTATTCGTCCCAAATAATCCTGGCCTTTTGATTATTCGTCTCAAATAATCCTGGCCTTTTGATTATTCGTCTCAAATAATCCTGGCCTTTTGATTATTCGTCCCAAATAATCCTGGCCTTTTGATTATTCGTCTCAAATAATCCTGGCCTTTTGATTATTCGTCCCAAATAATCCTGGCCTTTTGATTATTCGTCCTAAATAATCCTGGCCTATTGACGATTCTTCCTAAATAATCCTGGCCTTTTGATCATTCGTCCTAAATAATCCTGGACTTTTGATGATTCGTCCTAAATAATCCTGGCCTTTTGACGATTCTTCCTAAATAATCCTGGCCTTTTGATCATTCGTACTAAATAATCCTGGCCTAGGATTTGACGATTCGTCCTAGATAATCCTGGCCTTTTGACAACTCGTCCCAAATAATCCTGGCCTTTTGATGATTCGTCCTAAATAATCCCGGCCTTTTGATCATTCGTCCTAACTAATTCGGGCCTTTTGACGACTCGTCTAAAATAATCCTGACCTTTTGATGTTTCGTCCAAAATAATCCAGACCTTTTGATGTTTCGTCCAAAATAATCCTGGCCTTTTAATGATTCGTCCTAAATAATCCTGGCCTTTTGACGATTCGTCCTAAATAATCCTGGCCTTTTGATCATTCGTCTCAAATAATCCTGGCCTTTTGATAATTCATCCTATATAATCTTGGCCTTTTGATCATTCGTCCTAAATAATCCTGGCCTTTTGATAATTCATCCTAAATAATCCTGGCCTTTTGATCATTCGTCCTAAATAATCCTGGCCTTTTGACGATTCTTCCTAAATAACCGTGGCCTTTTGATCATTCGTCCTAAATAATCCTGGCCTTTTGACGATTCTTCCTAAATAATCCTGGCCTTTTGATCATTCGTCCTAAATAATCCTGGCCTTTTGATGATTCCTCCTAGATAATCCTGGCCTTTTGACGACTCGTCCCAAATAATCCTGGCCTTTTGATGATTCGTCCCAAATAATCCTGGCCTTTTGATGATTCGTCCCAAATAATCCTGGCCATTTGATCATTCGTCCTAAATAATCCCGGCCTTTTGATCATTCATCCTAACTAATTCGGGCCTTTTGACGATTCGTCCAAAATAATCCTGACCTTTTGATGATTCGTCCAAAATAATCCTGGCCTTTTGATGTTTCGTCCAAAATAATCCTGGCCTTTTAATGATTCGTCCTAAATAATCCTGGCCTTTTGACGAATTCGTCCTAAATAATCCTGGCCTTTTGATCACTCGTCTCAAATAATCCTGGCCTTTTGATAATTCATCCTAAATAATCCTGGCCTTTTGATAATTCATCCTAAATAATCCTGGCCTTTTGATCATTCGTCCTAAATTATCCTGGGCTTTTGATGAATCGTCCTTAATAATCCTGGGCTTTTGAAGATTCGTCCTAAATAACCGTGGCCTTTTGATGATTCGTCCTAAATAATCGTGGCCTTTTGAAGTTTCGTCCTAAATAATCGTGGCCTTTTAATGATTCGTCCTAAATAATCGTGGCCTTTTGATGATTCGTCCTAAATAATCGTGGCCTTTTGATGGTTCGTCCTAAATAATCCTGGCCTTTTGACGATTCTTCCTAAATAATCCTGGCCTTTTGATCATTCGTCCTAAATAATCCTGGCCTTTTGATGATTCATCCCAAATAATCCTGGCCTTTTGATCATTCGTCCTAAATAATCCTGGCCTTTTGACGATTCGTCCTAAATAATTCTGGCCTTTTGACGATTCGTCCTAAATAATCCTGGCCTTTTGATGATTCATCCCAAATAATCCTGGCCTTTTGACGATTCGTCCTAAATAATTGTGGGCTTTTGACAATTCCTCCTAAATAATCCTGGCCTTTTGACGACTCGTCCCAAATAATCCTGGCCTTTTGATTATTCGTCCCAAATAATCCTGGTTTTTTTATGATTCGTCCCAAATAATCCTGGCCTTTTGATCATTCGTCTAAAATACCTGGCCTTTTGCTGATTCGTCCTAAATTATCCTGGCATTTTGATGATTCGCCCCAAATAATCCTGGCCTTTTGATCATTCGTCCCAAATAATCCTGGCCTTTTGATTATTCGTCCCAAATAATCCTGGCCTTTTGATTATTCGTCTCAAATAATCGTGGCTTTTTTATGATTCGTCTAAAATAATCCTGGCCTTCTGATGATTCGTCCCAAATAATCCTGGCCTTTTGATCATTCGTCTAAAATACCTGGCCTTTTGCTGATTCGTACTAAATTATCTTGGCCTTTTGATGATTCGTCCTAAATAATCCTGGCCTTTTGACGATTCGTCCTAAATAATCCTGGCCTTTTGATGATTCGTCTAAAATAATCCTGGCCTTTTGATCATTCGTCTAAATTATCTTGGCCTTTTGCTGATTCGTCCTAAATTATCCTGGCCTTTTGACGATTCGTCCCAAATAATCGTGGCCATTTGATGATTTGTCTAAAATAATCCTGGCCTTTTGATCATTCGTCCCAAATAATCGTGGCTTTTTTATGATTCGTCCCAAATAATCCTGCCTTTAGATCATTCGTCTAAAATAATCCTGGTCTTTTGCTGATTCGTCCTAAATAATCCTGCATTTTTTATGATCCGTTCCAAATAATCCTGCCGTTTTGACGATTTGTCCCAAATAATCGTGGCCTTTTGATGATTCGTCCCAAATATTCGTGGCCTTTTGATGATTCGTCCTAAATAATCCTGACCTTTTGATGATTCGTCCTAAATAATCTTGACATTTTGATGATTCGTCCCAAATAATCGTGGCCTTTTGATGATTCGTCCCAAATAATCATGGCCTTTTGATTTACGTAGATCCTGTCCTATGGCAGATGTCTAATCAAGTCAATCAGAATTCCTGTGAAATATTTAAATTCTCGTGTCCCCCCCCCCCCCCCCCCCCCCCCCCCCCCCCCCCAGTGATTGCTTTGTAATTTACATTGTATGGAAAAAATGTCAGAATCAAGACAGGATAAATCTTATCATTTTTCGTAAAGACGTGAAATATTTCCCAGAAAATTTATTGATGACATTATATCTTGAGCTCATTCATGTGCATTGGTGAATATTTAGCATAATATCTCCCAGGTTTCTTTGGTTTCAGCTTCGGCCTAGAAAGAAAGTGTCACGTCCTAAATGTAAACCCCGATATACTTTGGTTTTTGTGTTCAAAAGTCACGGGCCAGATTTTTTACCGATTTGCCACAAAGACACTTAACAGCATATCTGTCTGTTATAGTTTGATAGGGCGGAGCAACGCGTACTTTCAGTTCAGCATCTATGATTATTAACTCGTCAATGTATATTATGGTGCTAGAATACATTTATTTACCGGAATCGTTTCCAGTGAATAATAAAACTTATTTTGAATCAC
>NC_087201.1:31569442-31581942 GCF_015104395.2 Macrobrachium nipponense | reverse complement strand
GTTAATAACTTCCTTTAGAGAGAGAGAGAGAGAGAGAGAGAGAGAGGAGAGAGAGAGAGAGAGATTCTACGTAATCTGTGTACTCTTTAGCTAAAAGCAATCAATTCAAGATTTGCTCAAGTCATTGTCGCAACCTCTGAGTCATTAACCACCAGATGAGTAGAAGACCAAACCGGAAAACTGTTCGAGAACATTGAACATAGAAATCCCGATCAGATGAGAATGTTGATCTCGGTACCGATATATTTTCTCGCAATTAAAGGTTTAGATCGTTTCATAATTTGGAGCGTGATGAAGCTGAGTTTCTTTTGTTTTTATATATATTTTAAAATCAAACCAAGGTTGGGTATCGTCAAATGCTTGCAGCAATAATAATTCTAGTTTCTTTGCCTCCACATTATTCAGATTTAGAATTCCCGCAAAATTTCCACGATTTCACGGAATGTCTTGGTATGGGAATCGAGTCTTATATGCATTAGTGACTGCTTTGTTAAGACAACCAGGAGAAGGCTTCTGCGAAGCCATTCGTGAAGAGATAAGACATTTAAATCAGCAAAATAAGACTCATGTCATAATATCTTCATATTGTACGGTAATGTGCGTGACATTCGCTTCCAGACTATTCAAGGATTTGAAAAATGACTTTGAAATCAAAACGTTCAATGGAACATATTTATTCACTTGGCTTGAGCTGTTTAGTTTTCTGTAAAACTACTGATATGGCTTTGTCTGTTCGTTCGCACTTTTTTTTTCTGTCCGCCCTCAGATCTTAAAAGCTGCTAAGGCTACACAGGACTGCAAATTGGTACGTTGATCACCCACCCTCCAGTCAACAAACAAACCAAATTGCAGCCCTCTAGCCTCAGTAGGTTTTATTCAACGTCAGGTTAAAGTTAGCCATAACCGTGCGTCTGGCAACGATATAGGACAGGCCACCACCGGGCCGTTGTTTAAGTTTCCTGGGCAGAGGCTCATACAGCATCAAACCGAGACCACCGAAAGATAGATTATTTTCGGTGGCTTCGATTATACGCTGTACAGAAAACTCGATTCTCCAGCGCATTTTGTACTTGTTCTTTTAACGTTGTCCAGACGTCTAGAACAAGGAAGAAAACGCCCTCTCGAACTCTCTCGTTTAATGGTTGCTAATTTTCTGGCACGTAGATTACAAAATCTACTCGTCGGTGCGGAAGTTAATATTATTCCCCTTACCACCATTAATTGCAAATAGATATTCTTTTTTTGTTTTACAGCCTAATGAATAACAGGGCTATATTATCTTCTCCTTTATTGTTTTATTCCATCGACGCTTTTTTTGCGCCTTTCTAAAACTGGATTTCAGTTCGCTTACGCAATTAGTGTTAGCGGAAGATGGCAGACTGCATCGATATATATATATATATAATATATATATATATATATATATATATATATATATATATATATATATATATATATATATCAGGATTTCGGACGCTCCGTTATCCTCTTCTTCGACCAGACAGACGGACTGACGTCGCGATCGGTCGGTATCGTGCGAGCGACGCGTGGCGACAAATGACACCGGAAAAATTCGAGGCCGATGGAGGAGAAATTGCGGACAAATTGCCACCTCACCCCCCCCCCAACTCCCCACCCCGCCGCAAAATATCTGATCCTCAGCAATTTTCGCCCGTAAACGGAAGTTTTCTTGCTATCGAGAATTTGAAAGCACTAGTAGTACCATCGTCCGCGACTTTTCCTTTTCGGCTTGCCTGATACACAGGAGATTTTTTTTGAGTGAACCGAATATACCTATAGTATATATATATAATATATATATATATATATATATTATATATATATATATATATATATATATATCTATATATATATATATAAGGTTTAGTACTACGCTTCCGAAGTTTCTTAAAGTTCAAAGGAAAATCCACTGATTTTACTTTTAGGATACGTAATGTGTTCTGACTACAAAACACTTATTGGTTCTGTTAACTAAAGATATTCATGAACAAACCTTCCTTCTTCTTCTTCTCCCTTTTTTTTTAATATACGCGACGAAATTCAGCTGATCTCACTTCGCATATTTCTAGGTAGATAACGCTAAAAGTTTACTTATCAACTTCGCATGCATTTATATGTATGTATATATATATATATATATATATATATATATATATATATATATATATATATATATATATATATATATATATATATACATACATATAAATGCATGCGAAGTTGATAAGTAAACTTTTAGCGTTATCTACCTTAGAAATATGCGAAGTGAGATCAGCTGAATTTCGTCGCGTATATTAAAAAAAAGGGAGAAGAAGAAGAAGGAAGGTTTGTTCATGAATATCTTTAGTTAACAGAACCAATAAGTGTTTTGTAGTCAGAACACATTACGTATCTAAAAGTAAAATCAGTGGATTTTCCTTTGAACTTTAAGAAACTTCGGAAGCGTAGTACTAAACCTTGAGGTTTTAAAACGAAACAGGCAGAAATCGAAAACTTGCGGAAAAAAAAAAAAAAAAAAAAAAAAGCTCCTCCGTAAAGCCGACGCGATGGTCTGAGTCGTAAATTTGTCAGTTGGCGCGAAGTTTGACACTTCTCAAGTCCTTGTGGCGCGAACTCATTTTCTCCCCGCTAACGGATCAGTTTCGTATGCAGGTATGTAGTTTTTTTTTTATTATTATTATTACTGAATGCAGAGGCAAATACATCACTCGCAAAAGAACAGCGATAGTGAGACGTTTTTACTGGAAATGTGTTCCAAGGAAGCGTATTTTATTTCATATTTTATATAGTAATTTTTTTTACTGGAATTCTACTGAACAGAAAGTTTAATGTGTTCTTAGTAATCGTATTTTTGTATATGTTTTTTTATTCATTAATTTTTAAGCTTTATTTTCACCTTCGTCTCCAGTTGTACACGTGTTGGCGAGCGCCACCGTCACTCATTCCGTTTAGTCGTTTTTCTACGGTTTTCTGACATACTTGGCCACTAAACCGCTAAACGTGTTACTTGATTGGCTAAAGTACTTGAGCCAACCTTTGCTGGACCTTAATAGACGCGTGTCGTAGGTCGAATGGCGATACATTTGAGGTATTTCTGATTAAATATGTAAGCTCTGGAGAGGTAAATGTCGATGATCGGAGGCTGGAAGACTTCGCGTCGTGGCCCTGTATTCTGTCATTTAGAGAAAAAGCTGTTTATCCCTTGGCAGGTTTTGGAATGATCGTTCTTCTGGGGAATCTAGCACGAAAGCTTAATGTCTGTATATATATAAACACAATGGAGATGGAAATGCTCTGATAGGTTATATCGTTATATTGCGGGTGGTATATCTTCCCATTTACGATTGGCTGTTCGTAAAAGCGTGGATATGCCGTCCGAAATATAACGCATTGCCGTTCGTTCGTGTTTCACACATGCACGAATACTATATATATATATATATATATGATATATATATATATATATATATATATATATATATATATATATATATATATATGATATATATATATAATGTGTGTCTGTGTGTTTGTGTGCGATTGTAATTTCCTTTAAAATGCAAAAACGAATAATGGCGGTGCATTTTTTTTTTATCATATTCTTATCAGACATTTCAAACTAAATTATTCACTAGTTTCATGAAGGTGTTTTAACTGTCTCCGGCCGAGCGATAATAATTATATATATATATATATATATATATATATATATATATATATATATATATATATATATAATATATTATTTACGCAAAACCGCTGTGCTATGCAGTCCGTTTGACAGATCGCCGAAGTGTTCCTGGATCTTTATGGACGAATATGTGATTGGGATTGTTGGAGGAGCATTGAAAACTGTTTGGATTATTCTCAAGTCCTCACTCATACAATGGCCATTTGCCAACCGCGTCAGAGAGCAGTTCTTCCTTCATTCGGTATGGCATATCAGTATTCACCCGTTAATAATGGCTTTACTAACTCATAAACTATAGTTACGCGTTACTTCTCTCACTAATTATAAAGCATAGGCGGTTTATTCAAAGCTGTACCAAATTAGTAAACGAAAAAAAAAAACTGAATGATTTTTATTTCTAAAACGAAATCTTCGCGAATCCTGTGAAGACTTTTAAAAGGTCTGGAATCGGCGATGTTAGCCGAGTTAAAGAAAGGGGATTGTGAACTTCTACTTCATTGGCATTCTAATGGCACCTTTATGCAAATGATTCCTTGGCACCGTGACCGACGCTGTCAAAAAAAAAAAAAAAAAAAAAAAAAAAAAAGAAGATACGCAGTTCACCGACGACAGTTGACGGGGCCTGATTTCCTTTCTACTCATAATTATATATATATATATATATATATATATATATATATATATATATATATATATAATATATATATATATATATAATGTTTTATGTATTTGCTGAATGTATATGTATACTACCATGATTATGCATTTTTCATGTTCTTTCACATAACATAGACGGATGTCTTATACGCGCTACATCGGTATGTATTTCATATCCGCCGAGCGGTCTGTTAAAAACCCTTTTATATTGATTGATTTTTTTTTTTATTTACCGCCTGGATCAAGAAATCTTAAATTACGTCGCCTACATAACCGATCACGTGCGATGTGTTTCTCAGAGAGAGAGAGAGAGAGAGAGAGAGAGAGAGAGAGAGAGAGAGAGAGAGAGAAAGATAACCTATAAACGTAAGATTTTTCATTTGGTCTTCTATCACGAACGCTGTGACAAGTAGAGGATTAAGATCTCTTTCATTTGCCATGAGATGACTCGAGCAACACCAGCGTCCATTTGACAGATTTGAGAGCAATTCCCTTTTTTGGATTCAGAATGAAAAGTCACACTTTGTGCAAGTTGAATAAAGCTCAATTTTCTTTGCAAGAGGGTGTCTATAGCGAAGCTACGAAGAAGACCCACATTTGCACCCCAGACTTTCTTTTTCGGAGAGGCGAACGACTATAAAATAGTACGTTCTGATTGATATTAATAAAGAACGGTTAAAGGGCATGAATGATAGGTATACGTGGTTGGTAATGCTTTGCTAAAGAGTTCAAAAGACGCTGACTGCTCGCAGGACTTCGCATTGCGTGGGAGTGTGGAATACTGCGACGCGCTCTTGCAAAGGAACGGTTATTTCCTACGATAATTTAGCGATGTAATGCCTGATTTGTTAGATTTCAAGCATCGCTCCAAACGACAGAAGTTATTATTAGCACCGTCATCAGCATAATGAATTTATACAAGTCTAGAATCGAAAAATGAAGACGAGATAAGGACTTGGAAGGATATTTCACGACGCGAATCTGCTCTGACTAATTCTGGATTCGAGAGACTGGACATCGCTTGGGGTAGATATGAACGTTCTTATCTCCAGAATGATTGGCTTTCCGCACAGTCTAGTTTTGCTTTACGATTAGACATTTAACGTTGCGAATTTACTCATAATAATAATTGATGATGATGATCCTGATAATGATAAAATGAAATAACTATTTTGATTACAGTGACGGTTGCTTGTTTATACTCGTTCGGTTTTATGTCCAGCTCTCTATAATGATGATTCCCTGTCTCTGACGGGCTCTTGTACGTTTTCAAAATAAGTTACTTCCTATTATTTTATCATTGTCTTTTAGTGTTTTCCCGTCAATATCGCATAGCCTCTGCAGAGTAAGAGTTAACTCTATTTGAAATTTGCTTTCTTCTCTTGATTATTAATATTATGAAACTGATCTGATTTCAAGTTTTTATTTATTATTTTCTATCCATCAAATGAAATCATTTAACTATTACATGAGAACGATAAACAGTATCTTCTGGAACCACGTATAGCCTATGTTGTATTATCGTCGAGGACAGAAATGCGCACAACCGCTATATGCATGTGGTATTTCCTAAAGAAAATATTCTCCTTTTGTTGCTATCGTCGATGGATTGATGCGACGGAGTATTCACTCGTGTGAAAGTCGATGTAGCAGAAAGGTATTTCGAGGAGTGGAACCCATATATAGACGCCAGCCATACTTTCGACCGCTCGGCGTTGAAAGCGCTACCGTGTCTTAATTTCGGTACGTTTTGCAAATCGGAAGTGCTTAATTTGATCACGCGTTTACTTCTCTCATTCTCTCTCCTTCCTGACTGCTAATAATAGAATATATTTCCTTTATGTACTAAAAAGAGATTATTAGTCAGGCTTACACGTTATTCTAATTCGTATTTTTTGGTGATTAATGCAACTGATACGGCGTCGTTAGAGAATTTTGATTTCCCCATCGTAACGTAAAATGTAAAAAAAAAAAAAAAAAAAAAAAAAAAAAAAAAAAAAACATTTCGTCTGAAAGGCGAATGTCATGCTAAGGCCATCTGCCGTCTTCGGTTCTTCGTTCAGTCCCCGTCTCGAAAGACAGAATAAAACACAATAGCGAAATTCTTCGTCGCGAGAAGATTAATATAATTATCGCTTCACTTAGAGGAAGTTACGGAGATAGTTCCGGAAGTGGCGGGAGGGTGCGGTTGGGTTATCGGTCTCTTATTTCGCTTCGGAATGAAGAGGCATACGATGTTTGCAGGTGACCGTAAGATAGGCGTGTTGATCGTGCATTTGCAAGATGCTGTGATTTAAGTGTGTATACCTACTTTGGTCGGCGTCTTCCAGTTACGTGGTGAAAATTAGGTTTCCGAGTTTGTGTCATATATATATATATATATATATATATATATATATATATATATATATATATATATAGATAGATAGATAGATAGATAGATAAGAAGGAATAACGTGTTTTTATGATAGAAATTCTACGGGATTTCAAAGACTGTCGCTGACAGTTGTTTTGAAGGACGTTAGTGTCTAATTTGTGTCTGTTTTTTTCCGGTTTTGCAAGTTATTATAGGTTATTTTTTCATTCGAAGAATGTCTGTAAATATATATATATATATATATATATAATATATATATATATATATATATATATATATATATATATATATATATTTGTGGTTGCTATTTAATGCATTATTCGCGGATTGTTCCTAACGGCTGGTTCAGGTCAAACGAGCGATTCTACCTACTTGTGTGTATTCAAATCAGTATTGACGATTGTCTACGAATATATAAGAGTTTTGATGATTTTGAATTTAGAAAAAAAGAAATGAGCCTGAGATTCTGAAGTACGGTTTTATATATCTCCACTATATGAGTATGAGTGAGATCAGTATGAGGGCTTATGACTTCTTAAATGACGGATAGAGAAATCAAATGATGGGGAATGTTTTGATCGAAGACGTCGTTTCTCTGCCAGCGTAGAAGGTGAAGAATGAGAAGAAGAAGAAGACGCCGTCGGCAGTCGGCCAAGAAGCAGTTGGAGACCACGTGTCGACGAAGACCTCGTGTTCACACAGGATTCGAGCGCCAGATGTGCGATGACCCGCCGCCCTTCCCCTCCGAGGACTTTTTAGGAGTTTTGTCTGGGGTGATTTTCGTGGCGAGATGACTCGAGGGGACCGGGGAGGAGGAGAGTGTGCAGTGACATGAGACGAAAGGACTCGAAGACAGGACCAGGTGCAACGTGCAGGACGAGGAGGAGGAGGAGGAGGAGGCCGCCGACTCAGGCAGCCGAGGGCGACAGGTGTCAGCAGTGGCACGTGATGCCGGCGAGGAGGCTCCCCGCGACACAACCCTCCCCTCGCCGCGGTTCGATCCACACTGACCCACACGCGCGCGTCCCCTCGCCGCCTCGGGAACGCCTCTCGCTCCACCTGATTTGTCGCTTCCCCTCAGCCCCGCCCCTGGACGTCCCACGCCGAGCGGCCATTGGCCGGAGCACTCGAGGGGCGCACGCGGCTACTCCCCTCGCCTCAGCGGGGCGGCGTGAGCGGCTGCGGCTCCGAGGGGAGGAGGTGCCCCAGGGAGTCGGTGAATGCGAACAATATTTGTAAGTAACAAAACCCGTCCTCCCAAGAGCCAGCCCGTCAAATTGTTGTGCCTAGTCGCAGCCACTGGTGGGTTGAGCCGCGCACCGCTCGTCATTGCTGGCCCCTGGACAGATCAATCGCAGTCAGGAGGTCCCCGTCGAGAGTAGGACCCACGCACACAGCGCCCAACCCGTGTCGCTGCCGTGGTCACCCGAGGCCTCGCTCGCTAGTAGAAGCCTGAGTGCCCTGGAGCCCGCAGTGCCCCTCGGTCCCAGCGGCGTCCCCAAACGCCTCTTCAGCCGCACCCTCGTCCTCGGAACCCCCCCCCGAGGCACCTGCTGTTAATGCGCCAAAGGGTCCCCTCGCTCTCCTTACGTATCCCTGGTGGCTCTCGTCGTCCTCCCCAAAGGACTCGCGGCATTCCCTCGGTGGGCGTCGTCGCCCCTCGATGCAGTACGCCCATCATCAGCACGCTCGCTGACAAACTCGCAGTGACTTGGCCGTCGGGGCTTCCAAGGACGACCTCCTTCGCGTAGTAGTGACTCCAAGGAACGACAACGTAGTGAAAAGATACCCGGAGAGAAAGGGAGGAAGAGAGAGAGAGAGACAGAGAGAGAGAGACAGACAGAGACAGATAGAGAGAGAGAGAGAGAGAGAGAAATTGAGTGCGTCAGTGTGTGTTTGCGTGCGCGTATTGTTTTGCAACACAAGGCTGGCCAGGTCCGGAGCCGCGTCCAAGCGATTGCGGCACTGACGGTCATCACGAGGAATGTTCGGCCTAGGCGAGGGCCTGCCACAGCCACGGGGCCCCGTCACCACCCTGAAGGAGGAGCCCTTGTCCTCCACCAGGTCCTGGATGCAGCCGACCATGGTGGAAAACACCCACACGAGGTAAGGGCGGCGGGAGTATTTTGGGATTTCTCTTGACTGACATCACTGCTGCTGCTGCTGTTGCTTCTCTGTCACTATAACAGTCATTCTTGGCCACACCCTCATCAGTGTCCCCTCAGCTGGAACGTCTCTGCCTCTTTGTCTTATCCTTTTGAGTCGGATGTCCAGCCCATCATCCATGAGTTTGGTTGCGAGAATTCCCTCACGCCCGCTGGTTCATCCAGAGTGTATTTCAGACCTCTTCCCTTTCGAGCATAATAACCGTTACCTCTTTGGCATTCCGCAAAAGCTTTGTATTCTCATTTAAAAAGTCTCCGTTGTGCTATTTCACACAACCTCAAATTTCATCAATGAGTTTTTTTTTTTGTTCAATCGTGCGTCAACTTTGAATTCTTACAAATCCTTCTGTCAAGTTGAATTTTGGTATAGTTAATTTACTGAATGCAAATTTTTTACTGCGTTTATGACAAGCTGAAATACACTGCAGGCGAAGACTCATTTCCATCGAAGAAAATCTAAGAGACTTGCATGTGCTCATGTTGTCATTTTGTTTCCTCAAGATGTAGAGAACATTGAATTTGGAATAAGAACGAACGTGTGCTGTTTGAATTTATGCTGACGAGAAACACACTGGTGTATACCACAAAATCAACTCCATGTCACATAATCTTTGTACTAACTTGACTGAATCGCCAACTGGCGTTTGACACCGAGGCTGACTCTAGTGCTGCTATTTTTGTTGAGTGTCTTCTTATCTAGAATATAAAATGCAGACATTTTTCACATATTTCCAGAAATTAAATAATTATCGGAGAGGCATCTATCTACTGAGTCACAAAAATTTCTAAATATATTGTCTGGATGAGATGGTACATTTTTTTTTTTTTTAGCAATAGCAATGAGAGGATGTTCAGTATAAGATTTTGTTTTTAGCAGCTATAACTATGAGTACAGCGATCATTTAGATTATTATCAACACTGTTATTACTGTTGTCAATTTGTTACTCTTACCATTTCGTCATGAATGTGTTGTGAATGAAGTGTATGTATATATATATATATATATATATATATATATATATATATACATATATATATATATATATATATAATATATTATATATATATATAAATATATATATATATATATATATATATATATATATATATATATATGTGATCACTGTCACTTTGACTTTGAGAATTTCCAATGACTACAAATATTCCAGAGTGAATAAGCCCTATAGTATTAATTTGCCACTGCAAACCGTAGAATATGCGTCTTCTAAAGGACAAACAATCTTAGAATAAATATGTCAACGAACGGAAAAGTGTCAACGCTGTATGTCTGTAACGCTAATAAGTCATCTGCCGCTATTGCTCGTAAAGCGATCACTAAACTCTCGCTATACACCACAACATCGTAGAATATGGTGACATGATTATGCGAACGATAAGAGTCAATGAGAGAAAGAGAGAGAAAGAGAGAAAAGGGGGCCGTCCACCACAAGAGATTCCATGATCGGGCGAACACCGCCGATTAGCGGCAGATCACCGCCGCCAGCGGGCCGCCATTTTCTCGGTCCGCTGAGCGTCGCGCCACCGGAATGGCCATATATACTATACTGAGGACGCGGCGGCGGCGCGTCGCCCCCGAACCAACCAAAGGCCGCAAAAGGCGCGTTTCGCCGTTCATCTTTTCCGATCAAGTCGAAGGAATTTCGAAGCGTTTCAAAAAGGCAACGACGTTGCTATCCTGTCGCAAGCGCCGTTAAGCGCTCGAGGGGGCGAGAGCTTTGCGTAGGATTATGACGGAAGAGGGCGGGCTGCCGGGTGGGTGGTTGGGTGGGTGGGTGGCCGCGCCACCAACATCGGTCGAAGGAATCGATAGTTAATCTAAATTCTATATCACTCTCTTGTTTCCCTTGTGTCAACGAATGTGCTGGGAAGCGTCCTCACTTCGTCTCCGTCTTCTTCTTCTTCTTCCTTGTTTTATTCATGTGGGTGTTTCTTTTTCATGAACGGTTTCTAAAACATCGTCAGTTTCGTTACCTTTCGTTTCGATACCTACAGGAATATTTTAATGTGGTTTTGGTTAGGTAACCGTTCTCTTAATAACGCAGTTTTTTGTCACTTTATAGCCAGAGGAACGGCATCTGAATTTTACAGTACTTGTCAAGAATTTAGTTTGAACTTATCAAAAGAATCTGAATATTGTTTAAATTATTTAATTATTATTTAAATTAATTAATAAATAACAAATAATATAGATAGATATATGTATGAATAAATAATGTGTGTGTAAATAAATAGTATATGCATATATAATATATATATATATATAATATATATACGTATATATTATATACACACCTATATATGTGCATATATAAATAGTTTCACATAGTTTTTCTATGTTCAAATTTTGAACGAGCTCGCATTACATTTGTTAGTCAAGTCAGCATTAACCTTTTGCTTTTCCTGTACCTAGTAGGTATCTTAACTATAGTTACTATGAAGAGCGATTAATCTTTTATTCCCTTTGCTACTTTGTAAAGCATTCTTTTCCTTTTGATTTTTCTTAACCTTGTTCTGCCAGCCAAGTAGTATAGTGTTGTTGATCAGTCGCCTATTTGGAGATGCCTAGTTGATGTGAGGGTTCAAAAAGAATTACTTTTCGTAAAGAAACTTATCACTGCTGTTCGTGGCGTGCATCATACATCTTGAAGAAAATGAATGAATGAAAAATTTAATAGTGACGTGGTTTTCGGTCTTGGTCGTGCATAAGAAGCAACTGGACTCTTCTATTTATTTTTTTATTTTACAATTTTCATTTTTTATTTTTTTCATTTCTCTCCAGAGCTTTTTCACTGTTTCACTGTTGGCTTGTGAAACTTAGCTTTCGTAGCGAAAGTAGATGCTTCTTTAACTTTTATGTTTTTTTATTTCTCTCCGGTTTTTTCGGTGCTGGTTTCTGTTACCCGGTTTTCTAAGAGAAAGTAAATATTTCTTTTAATTTTAATTTGTTATTTTCTATTTCTCATCCGATTTTCACTGCAGGCTTGTGAAACCTACCTTTCATAGAGAGAGTAAATACTCCTTTTACTTTTAATTTTTTATTTTTCATTTCTCTCCAGAGCTTTCACTGTTGGCTTGTGAAACCTACCTTTCATAGAGAAAGTAAACAAACAGATTTTTTTTCACATTTGGTTTAATCTCTGTGAGATTAACCTTCGCAATTTTACTTTCGTTCATTTGTAACGTCTTTGAAAAGTCGATCTTGAATTATTTAGCAGCTTAAATATTGTTAGAGTAGACAAAAAAACAGTCATTTTTTTTATGGTCACCGACAATCACTGAGATTTCCCTTTGTTCACTAAAGTAGAATAATCATGTCATCAGCTATTTCACAGACTTATGCTAACAACAGTGATAATTATCATAATTATAATAATTATTATTTTAATCCGAAATGCAATTTTTTTTTATTTAGTTTCATTTTTTTAGCACAGGGAAGAATTCATATTATCATCTCGTAACTTGTTAACATAGAACCTAATATAGTCATTCACTGACATTTAAGGTTCTTTTTAAACAAAATTCGTCTGTTCACTTGAAAGGAACAGTTTATTCACACCCGCATATAGA
>NC_087201.1:31506942-31561942 GCF_015104395.2 Macrobrachium nipponense | reverse complement strand
TATTTATGCATAGTTCATATACCAGCATTAAGCTACGAATGTCCTTTAATATCTAATTCGCGCTACCTCGGAATATACATATTTCCGGTCAACATAATATGAAACTATGTTAATTCCGAATTAGGGCGAATTAGATATTAAAGGACATTTGTAGCTTAATGCTTAGTATATATTAGGTGACTGTCTTTTTCTCTAATACAACAGTATAATATGAAGATAAAAGGCCCATAAAACACTATTTGAACTCTATACTATATATATATATATATATATAGATATATATATATATATATATATATATATATATATATATATATATATATATAAAGATAAATGCCACGAAAGATAAATGCCTTCGTGGCATTTATCTTTATTTATGGATTTATCACGTTCCTAACTTTCGTGATTCTGTTATACATATATATATATATATATATATATATATATATATATATATATATATATATATATATATTACACATATTTATTATTGTTTCTCAGCGATCGTTCAGGTGAGAAGTGTTGTCCCTTCTAATCAAGACTGATTGATTTATGACTGGTCTTTTCTTTTTCGCTGCCCCGTCATCCGTACATTTGTGCCCCTTCCGATTTAGCCCCTCCCACAGGGTCTCCATACCCTGAGGTCTTCTTGCCCTGTGTTCACCCAGGGTAAAGCGGCCATTCCATCCATTCTGGCCCTCCAGCCAATTATACGGGATCACCTTCGAATCAGTTCAGGTCCCGGATTTTCCAATGAGGAGGAGGAGCGAAGTTTATTGACCCTTGACCCGAGGCCCATTACACTCGGCGGGCGACCTCCGGTAATGACCTTAAGTCGGACTTTAAGCTCCGCCCCTTTGGATTTCAAAAGCCAGGTGCCGAAAAGCAGATGAGGACGCCCTTTTGCTCTTCTTTGTCTCACACACACACACACACACACACACACACAACACACACATATATATATATATATATATATATATATATATATATATATATTATATATATATATATATATATATATATATATATATATATATGTATATATATATATATATATATATATATATATATATATATATATATATATATATAAATAATATATATATATATATATATAATATGAATGCCTTTTTTTACTGTAATACAACAGTATAATAAGAAGATAAAAGGGCCATAAAACACTATTTTAACGTTGCAACCATATATTTCGAGCACTTCCTTCTGTGCTCCTGATCACTGGTAGAATATGGACATAGGATGTTTTACAAGAGTATATATACAAAAACATGCATAGGTGTGGTAGAACTATTGGTAATTTTTATCATATATATATATATATATATATATATATATATATATATATATATATATTGATATATATATATATTCGTTTAGAAAATTATTGAATAGTCGAGGCGATTATATATATGATTAAATGTTCTTGCCTCATTTATACATATTCCGTGACACTTAGATTTTCAAAGATAACTTGCGAATTCCCGTGGGTAATTTTATCAAAGCTGACGTGCATACTACACGTACCTCTCTCTATTTGTTGGTAAGTGACCTCCAAGCTATGTTTTTCATGCTCTGGTTTGCAGAGGAAATTCTACAACATTACCTCTGCTTTTGTAAATTTGTCCTTTTTTTATTATTGGGATTCTTAGTTTTGGTTCAAATTATTACTAAAATGTTGGTCATTCGTTGAGATTATAAATAATATTTTGAAAAACTGTCGAAATAACAAAGGGACATGAAATTTGATATATGGGTTGAGCATGTAATATAATAATAATAATAATAATAATAATAATAATAATATAATAATAATAATAATAATAATAATAATAATAATAATAATAATAATAATAATAATAATAATGAAAGGGTACCATCTTTCAAACAGATATTATTGAAAGATATTATTGCATCAGCTGCTATTCGCACGTTAAATGCAGCTGATGCAACAATGTCTTTCAATGATGATGATAATAATAATAATAATAATAATAATAATAATAATAATAATAATAATAATAATAATAATATTTTACGGTGTTTGCTTTAACCAGAATTAAGAATCGAAAATATTCATAGTATTACATGCAGAATTTCATCAAAGTTGACTTAAGATAGGTAACAGAACTGTAGTTCCTCAAAAATATTTTGTACATTGCATCGTTTGAGGAAGAGATTAATAAAAAAAATACTTTTGTGTCCTAAAATGTCAAGGAATAAAGTTAATGCCACTTTTTGTTATTACGACCCCAATGAAGAATTTCTGGTTCTTCATTTGGGCTCGTAGCCCCTTTCAGTGGCGTGGGTATATGAGTATGCCCAAGGATGAATAAATCGAGAAGCGATGAGGGCATGTCTGGTAAGAAGTGACCTGTACTGTAGGCTCTTCTCTATCTCTCTCTCTCTATCTCTTCTCCCTCTCCTCTCTCTCTCTCTCTCTCTCTCTCTCTCATATCACAAAATCTACATAAGAAGCTGAGTGAAAATAGAACCTTGAACAAGTAATTTCGCAGTTTATTCTACATTTTTAATTTCACACTGAATACAAAAGATTGTTTAAGATCAAGCCAGCCTTGTGCTGGCACGGGCTCTTGCTCCTGGAGCAGCCCGTGAGTTACAAGGAAAGTTGACAGAGCTTTATGTGCAAAAAACAGAACGGGGCGCGGGGTTACAGTTTGTTAATCTGGGCAGGGTGTTCTTTAAGCAAAAGAGACAAGGGCACCAGGAATGTTTAAGCTCCACCCTGGATTATCCCTTGGCCCTTTGTCTTTGTGTTTTAAGTTTGAGGAACATGCTGTCAAGGTTAACAAATTGCATCCCCCCCCCCCCCCATACCCCTCTGTTATTGTATATAAAAGCTCTGTCAACTTCCTTTGTATTCAGTGTGAACTTGACAATGAAGAGTAAACTACGAAAGTAAATATTCAAGGTTTCGGCTTTCGCTCAAACTCTTACGTGGATTTTGTGATGTGTGTATGTGTTTGTGTGTGTGTGTGTGTGTGTGTGTGAAAGAGAGAGAGAGAGAGAGAGAACAAAGTTACGGCCACTTTCGTCTTATGACTGACATGTGTTGAGAAAAGACGAAAGTACTCAGCATCTCAAATGTTTCAATTTTCCTTCGTGGCTGTAACTTTTTTTCGTATATTCGTCACGTTTTTAGTTTTTCGTTACTTGAAATGAAACATTATGTATGTATATATATTATAATATATATATAATTATAATATTATATATATAGATATATATATATATTATAAATATATTATATAACATATTGTTTTTATATTGACTCATCCTGTCTATCTGACTGTGAAAGTTACATAAGCGAGCTATATCGCCAGTCCGTCCAATATTTTGACCGAGTATTGAACCTAGAAACCAAATATACAAAGACTTTTTGAAACTTATAAAGGTTAAAGAAAATGACACCCTTGATGAGGGTAAACGGAAAGAGACACCAACTGTTCGCACCAGCGGATTCGGGAATGATCCGGAACGGGAATTTAAATTTGTTTACTCGTGTTCTGGGATTTCTCTCTCATCCTGGGAACAAACAAAAGTCTCGTGTTGACCTTAGACCGGCTCAACGACATCTTATAAATATTGTAATCCTGGATCAGTAGTAGTCCGGTTGATCGACTTTCCGCTCTGTGAGTTCTTTCTTTATCTTCTTTTCCGTTCTTGAAGAAAGTCTTCACCTGGAGCCCTTTGAGGAATTTCTGGGTAAGAATAGGTACGCTCACTACGCAGCGCAGTCAGCGTATGTGAATGAATTCATTCATGCGCCATAAGTCTCTTTTAGGCTTTGGTTTGTTGCAGGTTCGGAAGAATCTTGGAATGGGAATAAACAAGATTTAAAATTGTCCTTTAGGACCATTCCAAAAACTCCGAGGCATAATCTCCTTGACTTTCAACCTTTGTACGGCGTTTGCGTAGACGAGTTCCTTCATTCATAGCTCGTTCTAGATTTGACAGTGAATGCTTCTGGTGTTGCGCCAAAGTTTCAGGAAAAGCATGCACATTTAACATTCAGATAAAACGGCTTAACAAGATAACTTTACTGAATTAATGGAAGTAAGTAGCATCAAAACTTGTCAGTCTTTCATATTTATATATATATATATATATATATATATATATATATATATATATATATATATACATATATATATATATATATATATATATATACATATATATATATATAATATATAGATATATATATATATATATATAATATATAATTATATATATACATATATATATATATACACGCACTAAGCAGACGAGAGTCAAAAGCCTTCCCGTAACAGTACTCCACTATTTCACTTTCCTTCGTGGCCCTTACCTTCATTTATATATATTAAATCACGTTTCCAGATTTTCGTAATCACAATACACACACACACACACACACACACACACAGACACACACACATATATATATATATATATATAGAGAGAGAGAGAGAGAGAAGAGAGAGAGAGAGAGAGAGAGAGAGAGAGAGAGAGAGGCTGCTGCTTCACCACTTGTAAATCCCCCGAAGAATGAATTTCAGGAAAGAAACAATAATAATAATATCTCCTGGCAGATGAAATTAGCGAGACGCGGTTGTCTTAATCCCCATTCATCTTGCCCGAACGAAGCGCAGTGAAACATTCGTAATCATATCCGGCAGTAATCTATCCAATCAGTCCATAAAATTCAAACGCAAACGGTGCCGCCGATGTAATAGGTGGAAAATGACTGAAATATATCCCCCCCTGATATAATATCCATTGAACGACATAAATTCCGAACCTTTTCTATTGGATATTTCGAATACATGAACTTTCACGGCGAGTGTGAATTTCATACATCCTCCATTTTTCTCCCATAGATTTTCGCCCCCTTTCATTATTTATTGGATTAGACGGTCATTACCGTAGAGAAGAGAGAGAGAGAGAGAGAAAGGAGGGGGATTGCATATATTCAGGGAGAGCAGTCGGTCATCTTTTTTGGGGAAGACGGTTTTTCCAATTGTATGATATTGATGGCAAAAATAACTCTTAATATGATGATGATGGTATGGGTTAGGATCGAGGAAATATATTAAAGACGAATTTGCATTTGCTCTCTCTCTCTCTCTCTCTCTCTCTCTCTCTCTCTCTCTCTCATGTCTGTGTTCGTGAGGCGTCTTTCTTGCGAATACACTGGCCGTCTGTTGATCTGAGATAGACTCTGATTTCAGCGAAGAGTAATTATTGTATGCACACTAGCACCCAGAGAGAGAGAGAGAGAGACAGAGACAGAGAGAGAGAGAGAGAGAGAGAGTCTAAACGCATGCACAGACAAAGGGTTATAGTAAGCAAGCTCATTTTCGGCCATGGACTGGCCATAACTTTGCACCCGCCGCTGCTGTTCTCTCTCTCTCTCTCTCTCTCTCTCTCTCTCTCTCTCTCTCTCTCTCTCTCTCTCTCTCTCGTAATTAGGGGGGTTTATAAACTTTGAAGCTCTAACGTGGTGAAGTATGCAGATAATAAAAGCTTCCTTAGGAACTACTATTTT
Source organism: Macrobrachium nipponense (assembly GCF_015104395.2). Classification (NCBI taxonomy): domain Eukaryota; kingdom Metazoa; phylum Arthropoda; class Malacostraca; order Decapoda; family Palaemonidae; genus Macrobrachium; species Macrobrachium nipponense. The sequence goes on along the minus strand of NC_087201.1, from coordinate 31,556,373 downwards.
ATCAAGACGAGTTCCGTCTGGTATATTAAACAATAAAAATTAAACTTTTCAGTTCCAGCGAATAATGCCCTTTAGAATAGAATCTATATATATATATATATATATATATATATATATATATATATATATATAGATATATATATATATATATATTATTAATATTAATTATATATATATATATATATATAATTATATATAATATATTATTATATTATATATATATATATATATATATATTATATATATATATATATATATATATATATATAATATATATATAAGCGAATACCACAGAATGATGGGCAGAAATCCAAGCGCTTTCGTCTTCACAAAGCAGAAAAGCGCTTGGATTTCTGCTTATATCATTTTCCTGTGGTATTCGCTTATTTAATGAAGCCACGTGCATCTACTGTGATTTTTAAAGCATGTATTGGGATGTATTTTCTCTCGATATATCTAGATTAGCAAATCCATGCGCATGAATGATTTGAGGCAGTCTTCCACTTATACCGATAGCCGAGTCCTCTGTATCCAGTGCCACTTAATTCCTTGGCCATAGCAGCCCGTCGATATCGGTCTCCAGGAATTAGCGTTTTGCTGGCATTTCGCATTTTTAAGGAGCGAACGCGGTGTTACGGAGATTCACTGTACGTCTTGTAACGTCTTTCAAAGGGGGTTTTTGGACGCGAGTGTCATCATTTCGTCGCGGCTATACATACATACATACATACATACATACATACATACATACATACATACATAAAGGTAATGCAATACATACGAGGAAGAAGAAGAGTAATATGAATGTGTAAACAGACAATGAAGTTGTATGGCTATTTTATGACTCTCTCTCTCTCTCTCTCGAGGTGGTGCGTGTTCGATTCCCGCTACCGGACATCATGTTCGTCTCTTTTGTACTTGCTTGGATCCAAACTTTTCGAAGAATTCGAAAAGTCTAGAGGGCATTGTGGCTTGTACAATTGCATATAGGTATCTGATAAAAATTACAGTATATATATATATATATATATATATATTATATATATATATATATATATATATATATATATATATATATATATATACTATATGATATATATATATATATATATATATAGCATCTCATCACATCACCGTGATTCACACACACGCATTAAGCTACAAATATCCTTTAATATCTAATTCGCTCTACCTCGTAATTAATATATTTTCATATATTTAACCGAATGGGATTTTTTAGCTGATAATCATTTCGTCGGCTCCCGGGCGCGAACCTAGGAACCAAGATATCAGGACGTACAGTGAAGCGCCTTTACCAACCAAACAGCTATCCGAGGTAAAAGCGAATTAGATATTAAAGGACATTTGTAGCATAATGCGCATATACATACACACACACACACATATATAAAATATAAAAATATAGGTTAATATATATATATATATATATATATATATATATATATATGTGTGTGTGTGTGTGTGTGTGTGTGTGTGTGTGTGTTTATTGTAGCACGAAAGGAGCTATACTATATGGGAACCCAAAGTTTCATGGAAAGGCGAGAGAATATTGAAATGTCAAGATCTATCTGGAGTATGTCGTAAAACACCTTCCTGTCTCCCTGAACTCTGGTAGAATTGTTCTCTTAATCAGAAGCTTACCAAGAGGTATACATCATACATACCTCACCCACGCATAAATTGATACCCGAAAGGTTGTAAATTTTATCTGTCAGCCCGGCGGCCGCGTTTCCTTCTTAATCGGAGAAAACATTTGGGAAAGAATGGAACGTGATTGGTCGAAGGAGGCCTCCCCCTAGCTGTCTTGTCTCTGTCTTGAACTTTGACCCCTTTCATCGGCCCCATCGTCTTCGTCTCTTAACGACTTGCGTGTCTCCGCCCACCTTTTTTATGGCTTTTTGGTTTTTCTGTCACTTCAGGCGATTAGCGGAGACCATTTTCCCCTCCACTTTTCTCGATCTTGTTTGGTCTGTTTTTGGAGTGTGCATAGATACTACATAAAAGGCAAGACTCGCTTATTAGGATTGCGCGTGCTTGATTGTAAATAGCGTGTGTTGCAAACGATTCACACACACGCACACACACACACACGTGCTTTGACATTTCCAGGTGCTCTTTCTTAAACAGTTTGTTTGACCGCAACGTATTTACCCACATAATCCTCTTTATCTCAGCGTCTGGTATTGACCGAACGGTGACGGATTAACAAAAACACGAGCGTGTTAGATCCGGCAGACGTTATTTGTCAAAAGATTTTATGATATTTTGTCAGCGGTTTATCTCCACAAGACCCTTCAATCTTTTAATGCATTTAGATTAAATCAAAATTCCTTGTTCAGAACCCAGTATTGACTGGATTTCCCGACTTTTCTGCTTGTAGCCAGAGAACTTTGACATGGATCCCTCAAGATTACCTGGAATCCGGATTAAGTAGATCTTAAGGACTATAGATCTTTTTAAAGGATCCTCTCTTTGTCCGGCCGCTTTCTCTTCTTCTGCTATGATAGACTTATAGCTCAGCATGAGACTTCATTGTAGAATAAGGCCATGTAAACTGACACACCAAACAAACACAAACATCGATAAAAAAAAGAAAAATATAAATACACATATCGATGCATACGGGATGTTCAAAGATCATTTAAAACAAAATATGTTGATCGTAATGCAATGTAATGCGAAGGAAAAATTGTGATCTCCATACACACACACACACACACACACACACACACACACACACACACAAATTTTCAAAGAATTACCACCTTAGAAAGAGAGTCCGAATTGTTGTATGAACTGTTCGCTTTTCACGTTTGGTGTTATAGGAGAGATGCCAACTTAAAAACGGCACATGTGAAATTACCAAGTAACGTTAATAATGGTTATATTTATAAGCAGTTTATATACACACATACATATATATGTGTGTATGCGTGTGTATAAACTGTTTATGAATACAACCATCATTAACGCTATTTGGCAATTTCATTTGTACAATTTTGAAGTTTGTGTCAAAAGCGAACACCTCGTACAGAAATTAGCAAGGTAATTTTTTTTTAAGTTACCAATTGAAGGGGTGGAGCTGTTTTGCTGTTGTTGTTGTTGTTGTTGTTGTTGTGGGGAGGGGAGGGAGAGAGAATTGTCCTTGAGAATTGTTGTAGTACTGAGGCCAAATGCCCCCAGGGTAAAAGATGTCAGTACTTGAAAGCTTAGGATTTATGGTTTAAATGGACCCTCATTCGACTGGCTGAGGTCAGTATCAGTTCACCAGTTGACAAGTGAGGTGGTTAAATAGTGCGAGTGTGTGATGTAGTTTTTTTTTTTACTTTTTTCGCCGCGTGTTTTATCGATGCAAATCATGAGTTCCCCCGAGTTTATTCTCCCACATGAAGTGGATTACTATAATTATTGGCATTACGGGTAAGAATTTAACATTTTTGCTGTGTTTAACATCATTCAGACCCTGATCTTCATCGTGTTGCTGGCTCGCGATCTGATCCAAATTTATTCTGATTTTTAAGGAAACTCAGAGAGGAATTTACTGGTATTCTTGAAATGAGTAATAAGGTTATTTTAAGGCGAAAGTTTAACCATAATCGTGCGTCTGGCAACGCTACATTTTTACTTTTTCTGATTTTCTAGGCGTTTTTTTTATTTGTAAAGAATTATTTCATTAGCCAGTATTGTCCAGAGTGATTATGACGATTCCCGTTGCAAGGTCCAAACTCACTCTGATAGGGGGGGGGGGGGAAATGGTACAATTTCTAGTGAGGAGGGAATGTACCTAATAAAAAAAATTAATAAATGTTCCTCTCCCTATTTAGATTTTTACTCCTACTTTTATTTCGTCGTGATCTTAGTCTTAGCTGAATGGCTCTTAAAAAATAATATCGGTTATAATAATAATATTCCGCTCTGATGATGACGTCTACGAGTTCTAATTTTTGACCCTACAGACCTGCTCAAATTAGTTCCTATTCGCCTAAGGAATTTTTAAATTTGGTGGAGGGGGGAGGGGGGTGGGGGGCGGCGGGTAGGTTGGGGGTGCCGTTGGTATTACCTTCCCATAGTTTTATTCCTTCCGAAGACCTCTTCCTCCATTGCGTCCTTTGGCGTATTAGTATTCCCTTGGGAGGGCAACGCGAAGGTGTGAGCTTCGAACACTTCTTGTTTCTTAAGCATCCCTTCCTTAATTGTACTAACTGGCTCACTTCACGCCGTTCCCACCCCATTTACGAAGCTACGAACTGCCGCTATTACGAATTCGTGAATAAAGGATCTTATGGGGAAACTTCTTCCGCCGGTTTCGTGTTGAGATCGCGGCGCTATTAAACGGATCTCTCTCTCTCTCTCTCTCTCTCTCTCTCTCTCTCTCTCTCTCTCTCTCTCTCTCTCTCTCTCTCTGTACACCCGACATTTTTTTTTTCTCTGTCTCTCTATACACATATTTTTTCTCTTTTCTGTACACAGATGCGCTCTCTCTCTCTCTCTCTCTCTCTCTCTCTCTTTGTACACATATTTTTTTCTCTGTCTCTCTGTACACGTATTTTTTTCTCTCCTATCTCTTTCTGTACACAGATGCTCTCTCTCTCTCTCTCTCTGTACACATATTTTTGTTCTCTGTCTCTCTGTACATGTATTTTTTTCTCCCCTGTCTCTCTCTCTCTCTCTCTCTCTCTCTCTCTCTCTACACGGATATTTTTTTCTGTCTCTGTACACGTATTTTTTTCTCTCCTCTCTTTCTGTACACATATGCTCTCTCTCTCTCTCTCTCTCTCTCTCTCTCTCTCTCTCTCTCTCTCTCTCTCTCATTTAGACCGAGGTAACAGGCCTTCTGTCTCGGAAGTTTGGAACGGGAATTTCACCTGGACTTTGAGCAGCAGCTCACTGCAAAGGCAGTTGCTAGTAGTATACATCTGGTCATTTAACTTACCTTGGCAAAGCACTTTGAAACTGCTACTATGTCTTATAGGGTGTGACAGTTTTAAAGGAATAATTATACCTCTGTCATATATTACAGACACGAACACAAACTTACTAAAATCGTCTGCTTTTGCTTTGATTGGAAAGACTCATGTCGGTCACATGCATAATTTGAATTCAGTTCGCATTTCTTAGTATAGTGTTTTATGGGCATTTTATCTTCATAATATATATACTGGTGTTGTACAGTAAAAGACATTCCTTATTATTTTAAGAAAGGACGAAAAAACTTTTCTCATGAAATGATGGTCATTATTGTAGATGACTGATTGTATTGCACAGTTGTTATTTTTTTATGGCTTTGGTTTTCAATTGAGGAAGCACTTAGAGGAGATGAAGATAAATTCGAACTAGATAGGGAATGAAATTGAATGATGAAGGAAACTGTGTATGCAGTGCCAATATGAAATAAGAAAGGGGGGGAAGGGGGATGTTCGACCGTGGCCATGGTTCGATATCCGACAGATTCGGACAGCGAAAGGCCAGGTCCATAAATCATCTTAGTGAGTCATTCTAAATAGGTCAGTCGTTATCCCTTTTTTATGGCTGGGTTGGGGATTTTTTTTTTTTTTTTTTTTTTTTTTTTTTTTTTTTTTTTTTTTGGAAGGCCGCTTATAATCCGTATTAAGGAATTGGCGGAGAGATGTATTTGTTGTAAGGTACAGTTGTAGGTTTCAGTTACCTTTTATTTCCGTGGCTAAATTTTTTTTTAATAGATCGAATGGAAACTACACACAGAAATATTGGATTTGATCATACTGACCGTAAAGAAGCCGTTTGAACAGCCCAGTTTCAATTTCGTTTTGCGGTCCTATGTTTTTATCGAGATATTAATCTACTGTAAGTTTGGAAGGTTTATGCAGTTCGATCAAGAGAATGCTTTCACACTGACACTTATGGATGAGCCATAAGACTTTAATATTTCTTTCGTAGATAAATATAGGACCTTTCATTTCCTTCTGCACAAGATGTTCGGATGAGGTTGAAAGCAAAACTGAAGCGTGTCAGTTGTTCTTTTTTTTTTTTTTTTTTTTCTAATCCAGTACTGGGTTAATAAGTGTGTGTGTGTGTGTGTGTGTGTGAATGTGTGTGTGAGTGCAAGAGATGGAAATCAAGCCATTCCCAGGTGTTATGGACCTTTCAAAGGAGATTTACAAGAGAAACTAAAGGGTATCTTTAATCGCAGTTAATGTTTTTGACCTTCCTCTGGTTAATCCAGTACCTGGGATAATCCAAGGCAGCTGCTGTTCGTGATCTTTAATTAGATTTGCCTCCACTCTTTTGGATCCGCTCGTCAAATCTGGATACAGATTTGAAAAGCAATATAACAACATTTTAGTTCCCGCCAGAATATATAAGGCTGCAGTGATAGCCGCCATGTCGGAAAAAAAAAAATGTGAGGGTATCGAGAAGTTAAAAGGTCGTCATCACCTCATCCGAATTCTGAAAGTCTTTGGTGATAGGGGTGTCTCCAAAATGTGTGAGGAAACAAGGAGGTCATTGCGGCTATATGGATGACCCAGTATGCCTATAAAACTGGTGAATATATCAGGAGATTCTACACGACACACACACACTAAAATATTAGAAGAAACGTATTTTGAAAACGAAACAAAGTTAACAAAGTAAAAGCCAAAATCTTTCAAGTTCAAGGACTCCAGAAGCGAAGGAAGCCGAATATGGAAATTGAAAAAGAGAACTAAAGATTAGACTATAACAGAGGAGTAGCAAGAACACGAATATCATCATCTATTACAAGAAAAGGAACCCGGACAGATACCTAAGGAATAGAAATAAGATAGATCGTAAAGTTGAGGGCTATTGCCATTTATAAGGACATTTATATATTTTCGTGTAAAAAATATAGGGGTTTGTTACTACTACTGGTAACTTGAGAAACAAATTTTTTACTTTATTACTAGTTAAAAAAAAATGTGTAGGTTTAGGATTTCATTGATAGACTGGTTTTCAGACACCTGAGTCATCTCCAGCACCCAGAACCATTAAGTTATAAAACCCTTATTTAAAGCCTACTGCTTGTCTTAAAATCTATAGATACGTATATTAGGTTAACAAGACATGTAGTACATATAAACTCTAAATACTGAATGCAATGTAACAAAACTCAGCAATGGTGTTTTAACTAGCAATCAAGTAGGGCGACTTTGCTGCTGAAGTTACCAGATGTGCTAAGTAAACTCACAGAAAACTGGGAACTATTAAATAGATTATAAATGTTAAATATTTAATTACAGCATGTAATTAACATATGCATATTAATATAAAAAGACGAAATCCTCGAAGGAAAGAGAAAAAGATGGCGTTTGATAGTCTTATGCATGATTATAACTCACGCCTCGATGAGTTATATAGAATTCTGTATACCTTGAGTATGATCTCACCTTTAGCAACCTAGTGGTAGAGCCAATGCACTTTCCCAGGTTACATCTGGGTCAGTTAAACAAATAAATAGACTCGTGAGGTTATCAAAGTGTGAAGAGACACTATATTTGAATAGCAATTAACTTATCATGGGATTACAAGGTATGAGTTTTAACTCTGCCGTAAATTAACGGAATACTTAAATACCGGGTATTGAATTGAAATCAATACCTTGTAACCCAGTGACAAGTAACTCTCTATTTAGATATGAAGAAGAGTGTCTTCACATCTTTGATGACCTCGGGGGTCATTTACTTAATTGCGCATCTGGGCTTTGGTCACAGGGATGATTCCCTCTCTAGTGGACCCTTGTTCGTTTTGAAAATAAGTGGCTTCTTACGTGTTATAATTATTTTTTTGTGTTTTCTCGTCAATATCGCATAGCTCCTGCAGAATAGGAGTCTTTAGTTCTTTTTTTAAATTTTCTTCCTTCTTGCATGATCTTCATTTCAGGCAGTATTCTGGGTTGTATAGCCTTGGTGCGCAATGTTCAAGGGCTCTCTCACCTGACATACAATTTGTTCTAGGTTCAAACAGCCTAGCTATATATGCTTCACTTGCATGACTGATCACAGTATTCATTTCGGGTCTAAAGAAACTTGAGCAGTTTCTCAGATATGTTGGTTCACCGTATCTAGGTGCTTTTAAGACTGCAAGAAGTATTTTGCATCATATTCTTGCTTTTACTGGGAGCCAAGGTAGCTCGATTAGTGCCGGGGCTATTCTGTCTTGGTAACGTAATCCTTTTCTTAATCTGGCGGCTCTGTTTTGTACCACTTGCAATTATCTTAGCAGGTAGTTAATAAGATCGTAGTATGTTACGTTGCCGTATTCCAGCCTCGAACGTATGGGTTTACGAATTGCTGTTTTCATAGTATCTTCGTTTAAATATTTTCTAATAAATGCGATGTTTCTAATACGTACCCTGGGGAAGTACGTTGTCTTCACCCATAAGTTGCTAAAGGTGGAATTGGCTTCTTATTGAGGCGTGAGTTATAGACCAGGTATAAGACTATCAAACCCCGAATTTCATGTATACGAGATCACGAAAAATATGAAGATGTTATATCAGCTCCAAAGATTTTAAAACCAAAGGCAGAGATGCCAATGACCACCAACTACCATTATTAGAATCCCTTCTCATTTTAAAGAGCTTGTTCCCCAACTAAATACTACTCAGTTCCACGTCAACACCTTTATACCTCTCGTGATTTTCCACTGAAGCCGAACAGGACCCAAAACGTCACTCGGTCTTTGCCTTCGGCAATTTTTGGTAAACTTTGCTTGTAATTTTATGTTAAAACTATTTCTGTTTTTCTGAGTCTGTTTTAAATGCTCGTTCTTTCATTTTATAGCTGTGAAAATGGGACTGATATGTCTTGATTCGTCAGTTGAATAAAGTACTTTCGAAAGGGAATATATATATATAATATATATATATTATATATATATATAATATAATATATATATATATATATAATATATATATATATTCTGCTGACGATTCAACACTTATTATAAGTTTATATGTAACTTAATTGGCATGAATTTGGCAAAAATTCCTTTAAAATATCATTTTCATAACTATAAAGTAAATGACAATCATTAAAAACACACACACACACACACACACACACACATATATATATATATATATATATATATATATATATATATATATATATATATATATATATATATATATATACCACACCATAGTTTACTGGTTAGGTCACTGTGTTTGCTTTTCAGATTTTTACCTTGAGTACCTTAGTAAACACTACCCCTACTAATCCTGCCATGTATCCCGTCACAGTGTGGGACTGGGTCGTGCGCACTTCGAGAAGCAGCCCCCAAGCAACCTGAGGAAATCCAACTTCTTCCACTTCGTCATAGCCCTCTACGACCGTGCTGGACAGCCCATCGAAATCGAACGAACAGCCTTCCTGGGATTCATTGAAAAAGACCAAGTAAGTCTCACACTTGCCCTTGGGTTTATAATGATAATACTAATGAAAACAGATTAAACACTGTCATGACAGCATACTCACATATGCTCTTTATGCTCTTGGGTTGATAAAAAAAATAGATTAAACACTGTCATGACAGCATACTCACATATGCTCTTGGGTTGATAAAGAAAATTTAAATAAAAAAAAAATATAGATTAACACTGTCATGACAGCATACTAACATATGCCCTTGGGTTGATAAGAAAAATAGAAATAAAAAAAGATAGATTAAACACTGTCATGACAGCATACTCACATATGCTCTTGGTTTGATAAGAAAAGAAATAAAAAAAATATAGATTAAACACTGTCATGACAGCATACTCACATATGCTCCTGGGTTGATAGAAAATATATAAATAAAAAGAGATAGATTAAACATGTCATGACAGCATACTCACATATGCTCTTGGGCTGATAAAAAAATAGAAATAAAAAGAGATAGATTAAACACTCATGACAGCATACTCACATATGCTCTTGGGTTGATAAAAAAATTGAAAAAAAAAGATAGATTAAACACTGTTATGACAGCATACTCACATATGCCCTTGGATTGATAAAAAAAAATAGAAATACAAAAAATAGTAAAAGATAGACTAAACGATGTCATGATAGCATACTTTGAGCATGTTTGTTTCAGTTTATTCAACTTCATCGCACCTGTGTTGTGACGCCAGTTTTAGTATCTTATAATAATCAGTCAATCACCCTTTTCTCGACTGCATTACTTAATTTCAACTTCGTTTTCTCTGGTTGTTCGTGTTTTGTACGTTTTTGGTAAACGGATGGTGGACGGTTTGGATTTTATAAAATCCTGGAAGCCTTTTTATATACATAAAATTTTTTAATACTCTTTGATTTATATTAGAAGCAGAGAGAGAGGAGAGAGAGAGAGAGAGAGAGAGAGAGAGAGAGAGAGAGATTGATTCGTCTTGGTACTGAATCTGCCTCCTCAAGGCAGGCAAGAAGGAAGGAAGGAAGGATTCCCTCAAATTTATTTCCAATAAATGCCATTCAAATGCCAATCTTGGATCGCCTCGATCGAAGTATAGTTACTTACTTGATGCGTCCATTGTATCGGCGCCGTTCTCATCCTCATCCTGTCGGTGGCATTTAAAGACGCCTTTGAAGGTTGAAGGAGGAATTCCTCCTCGTCAGGGAGGTATTCATTGGCAGGGTTTCCTCATTTTTTGATGAGCGCGGAAGTATATTCGAGAAATACGATGACAGCGAAGTACATCATTTTTAAAATAATGTTCGTTTTTCTGTATGGTTATTTATTTATTTTATGAAAGGCTATCTAAGTTTGCCAAATGAGCCGTGCGTTTTAGTACGTCAGCAAAAATACGATGCACGTTAGTCAGGTCTTGAAAAGATTATGTACAATGTAGATACTATAGAGATTTGATTGATTTTTCTGCCTCAAGTAAAGTAACTTTGATGGTTTTTGTACCTTTGCATTCTGGAGTTCCTTGAAGCAGTTTACGTAACAGAACCAAACCGCCAAGTTCGGAATTTTCACGACACAACGTATTAGTTATCGAGAGACTATTTCACACGAAATTATTTCACTTTTTTTTTTTTTTTTTTTTTAGCAGCTTGGTTTTATGCCCAGCCCTCCACAGGGATGGTTTCCTCTCAGACGGGCATCTTGTACTTTTTCCAAAATAAGGGGCTTCTTATTTTCTAATTGTCTTTTGAGCTGATTTTTTAAAAATAACTTTTGCTTGCTTGAAAGATACGGACCAGCTCGCACACACACAGACACACACATTCACAAAAATAAGGTGCTTATTATATATTTTCTAATTGTCTTTTCAGCTGATTTTTTTAAACCATGTCTTTTGAACTGATTTTTTAAAACCAACTTTTGCTTCCTTGAAAGATACGGACGAACTCGCACACACACAGACACAAAAATAAGGTGCTTCTTTTATGTGTTCTAATTGTCTTTTGAGCTGATTTTTCAAAACTAACTTTTGCCTCCTTGAAAAATACGGGCGAACTCGCACACACACAAACACACACACATACACAAAATTAAGGGGCTTCTTATATATTTGCTAATTGTCTTTTGAGCTGATTTTTCAAAACTATCGATTAAGTTTACTCTAGAATTGGAGAAAGACAATTGACATGGATCCTTTAATAACACACTAAAAGGAATGTTAATAAAAAATGGCCCCAGGGAAAGCAACAACATAATATATAAAATGTATGGACTGCCCCTCTTTTTATCTCGGACAATCGAGCAAGGGCTTAGAAGTAAGATTAAAACAGCATAAATATTCTATCAAAACTGGGCAAACATCTAATGCAATAAATTAGATTGGTAGTTCGGTAATTGCAAGATCAAAAGATGTCTTATCACGAAATCTTTTAGAATCTGCCATTATACAACTTACTTCCCATTGAAATTTTAATATTGGTCGTGACCTGTTTCATTTAGACCCTTGTATTTGTAACATGTTTAAGAATAACCTCAAAGATATAATTACTGACTTGAATACAAGTTAGTTGCCTAATAGATATTTTCTTTGTATACATGTATGTATGTTTAATATGTTTTGTGAATAAGTTTTTGTTTACCAAAGATCTGAATGTGGTCAGGATCCGACCTTTATAATCCTTTAATTGCCTTGTCCCTGTGTCTGAGCACTTGGACTTAATCTTTTTGTTCTTAATGTTCTTAAATTGTATCCATGTTTATGCTTGTTTGGAAAGGTTACTCATTCTCCAGGTGTGTTGGATTCTAGGTACTAATCTCCTTATAATCCCTATCTGTCACTTATACGACCTTTCCTTGTACTCTCAGTGTCTCATGTAAGTCAGTTTGTCTGCTAAGAAAGGACGTTGAGTCGAAAGATCTTGCAGTTACTCCGTTGTTTATCTTTCCTTCGTGGCTTATACCTTTATTTATGCATTTATCACGTTCCAAACTTTCGTGATTCAGTTATATATTTATATTGATCTAGGAATATATGTTAGTCGACTGTAACTCAACTCTTAGTGAATGGGTAAGGCACGGACGGGCCCAGCGATCACACATTACTTAATTCGTCTTCCATTGTGCCACCTTCCTTTGTTTTTCCGCGTTGCCTTTCTAACTTGAGCTAAACACGATGTAAGCACAGTAGAGCTTCCGTGGCAATGCTGATATCTGCTGGTTATTAAAAGTGAGGAATGTATCCCAATTTGAATACGAAATGATGATTTTTTCCACATCTCTTTCATTTAAATTCCGTAGGGAAAGCCAAACTTAAGTTTCAGTTTTCTGAAGAAAATAACTATTGTGCCGGCTTCATCCGTCTGTCCGCCCTCATATCTTGAAAAACTACAGAGGATAGAGGGCTGCAAATTGGTGTGGTGACCATCCACCCTCCAATCATCAATCATACCAAATTGCAACCCTCTAACATCATTAGTTTGTATTTTAGTTAAGGTTAAAGTTAGCCTTGGATCGTGTATCTGACAGCGCGCTCCGATGGCGTGGGGACGCAGCCTCACTCTACCGCATCTGGGAAGCAACTGAAACGCTACTTTATAACGCTGTACAGGGAACGCGATTGCGCAGGAGAAACTTCGGCGTGTTTTGTACTTTTTTTTTATCTTAACTTGTATTCCTAGATAGTAAATCCTTTTTGATAGTATGTTGTAAAGGGAAGAATACTATTTTTATCGCTACATTTTAATGAGGAGTTGTGTTTCTAAAATATACGTACGTTTCTCTGTCTGAAAATATTTCGATTTATAACGTGTCAGCAAATCAGGTCAGCTTCGTGTGACCTTTTCCCGTTACAGTGATAGATAGAAAGCTGACATACCACTCGGAATTATTCGATACTATAATAACAGAGAGAGAGAGAGAGAGAGAGAGAGAGAGAGAGAGATGAGAGAGAGAGAGAGAGAGAGGTCAATTTTGCGCTTGTCAATGGTTGTGATAATCCGAGAGAATATTTAACTGATTTGGCGATATTTGTATTGATCCTAATTTTTATCCGTAGGTATATACTATATATATATATATATATTATGAGGAATTTATAGTTTTCACGAAGAGGGACCCACGCCTTGGAGCTAATTCATCCTTATTCCAGACCAGCAGTTTACTGGTCCGATTTTTAAAAAAGCCCCAACCCTAACACTTCTTCCCCCCACCTCCCCACCCTCCCTCTCCGCACCCCCTTCCCCCCCCTTCCCCCCCCCCGGGGGTGGGATACTCGACCTGACCAATGGGGTAGGGCGTGGAGGTCGCTCACTCACACTTAGACCAGATAATGACTCTGGCCACAATTACCTCCAATGATTATGCAATTACGAGTGGGGGATAACTCTTTACCTGCTTATTATAAAAGCAAAATCACTGGTACTCCAAAATTACCTTCTCTCTCTCTCTCTCTCTCTCTCTCTCTCTCTCTCTCTCTCTCTCTCTCTCTCTCTTCGTTTCTCACAATCCAGTCCTGCGAATCTGGTTGGTTTTGAGGTCTGTTGGCTCTGAGAGGAAATAGAATTTAGGTTTTTTTTTCCTCAGATTTGTTTCGGGATATTATGTACTATGGTCTAATGTATGCAGTTTTTTTTTATCCACTAGGTATATATATGTATGTATAAATATATATATATATATTATATATATATATATATATATATATATATTGAGTGTGTGTGTGTGTTTGATTTTAGATCATGCAAAATTAAAAACGCGGTGATCGTATGAACAAAGTTACAGCTTCGAGGGACAATTAAAACACTGGAGATACAAAGTACTTTCGTATTGTTACCCATACACGGTTTCAGTTTTCCCTTCGTGGGTGTAACTTTGTCAGTATATAATATACACAATGTGTCTCTTTCTGTGTATGTGTGTGTGTGTGTGAATGTGTATGTGTGAGTGTGATGCGCGCGTGAATAATGTTTATCAAGGTTTCACCATCCTCTCGTCATTACAAGTTGCTCACCATCACACGGACGCTATTTACCCTTATTATTATGCGTATTTAATTGAATGAGATAAAAGCTTTTACCGCGGTTCATAAAAGAGAGCTTAACGAGCGATAAAATCTACAGTTAACATCTTTCCCGATGTGATATTAAATAAACCCGACTGTGAAAATTACACCTTCGGAGATAATGAACACGAGAGGGGATTTGAAAGTAGTCAAAATCGAAAAGTAATTGGGTATTATAACCGAGGACAGGGAGAGAGAAAGAGAGAGAGAGATTGCATCCCCCTTGGAGTGGCGCGCGGCCGACCATATACTTCCCCCATCTACCGGCAAGTAAGTCAACTAGTTAATTACGGCTAAATATGTTCATTACGTAGGAGTACGGGTCGTATACATCATTGTTTCATCTCGGGTATTAAATTACCCCGGCTTCGTTATTAAATCGAGTTTGGAGTGTTTCGTTTTTAGCTCTGATACGGCCTCGTTTAGCTTAAAGAGGCGTACGGCGAGATTTGAGACTCTCTCTCTCTCTCTCTCTCTCTCTCTCTCTCTCTCTCTCTCTCTCTCTCTGTACTTTAGCCGCGGTACCGACATTGTAACATATTCCAAACCTCTTGAGGCCAGTAAGTCTCTGATTCTTCTTCAGAGATAAGGATTTAGTTGTACACGGGTTAAGAAAAAAAGACAAAAAAAATCTGAATGTCTGTTGTATGAGAGAGCAGCTGTGTGGAAGATATTATTCCCCCACATCCATAACACCCCCTCCCCCTTTTTTTATTTTTGTTATTTTTGGTCTTTCTTGTTGGTATTATGTTTACATGGGAGGTAAACATGGTTTTTCTTTCCTTTTCATGTCCATGTAAGATAAAAACCAAACTATGATAAGTTCAAGCTAGATAATCATTGTTTTTTATAATATCATTGTTTATCTATTCTTAATTCCATTGGAGGTCATATGTCCTAATATTAAAATAACTCTATACTGCTTGCATTTATCCATTCTTAATTCCAGTGGAGGCCATATTTCCGAACATTAAGACAATTCTATTCCCTACTATTAAGACAATTCTATACTGTTTGCATCAATCCTTAATTCCATTTGAGGCCATATTTCCGAATATTACAATTCTATACTGTTTGCATTTATCCTATCTTTAATTCCATTGGAGGCCATACTTCTGAACATTAAGACAATTCTATACTATTTGCTGCATGTTGTCACGCGTTAAATGCTTCTCTTTTTTTAGTCACGCATTAAATGTTTTTCTTTTTTCTGCATTCCAGGAGCCGGAAGGACAGAAAACCAACAATGGCATCCATTACAGACTACAGCTGCTGTATGCAAATGGTAAGATCTCTTCCTTTGTATCCCTCGTAATATTAGACGATTTGTATATTGTTCTCTCGGTCTCATTAAACGACGTCGAAATATTGTCATTCTAGGCTAAAATGAACATTTTTCTCACGATTGTCATTATGAATGACGAACTGAACATTGATCTATACTCCAGAATATAATTCCAGGTGATGTCTAGAAGCAAATCATAGCGTGATTTAATATAGTGCAACTAATACTATCTCAATAGTAAGGGTTTAGATCAGTGGTTCCCAGCTCCTTTTTTTTTTTCTCGGGGGCAGGGGGGGTTGGGGTATGCCCCACCTAATCTCTCCTAAAATTCTGATGCCTCATGTGGTGATATACTAATAATTCTAATTTTCACGTGGAGGAAGCCTAAAAGTCCATTAATTTAGTTTAAACATTTACGAATTGCCCCCTTAAAAATTACCCCCCGCCCCCTCCCCCCAAATAGGGAGTACACCCCACGTTGGGAAACACTGGTTTAGATGACACCTTGAGCAAGTTAGCACGGTCAAGTCCAGTGTCAATATTCTTTGCTCATTTGTTAATCTGACTCCTTTTTCCATTGCTTTTACAATTTTCACTTACTCGGTGAGTAAGCCTACAAACTACTATGGTGAAGTTAGTGTTGTTGTTCTTGCGGTTGCTCCTGTTTGGGGTAGGAAAGATCAGAAAAAGGTGTTTCGCGTTGAGTTGACGATACAGGAATTTTATGATAGGATATTTATGATTTATTTATTAGTATGTAAAGAATAAATAATGTGCATGTTAAACAGTACAGAAAAAAATATTTCTAATGAAATAGAGCGTATTCATCTCAATTTTCGTTGGTGAAACGACGTTCTATTTGACCGTAGATTTAGCACGTGCCCTGAGTAAGCTGGAGGTCGGAATAGGCCTTGTTCATACTTCGTTCACTTCCATGTTAACTTGTACATTCGCACAAATTCATTTCCAGTTGGTGTCCTCTCTCTCTCTCTCTCTCTCTCTCTCTCTCGTGATCTCTCTCCTCTCTCCTTCTCGCCTCTCTCTCTCTCTCTGTCTCTTCGGTCTACGTCTTTTCGGAAGGCTGTGTCGTCGATATCTGGAAGACAGCATCTCTCTCTCTCTCTCTCTCTCTCTCTCTCTCTCTCTCTCTCTCTCTCTCTCTCTCTCTCTCTCATGGGCAGCACATCTACTAGGTATATCGCCATCACTTATTTACCGCAGTTCCTGGTGCATTAACTTCGACTCGATCAGTAAAGTTGGAGGCAAAGGAGAGGAAGAGGAGGAGGTTTGGGGGAGGGGGGGGGGGAGGTTGAGGAATCTTGGGTGCCAGATGTTTCATCCTGTTGCTCAATTTGAATCTGATTGATTTAACGACGGGTTCCAAATATGACCTCTGCAGCCAGGAACTTATTATTATTATTTATTATTATTATTATTATTATTATTATTATTATTATTATTTATGGTTAATTAATGATGCAACCACCCTTTTCATTATTATTATTATTATTATTATTATTATTATTATTATTATTATTATTATTATTATTATTATTATTATTATAGGTCCGTGCAACGTATTGGCCACGTTGCAACCGAAATGATAATAGCTTCTCAAACTAGAATCGAAGGAACTTGAGAAAAGTATACGAAAAGTATTTTCTCAGACTCTTACTTGGAAGTTTCGGGTCCATAAGTAATTGCTTTACATTTCGCGTGAAACAAACAAATGCCTCGGTCCCTTTCGGCAGTTTATTTCTGTTCATTTCTTATCCTCCTGAGACCTTGTCCCGTTTTTCTGTCCGCGCTCAGATCTTACGAACTACTGAGGCTAGAGGGCTGCAAATTGGGATGTTGATAATTTACCCTCCAGTCATCAAAAACATACCAAATTGCAGCCCTCTAGCCTCGCTAGTTTTCATTGTATTAAAGGTTCAAGTGAGCCATAATCGTGTTTCTGTAAACGGTATACGACAGGCCACCAGAGGGACGTTGTTAAATTTTCATGGGCCTCGGCGCATTGTTTACTTGTTTTATTGTCGTAGTAATTTCTTTGTATATTTTTTTGAAAAGCTAAACTGAAGAGAATTTTGGACACTCAAACAGTCATCATAGAAATATTGGTCACATAAGGCGAGTTCCAGTGAATTTGGAGTTCCAGGTTTCACGTCAGTCGTTCAGAGCCATAAATGAATGAATGTATGACATCGGTTAGCCACAGTAAAAGTTAACGTTGAGCAATTAGTAATTCACATTTTGAGTACCTTTTTTCAGTAATTCACATTTTGAGTGCCTTCTATTTTTTTTAAGTAATTCACATTTTGAGTGCCTTATTTTTGTCAGTAATTCATATTTGAGTGCTTTTTTTAAAGTAATTCACATTTTATTTTATTTTTTCCAGTAATTCACATTTTGAATGCTTATTTTTTTTGTAATTCACATTTTGAGAGCTTGTTATTTTTTTCTATTTTATTTTATTTATTTATTTTTTTGTACTTCACATTTTGAGGGTCTGTTTTCTTTATTTTTTATTTTATTTTATTTATTTATTTACTTTTTTTAGTAATTCACATTTTGAGCGTCTGTTTTCTTTTTTTTTTCTTTTTTAATTTTATTTATTTACTTTTTTTTAGTAATTCACATTTTGAGGGCCTGTGTTTTTTTTTTTGTTTTTTTTTTTGTTTAATTTATTTATTACTTTTTTTTTTAGTAATTCACATTTTGAGGGTCTGTTTTTTTCTTTATTTTTTATTTTGTTTTATTTATTTATTTACTTTTTTTTAGTAATTCACATTTTGAGTGCCTGTTTTTTTTTTGGGGGGGGGGGGGGGGGGGGGGGGGGGGGGGGGGGGGGGGGGGGGGGGGGGGCGTGGACCCAGTTTGCAGCCCTAATAAGACATTTTATACGTGAAGCCTTAGCACTCTTAAGTTACTTCACTTGTTTCACTTTTTTCGGTTTTATATCCATCTCTCTATAGCGAGGCGGACCCTTGTACTTTTTCAAAGTAATTTGCTTCATGTATTATCATTTTCCTTTAACGTTTTCTCGTCAGTATCGTAGCTCCTGCAGAATAGGAAGAGTCTTCAGTCCTCTTTCGAATATGCTTTCTTCTTGTATGATCCTCGAACCTTACATATTATGACAGTACTTTCTCTCTCTCTCTCTCTCTCTCTCTCTTCTCTCTCTCTCTCTTCTCTTTCTCTCTCTCTCTCTCTCTCTCATCATTTTGAGAAAGGGTTGATGCACTACACGAAACAGAGATCACTGACAGTTGGTTTCTCTCGTACAATCTTGTATCCTTCATTCCTTATGATTTATTCATTTATCATCTCTTTTTAGTCACCTTATTATTCCTCTTTGCTCATTTTATTTGCACTTAGAAGCATTCCGGGTTGTAGTGGTTGTAGTGCATCATAACATCAGTTAAGATTCCACGTCAAATTATTAGGATACATAATTATGTGGCTCCAGTTACACAGCATCATATATACGTCACAGTCACAAGGGTCTCTCTAACCGAGGCAATGGAGTAGCACAGTCAGGTCTGGTGATTTTTTTTTAAGAAGAAGAAGAAAAAACTTCGAAACGTGTGTGGCTAACTTCCTTAAGCTTGTGGAAAACAAATTATCTTCGAGGCAGTAAATTCAAAGTTTGGCATGCGTTGAGAGGAGAGAGAGAGAGAGAGAGAGAGAGAGAGAGAGAAGAGAGAGAGTTTTCTCATTTGGAGGAATGGCGTTTGTAATATGCGTAGTAAGTGTTTATGCAAGCGTTTGTGTACATTTATCTATACGCTCGTCACTCGACTACACTCACCGTATGTGTGTGTGTATTCGCGTCCTTTGGACAGACTAATACGTCAGCCAGAAAAAAAAGACACCTAAAAACAGAGCTTTGCAAGACGTAGAATTCGTATCATCATCATCATCATGTTTGTTAATGGATGGTTTAAAGTCCATTGTTCGCTTGAAACGTTCATTTAAGAGGAATTAAATTTATGACGTTGAATTTATAGACTCTAGAGGTGTTTGTATCGTGTGGATGCTTTCAGATGCTCAGTATAGTTTCTTAACCCTTCCCTTTCGCCCGAAGAGTACTGATTGCATTTACATACGTGATGAATAAAATTATGGCAGATGCAAGGAATGGATGTGGGTTGGCAAGTATATGTAGGTGTTTGAAGAAAGAGCACGAGAGAGAGAGAGAGAGAGAGAGAGAGAGAGAGAGAGAGAGAGAGAGAGACTGTCAGTTATCTGTATGATTCCTGCAGCGTATCAAACCCTTCCTCAAAATAATGAGAGAGAGAGAGAGAGAGAGAGAGAGAGAGAGAGAGAGAGAGAGAGAGAGAGAGAGAGAGAGAGAGACTGTCGTATCTGTATGATTCCTGCAGCGTATCAAACCCTTCCTCAAAAATAATGAGATAGAGAGAGAGAGAGAGAGAGAGAGAGAGACTGGTTCGTGCAGTGTATCAGTCCCTTCCTCAAAATAATGAGAGAGAGAGAGAGAGAGTACTGTTACAATCTGTAAGGTTCGTGTAGTCTATCAACCCCTTCCCCAAAATAATGGTACTACTTATTTTTCCTCTGTTAACTTCAAGCTTAGTTTCACAACCCTATATACTTCTGCATGTGCTACTTACCCATTTTCCATGGAGTATGTTCTCTTATTGCCCTTTTCGGAAAAGAAATTGGACGCGAATGTCCATGTGACAAGTGCTACGTGATAAATTGTTCTCTCCTTCAGCCTTACATCTGAATTCTGTTGAGGGGGACGGAGTCTTTTACAAATTGGGAATTACCGAGCGGTAGTACTCTGCCTATCGAGTCATTAAGGCTTTAGACTCTTCTACTTTCTTTTAATGTTTTAGGTGGAAAACAGATAACAGATTCTTGGTCGTGTAGGCCTGTTTCCTTTGCTTTTACTGCAACGCTTTGGACCATTCTCTTGTAGTGGTCACTTCTGCAAATTCGATCAAGCAAAACAGTCTTATTTATCTAGTGTCTTTTTAGTATCTGTCTCGACAGATTTTCCATCCTTTCTCGTACTTCTCAGTGGACAAGGAACCTGTCGGCCTAACAACAAATGTCCTCTGGTTTGTTCGTTAACTTTATTTGATTGACAATGTTTTTGAATCGAATGGGATTTACATATCACATTTCTTCCTCAAAGCGCGACACTTACTCTCACGCTAGCACGAATCCTTTAAATAAAGGTTATTCTTCCAGTAACATCTAATAGATTTGTCTTATTACGTTTTTCTTACTGATTTTCTTTCCAATTTGCATTCGTATAATCATGACGACGCTTCTTCAGAGTTTCTTTTGAGTATTTGCGGTCGATATCATGTCGATATCCTGTTAACACAGAAACACATCTATTTTACGTTAAAACCTGGTTCTTAGAAATACATCTATTTTACGTTAAAACCTGGTTCTTTCAATCTGAATATCGTCAGTTCATTGAATTTTATATAATTTCGCATCCAGGTTATTGTCTTGGAGGTATTTAATCAAGTTTCGCTTGCTCTTTGGTTATATTATCAACGAAAGAAACCGCTACCCTGTGTATAAATCAATTTGACGATCTTTACTTCTCAAAACTGTTCAGCAAAAAAAAAAAAAAAATTAAAAATCTCTCTCGTATTGTAATTTTATAGTTCATCGTTAAGGGGAATGAAAACTGTAGTCTGCTGGGTGAGCGAAAAGAAAAATAAAAAAATAAAAAGAAAAACAAGATCTTTCTCGTAATGCAATTTTATATGATAAATGCGCCTTTGATTAGCGAAATTCAGCTGATGAATGACGAAGTCAAAAGGAAAATCTAATAGACAGTTGTGAAGGAATCATCGAGTAGTAAACCTGAGCCAACTTTTGCCTATACTGGTATGAGAGAGAGAGAGAGAGAGAGAGAGAGAGAGAGAGAGAGAGAGAGGTCTCCTGAGACTTAGGTAGGAGGGAGGAAGGGAGGGAGGCAGATGAGAGAGAGAGAGAGAGAGAGAGAGAGGGGAAGGAGGGGAAGAAAGGGACTGAAACGAGGGGAAACACAGAAAAAGTGTGGCTAGGGTGGAAGTCAAGAGTGTATATAAGTGTGTTGGTACCGATGATGGAGGAGTAATGAACATAAGAAGAAAAAGATACTTTTAATTTTCTTTTTATTTTTTTTTGTGCGTGTGCATTTGGAAGTAGGAAGAATTATTAATAATAAAGATAAGGGCAGATTGGAAAAAAAAAATTAAAGTTGGTGGTATTGAAAGTGATAAAAGAAGGTAGCGAATGCGCGTATATTTTTTGCGGGTTTAGTTCGTTTGTCTGATTGAAAATTCACACGTGGTAATTGGGTGCAAGCACAAACACACACACACACACACTATATATATACTTTATATTATATAATATATAATATATAATATAATAATATATATATATTATATTATTTATTATTTTATAATATTAATATTATATATTATATAGTGTGTGGTTGTTTGTTTGTTTGTTTGTGCTTGCACCCAATTACCACGAGTGAATTTTCAAGCAGACAAAGCAACTAAACCCGCAAAAAATATACGAGCATTCGCTACCTTCTTTTATCACTTGCATATATATATATATATATATATATATATATATATATATATATATATATATATATATATATATAAATGTGTGATGTGTGTGTTTGCTGCCTGTTACTCTACATACATTCTCCTGTGGATTCTCTAACCTTCCTCGTCTTCGTAATGACTATTGTGCCATACTGTCTCTAGTCAGCAGCCTTTACTTTTTATGAGTTGGGGATCTTCTTTATGGATAGACTGCGTATATAAAATGTTCTTCTCCTCGGTATGTGAGACCTCATTCACTTCGGCCTTACAGATGGAGCTGTAAAAGACACATGCAATAAGGCTCTGTCTTAATGCCACGAACACTATTCTACTCTGCTCTCTCTCTCTCTCTCTCTCTCTCTCTCTCTCTCTCAAACACATCAAACACACACACGCACATACACATACACATTCGCGCTATCTTTACTGCCCGAATATATATATATATATATATATATATATATATATATATATATATATATATATATATATCGGGAGATACAAGTATGCTAGTTTAAGAACGTTTGAATTGGTATTGTTATTAACAGCATAAAACATCGCTGTACTCTTCCGTTCTTGTTCCTTCTTGACAAGTTTGATTTCGTCTCCCTTTTACCCAATTATCTCGGGACATGAAATACAACACCCTCCCCCCCGGCCCCCTCTTTCATAATCGGTGGTCAAGACAGCAGCTTTTGCATGAGAGATTTTAGTATAACTGGCAGTATACGAATCGTTACTCAACTTTCCCGTTCGTATCATTGTTGTGCCTTTTTGTCGATCAATGTCATCCGGTCTCCTGAGATGCTCGCAGATTTTGACCTCACTGGAATACGTGTCAGGTGGTTTTGAGTTGTGTGTGTGTGTGTGTGTGTGAACTGTGCCAGGTTAGGTAGAGACAACTAAGCCATTCTGAATAAACACTATACACAAACACACACACACGCGCGCGCATAGACATGGAAAAAAGCTGAAACATCACATTTTTTTAAGGTATATGAAACATAACCATCAGAAATTTCTATTTGCTTCCCTTTTGCCTCACGCTATTCTATCTTTCCACTGGGTCTCTCTACAGAGGAGGATTCTTGCCTTCGTCTTGTTTCGTCGTGAAAATGTATTGGGGTTCTTTGGCGCTTTGAGTAATTTCATCTCTCAGAACGAAATGGTCGGAAATCAAACGACTTGACGACAGATAACGTGAAAGCGAAGTCAGGGTCGTGCGTGGATCGGTTGAACCCCTGGAAGTTCTGCACTGTCTTTGTCGGGCGTGTTCCTTTTGGCCAATATTTTCTGGCATCAGAAGACAATTCAAATTTGAGGAAATTTATACTATGTTTATATTTGTCATGCTTTTCCCCCCAAGGATGTCTTTTAAATGTTGTATTTATTGCAAAGCTACCTCTTTTCATTCTATTCGTCTCATTGTTGAGGATGCACATCCACGCATACGTGTTGGGTATCACGGTCACCTCGCGTCTATCGCTTCTGGATTATGTCTATGTGGCGATAGTCTTTGCATGAATACCTTGTCTTATATAAGGTCACTCGTTACTCAACGTCTTGCTCTCTGCGATGTGCTTAGTCATGAAGATAAATTGCGAGAGAGAGAGAGAGAGGAGAGAGAGAGGAGAGAGAGATGGTTGCAACTGATGATGGTTAATCCTAGACTACGGCGGTGTTGACACGGGGAAGTCATGGCCAGTAGCAGCAGACCAAGTGTAAACATTAGAGGCCATCGCAGCTTTTGCTGTTGGGTAGGATGTTGTGGGGGGCGTGGCGGGGGTGGGGGGAGGAGGGGAGCTTTCCGTAAGAGCAGGCACTCCTGTTTAGGGGTCATTTCGGAGTCCTATGTGCCATAGGCAGGCAGGAAGGAAGGAAGGACGGCACGGATGCAGGAAGCAAAAGTGCAGGAGTAGCGGTAGGATGGGCGAGTTGGCGGATCATCATAGATGGTTAGGAGGAGTTGGAGGTTGAGGAAAAGGAAGGAAGAAGGGGACGTTTAGGAGGGGGGGGAGGGGGGAGCCGACCCCCGTCCCTCGGTGCCGGAGCAGCGGGCCACACCACAGCTCCCTTGGGGACGGGGGCCTTGCCGGAACAGCCACGCAACCCCTCGTGCCACATAGACCAATATGCTGCCACCGCCACTAACGCAATTGAGCTCGTTTGGCGGAGTTCAGTAAAGGTGAAAATAGGTCAGCGGGAGTGTGATATGAATGGACCTGTCCCTGAGGGACGCTCTCCTGTAACAAAGAAGTAAAAACACGAGGGAGTTTAAGGCAAAGTGAGTCTACACGAGAGACACGTTTGGGACCAAAATTGGTCTCCCGTGGTCCTTGCCCAAGAGACTTCGACTTCGGGGCGAGAGGGACATAACGCGCGTTAGCTGATGACTGAATTTTTAGGTAGTGGCGGCAGCGGCGTCGTTGAGGAGGAGGAGGAGGAGGAGGAATAGGAAGAGGAGGAGGAGGAGGGTCTTAGGGCGTCGCCTTCGTCGTCGTCATCGTCATCCACCCTGCAGAATATGTCATTGTCGGCGCCCTTCTTCCCTTCTTCTCTCTCTCTCTCTCTCTCTCTCTCTCTCTCTCTCTCCCCTCAAATAAACGTGAACCTTTCCGCCAACATTTGTTGCAGGTACGCTGAAGATAACCACACGAGTGGTACATTACGCATCCATACTCTCTCTCTCTCTCTCTCTCTCTCTCTCTCTCTCTCTCTCTCTCAAATCAAAGCAGATCGAAAGCAAACCGAAAATGAGCATTCCAAGAACTGTGACTCCCTATACACAGAAACAGGACATTAAATCTGCCATGTCATCGGAGGAGTGACTTGTGGGCCATTTTGCAACATCTAATCGAAGGCTTTTTTTTTTTTTTTTACTTTCTTTTTTTGCGTGGAAAGGTTTCTCTGTCGTGTCTCCGTTCCGACAGCGTTCGACTTGTTCTGTTACTTTTGT
This sequence comes from Macrobrachium nipponense, assembly GCF_015104395.2. Lineage (NCBI taxonomy): Eukaryota > Metazoa > Arthropoda > Malacostraca > Decapoda > Palaemonidae > Macrobrachium > Macrobrachium nipponense. Next base: position 31,531,063 of record NC_087201.1, on the reverse strand, counting down.
TTATATATATATATATATATATATATATATATATATATATATATATATATATATATATATATATAGATATTGGAATATTGCCTTTTGTGTAACAGATACACTGGAGATTCTGCTCTTTAGTTAATATCTGACGGTCCCCTCCCATTGTTGTGTGTGTGTTTTATTTTGTTTTTATTTTTATTTTTTTCTTGTACCTTAGAGCGATCTGAGTCTACTATAGCTCTCCTTCTGAGGCAAGGAAAAGAAAGTTCCTCAGTAACTTGAGACAACAGCGCAGAACTCCCCTACCCCACCTCTAAGATCTCTTAGCCTCGAGTAAACCCCTTCCCGCCCCCGCCCCCACCCCACCGCACCCCCCTCCTACACCCTCGTTGAAAGCAACCCTCTCCATCCAGCTTCTCCGTTAGTTTTCAAAGCCTTTCAACGGCCGTTGCCTTTTCATCAGACTTCCAAAAATAGGTATACCTTCCATCGTGCTTTCTCGCCACTCCCCCCCTCCCCCCAACCCCCCCGTCCCCCCAACCCCGTCCCCGTCCCACACCTCCCACAGCCATCGCTAACTCTCGCCTTACCTTGGAAAACATCATCAATGCGACTGAGGTTTGTTTGCCTGCAATATTTCTCGTCCTGGAATTGTATGTAAGACTCATTTGCGTGATTAGACTGTGACATTCCGCTTCGTCTTCTTTATTATCATCGTGTTAATATCTCATCGCTCTGTTGGACATCGGCAGTCTGCATCGTTTGGCCGGTAAATGGTATCTATCTATTATATTTCTTCCTTACGCAGAGCGCAAAAACAATCCGCTAGTAGTCATGGCGAAGACATCAGGCCGTCATCGAGTCCGCTGGGAGTTGTATAATCCCTCTGCGAAGTACGATCATGGCGCTAGAGATCTGTTTTCCCCGTGATCCCTTAACTCTAGTAGTCGCCATACTTCGAGCCAAGGAGGCCTCGGTTTCAAGCCTCTGCTAATTGGAAATACGATCGTGTCCCCGCCCCGCCAGTTTTCGCTTTGCTTCTGATAAAACAAAGCCGCTTTCGTCTTCATTCTCCCCGCGGCCTTTATTTTCATTTTGCCGGGCGTATTGGATTGCGAATTAAGAGAGAGGCTTTGCTGTCTTTTTTTTTTTTTTTTTTTGTTTTTTTTCCGTTCGGTTAAAAATGAGTTTCGGCTGCCTGCTTTGCAAGCTTGGGGTATCTGTTATAAGCATAATTGCGTGAACTTCTTTGTGTTGCGTGTGAGGGAGGGAAGGGGCTTATCTGGTTACCTGTGCACTTGCGTATTATCAGGGCAATGAGTCATATACATATACATATAACATATAATATATATTATATATATATATATATATAGATATATAGATAATATATTATATATATATTATATATACATATATATATATATTATATATATATATATATAGATATAATATATATAATGTATATATTATATTATATATATATATTATATATAATTTATTTATTATATATATATATATATATATATATATAATATATATATATATATATATATATATATATATATATATATATCATATATCTTAAAACAGGAAGATCAAGTTCGATCTTATATATTCCTTTTCAAGTTCATGAATTGTGTTCAGAATGTTACTATTACAGTTCCCTATGCTGTCGTCTGTTGGCCATCGGTGATTTTAAATTGTAAATAAATGACATCATACTACTGTCTTGCTTCATTAAAGGCGAAGAAAAATCTTCATTTTTTAAAAATTAATATTAAATAGATAATTATCAATGCAAGTGGAGGAGAAATCGTTTCTGTCAACATTCCCAATAATTCCCGAATGGGAGCTCATATCGGAGGAAGACCTTAGCCAGCAATTAACTAGTAAGGAATATTCTATGCATATTCAGTGCATTCTCACATGCTGATTATTGCAATTGTAGTACTTTGTGTGCAGTATGTGGGCGTGTTCGTGCTTGCGTAGTTTCGTGCCCCTCATACTTTGCATGGGGACGAAATGGGGTGGCTGTGTCGATACTTCTGCCATTAGTTATCGCACTGAGTGGCAGGTGTTTGTATACAACTTGTCATTTAAAAATGAAAACGCAATATACCTGTTGCTGGAGAATGTCGAAGACGGAAGCCGTCTCTCTCTCTCTCTCTCTCTCTCTCTCTCTCTCTCTCTCTCTCTCTTGGAGGCTAAGCTCTCGTGAAAAGATTATTATTGTTATTATTATTTTCTACTAAGGAATCTTCCGGGGCATTTACATAGTTACTCTCCCTCCCACCCCCCTCGGTATGAAATTCTTGGATGTTGAAAACCAGTTCCAATTTTTTTTTCCCCTAAGAAGACCTTCTGAGAAGGTGGCTTTTATAAGAGCCACCCTCTCGTGTCTTAATTATATATATATATTTGCCAGTGATCAGGAGCACAGAAGGAAGTCCTCGAAATATATGGTTGCAACTTTAAAATAGTGTTTTATGGGCCTTTTATCTTCATAGTATACTGATGTATCACAATAAAAAACACAATAAAAAATTATATATATATATATATATATATAGATATATATATATATATATATATATATATATATATATATATATATATAAGGAACGTGATGAATATATAAAGACAAATGCCACGAAGGAAAGAGAAACAATGGAGTGGTTCTATGCCTTTCGATTTCATGTCATTTACTTAGTCTGCTAAGTAAAGAATTCCTGAAACTGTTGACCTATGCAGTAAATGAGAACGGTCAAGACTCGGATCGGCGACATCACTCACTGTTTTATAAATAATTTTTATATATATATATATATATATATATATGTGTGTGTGTGTGTGTGTAAGAGAAAGCATCCTGACGATACACTACTTTGTGGAAGTGGTAGTTTGTATAATCTGGCTACTGTTGGGCCTGAATGCCATCAGTCCTTGTCAATGTAAACTAACTAAAATAGCTTATGTATCTTGTAAATTACGCCAGCCACTGGAAACGTCTTCAGCCTGAGGAGAGAGAGAGAGAGAGAGAGAGAGAGAGAGAGAGAGAGAGAGATGGTGTCATGAATAGTTGATTACTCTTCACACCGTTTGGTATAGTAGCTGTGTAAACACCTATACGGTGCCACTTGTTGTCCTTTGAAATCATCCTCTTGCTAGTCAATTCCCCTTACTTTCATTTGCCACTCATTTCTTCCCCCCCCCCCCCCCCCCCCCCCCCGATCACTTTTGCAGGTTTCTCTCTCTCTCTCTCTCTCTCTCTCTCTCTCTCTCTCTCCTGTCTTACTATCCATACTCCCTCCAGTCCTCTCCACTGTCTGGCCATTGCTCCTTCTGAGACCTAGGTACCCCCTTCCACCCATCAATCCCTTCCCCCACCGCCCACCCCCCACTCAACGGAGACCCTGGTCCCCCTCTCATCAGAGACCTCTCCCCCCCTCCCCCGACACCCCCATCTCGTTCCTGGCAGCAGAAGCAGCAGCAGCAGCCTCCTGGGGGTGTGTGTCGTGTTTGCCCTGGAGACGCTTGCTGGTCCCTGGGGCTGATCAATAGGCTTGCAACACTGCCACCTCCTCCGCCATCGTCATCATCTCCACCGCCTCCTCCTCTTCCTCCTCCTCCTCCTACTACTACTACTTCTGTGTGGCCCTCTGTTCCTCCTCCTCCTCCCGGTCCTGTGTCCACTATCTTTCCTCGCCCAAGACGAGCCAGGAGTCGCTTTCCAACGACGGACTGACTTTTGGTCATATTCCAACAAGTTCTCTTTAGATAAAGTGTGTGTTTTCATCGGCCTCCTCCTCCTCCTCCTCCTCTTCTTCTTCCTCCTCCTCCTCCTTCTTCTTCTTCTTCCTCAAAGGCCAAGGACATTTCCCTTCCTCCAGCTGCCCTTCTTTGCCTCCCATCCTCTTCTCCATACTCAGTAGTTTCCCCCTCTCCCTTTTAAGGTCATAACCGAACCCCCACCTCCTCCCCCCCCTCCCTCACCACCACTCCCCCCACAGCCACCTTTCCTATCTTGGTAATTCTCCTCCATCCCTTCTTCCCAGCTTATACTATACGCTTTCTTCGAAGTTCCTCCCCCTCTCTCTCTCTTTTTTTAGTAGGAGTCATGTAGTAGCCACTACTACTCGTTGGCTTCATCGTTCATTCTATCGTATAGATTTGATATTTGGTGCCTTATCTACAGTTCCGTCAAAACGGGGGAATGTGTCGCAGTAATCGCGCAAGTGACAATGTCGGAGATTCAAAGGTGGTTCAAGAAATCAAGGACAAATGGCGGCATCCTTGTCTCGCCATGGCCACTTGAGCGATCCGATTTCATTTGTGGATTGAGTCATGGCAGTGTGAATTCGCTGCATTTCTTTCCTTACGGTTAGGGTCATCTGGTTATGTAGGCGAACCTCTCTCTCTCTCTCTCTCTCTCTCTCTCCTCTCTCTCTCTCTCAGTGCCGAAAAGTTTTTTGGCGGTTCCTTCAATTCTTGGGCATTAATCGGTTCATGATGCTCTACTTATACCAACGCTTTGCACGGCGTACAAATACACGATTCTCTCGTGTTTTTCATTATTTTTTTTTTCTAGCTGTATCTACAAACCACTTTGTTGTTGTTGTCGTTTTTTTTTTCGTTTTTTTTTATTCTTTGTTGGGGGAGGTTGGAAAAGGGTCTATGGGAAGAGCCTAATTGAGGTTCCGGAAAAAGGTGGTGTTTTGCCTTGAGTTAAAAAGCTACGGAGTTTTTAGTATAGATTTAATTTTATGATTTTTAGATATGTAAAATAAATAATGCGCACTTTAAACTTTATAGAAAAATTATTTCTAAGAAAATATAAGGTATTTATTTTAATTTTCATTGGTGAAACAAGGCTCTATTTGACCATAGATTTTAGCATGTTTCAATTTACGTTAAAAGTTAGGAATATAATGTTTACAACTTATGTGCGAGGGGAAGGTCTTGCACCCATCTCGATTAAGCTGGAGATCGGATTGCGCCTTGTTTTACGCAGTAGCCACACGTAGATAAAGTTTTGGTTTATAGCTTTGATAATTCCATTAACAGCCACACAGACAATCTCCAGGAAGTTGGTTCACAGTTCTTACTGGTTTATCTGTGTACCGAAACATCTTGCATCTTCTTGCGTGTCACTTCACACTCATCATTATTCACCTTTTTATCAGAGTTCTTGCGATGTTGACAAACTCGAGGTGTTGCAAGTTTTTAAGTGGGTTTGCAAGTTTTGATGGTATTTACAAGTCAAAGGTTGTGTTTACAAGTTCCAAGAACGACCCAAAGTTGTGTTTTATTTTTTAATTTTTTTATACTTATCTTTCTTAGTTGTAGTTTATTCCTGATTTACTTGTTGCAAGAGAATGGGAATGAATTCATATGTTCAACCCACAAGCTTATTTATGCAAGGTGTTTCCATACTTTTATGTATAGATATTCATTCATTCATATAATGTCTCAATAAAAAGGTCTGAAAAAAGTTTTTTTCGTTGGGTTAAAGATACAGGAATTTTAGGTAGGATATTTATGATTTATTTTTCTGAATGAAAATGAAAAAAAAAATAATGTGCATGTTAAGCAATACAGAAAAAATTATTTCTAATAAAATATAACATTTATTTTAATTTTCGTTGGTGAAACAAGGTTCTGTTTGACCTTAGATTTTGGCACGTTTCAATTTCCTTTGAAAGTTCGGAATATAATGTTTGCAACTTATGCATAAGGGAAAAAAAAATCTTGAACGCGTCCCGAGTAAGCTGGAGGTCGGATCACGCCTTGTTATGACATTCTATATGCTAGTGTGTTCATTTTCACACTGATCTGAGGTACATACCAACAGAAATAATAATAATAATAATAATAATAATAATAATAATAATAATAAATAATAATAATAATTATTATTATTATTATTTTACAGGCGGGGCCATAAATAGACAAGGTTGATACAATACAAGATAAAAGGTTATGATAATGAACAGTTATTGCTAAACATTGCTAACATTTTTTAAAAATAATAATAGTAAATGTGGTAAAGAAATTATTTATATGCATAAGGTCAGTGATGACGATAGTGAGTTCAGTGGGTGTCCTGTTTGGGTTCATATTTATCAGATTGAATAATTACACGTCGCTACATATTTCATCTCTCTCTCCTCTCTCTCTCTCTCTCTCTCTCTCTCTCTCTCTCGTTAAAGATGCACGTTGTCAAGAGAGAGCTCTCTTCCTCTGTCTCTTAAAATAAAAGATGAGATTATATGCATTCATGGTGTTCGTATTATGTTTAGATTAATAACTTCGCCTGCAATGCTACCACAGGTCTCTTTCCACGATTCAATCCAAAGTGACCCTTTTCACCTCATGTTTGTGTTCGTAGTCTGTTGCCTCGTTCTATCTATCCATTGATTTTCTGTGACCACTGGTCCTTGTTCAAGTGCTTTCAGCTGCTGGTGGTGATTTGTCTTAACTTCCCCACTGTGTATTGGTGTGCGTTTTCTTCCGTAACGTTCAGCTTCGTGACGATCAGCCTCTGTTTTCTCATGAGCACTGGTTCTTCAGTCACATCAGGTGTTGGTATAACACAACACGTGTTTTTGAATCTTCGACCTAAAGAATGTGGAGTTCGTAATATCTACGTTTCTATGACGGTGGTTTATTTATTCATCTATCTTAATAATGTCTTTCCTACCAAATGGATAGCTCATTTTCTCGTGACTAGTGTGACGTATGTGCTCTGCTTGTGCCTTTTGCTAAAACTGCTGCTGGCCAGAGTGCCGTAACGTGCTCAGTTTTACAGCGGCTTAGCAGTATCGTAGATCGGTTGCAAGGTAGGAGAATACACATCAGTGACTTAGAATAGTTATGTATAGGTCGTTTAATGTGCCAGAGAGCATTCAGCGCTCAAAAAAAAAAAAAAAAAAAAAAAAAATGCCTGCGACCCGATGGAACTTCGACTGCCGCTAAAAAAAATGCGTGGAAAACCTTAACTTTAATTAGGGTTTGGTGTTGGGGGGGGGGGGGGGGGGCGTGTATGCTTCTCCTGAGATGGTCGATGGGCGGAGAGGGGGGCGGGTGGGGGCCTCGGAGGGCTCCCTTAATCAGGTTTTGTGGCGCGATACCCCAATTTTTCCCCGCTCTTCATTTAATTCCCTATTTCATCACGGGAGGTGGTCATAATTTTTCTTCATTAAGTCTCTCGGACGGTGGTTGCTTCTTCCGTAATTATGTATCCGTCTGGGAATCAATGGCAAGAATTACGAGGTGGAAGGGAGAGTGGAGGAGCTAAACAGCCAGTCCATTCTCCTGGAAAGATATGACGCTGAGCCGCTGGAATATAGCAAATGATTGCTTGGATTTATCATTGGCGATTCGCTGGCTGGCTGGATGGCTGACCCGAAGTCTGAGAATATCTGAGGGCTTTACAGACACCTTTGAGACTCCTCCCATCTTCCAGCTTCCAGCGGCTGGAACGACTCCTAAAGAGGCCATCCGTCGAGGTTGGTGTAAAGGAAATCATAACTGGAGAGAGAGAGAGAGAGAGAACAAGAAGTTCATCGCTGGACATTACTGTAAATGTAATGGATCCATCCACGGGACTATTTTGTGCTGTGTTCTTCATCATATAAATGTAATATAAGGTAAACTGCTTTTGATTTAATCCGATTTCCGTAGCGATGGAGCATTTCTTACAAAAGATAAATTTCAGAGATAAATTTCGGTGATCATCAGCTTATTATTATTATTATTATTATTATTATTATTATTATTATTACAGCTGTATCCTAAGTGAGTGGATACAGCGACAGCGTATTGTTTCGAAATCAGAATCTTTGCTTTGGTGGAATATTTTTGCAATGAAGACTTCTCTTGGTTTAGAATGTTTTTTCAATGGCTATAGCAGTGTATTGTCTTTGAAATACAGTGTTAAGTGTTCTCTTGTTTACAGAATTGCTTCCTTTCTCGCCCCCCCCTCCCCCCCCAAAGTTTTTTTATCCGCGGTCGCAAGGTTACGAATTTTGAAAAAACAGTTTTCTCTCTCTCTCTCTCTCTCTCTCTCTCTCTCTCTCTCCGTTCCTTGAGACTAAACCAGCTTCTTGCAAAGCGAATAGTCACAACGTAATTAATCTGACATTAAGAAGTTTCAGTCTTCAAAACGCATTTATCATTGTTCGTAGGAAAAAAAAATGGTACGAACTTTAAAGCCGCATTGCAAATTCAAATATAAAAATAAAAATAAAAAATCTTCTAGAATACGCAATAGCGTGATCGGAAATGGGAAAAAGAACTAAGTCAACTGTTGCGTTAAAATTAGCCGAGTGTCTGCCAAGATCTCTTTAAGAATAAAAAAAAATGAGTATTTTGTCAATCCCAAGACATCAGCTCGACGACTCTTACGTTATAATAGTTATCAACTCGTCTTCAAGATGAGCGTTCGATATGACGAACTTCCATCGGCTATTGATTAACGTCTGTACATTTTTGCCTTCTCTTTAAAGCTCACCATTCCCTCACCTTTTTTTTTTTTCTTATTAAAAAAATCGTTGATGTCCGTCGAAGGAAGAGAGAGAGAGGGGGAGGGGGGAGAGAAAAAGGCTATATAAAAAAGGGGAGTTTCGTTTTTGGTGATTTGAGAAGGGTAGCGAGCGTGTGTGGAAATAATGAGAGGAGATATTTACCAACAACAACAATACCCCGAGTCCCAAGAGATACCTCTGTTATCATTGGTTCGAGAGACATAACAAAAGGACTTGGTTCCTACCTCTCGTAGACACGCACAGACATACACACTCACGGATACGTAAACACACACACACACACACACACATACTCACAGAAAGGAGCACACGGGGGTCTTTCAGATAAATAATTTTCCATTTGGTGAAAACTTTGCTCTTAATTGTCTGGGGATATCTTCTTTTATACATATGGATGTGTAACTTGCCTATTGTTCCATCCCAGAACTGGATAATTGGACTTATACGTTGGGTGTAATTGGTTGCCCGTATGGGACGCGCATATTATATGTATATATATATATATATAATATATATATAATTATATATGATATATATATATATATATAATATATATTATATATATATATATATATAGAAATAACTTGATCACGAAGTATATAAAACGTGATGCTATGTATAAATAAAGGTTTTTTTTTGCCACGAAGGAAAAAAATGAAAAAAACGAGTTGGCCGAGTACTTTCGGTCCTATTCGGACCCTTTACTGTAAAGGGTCCGAATAGGACCGAAAGTACTCGGCCAACTCGTTTTTTTCATTTTTTCCTTCGTGGCAAAAAAACCTTTATATATATATATATATATATATATATATATATATATATTATATATATATATAGAATAGTGGTGGTATTCATTAGACAAACGCTAAGCCAACGATTAAGGTCATATGAGGTGGTCACGGGCACGATAGTTGTATTCAGTAATTTCAAGTGGATAAACTGACTCGTTCAACTCAGCTTTGGCTAATGAATAATGAAAGAGAGATCTGCTGCTATTCTTCGTCCGGGGATGTTCCTTACTTTCATTTCTCGATATAATGTGGTTCGGATACCACAAGAAGCTATAGGTCCCGTTGCTAGGTAACCAGTTGTTTCCTAGCCACGTAAAAAAAAAGATAATCTTATCCTTCGGGCCAGCCCTAGGAGGAGACTGTTAATCAGCTCAGTGTGTCTGGTTAAACTAAAGATATACTTTACATTGGCATTCGGAGAATTTGTTTTTCTGTTAATTCACGTCCTCCCTGTTTGATACTGATTGGTTCTCTGTCTCTCCTTGGGTTTCATTCTGTCGTATTCATAATTCAGTTTTTTTTTCAGACTATTTAAAGATGCCGGAGGGTGGTTTCCTTCTGGTTTCCAGCAAGCATGTACGAGATTAGGAGGTTATCATATGCTTGTGGAGAATAATTTTCGCTTACTCAGAGAGTAAGCCTACAAACTACTTCGTTGTTGTTGTTGTGGGGTAGGAAAGGTCTATGGGAAAGTCTAAAAAGGTCTGAAAAAGGTGTTTCGCGTTGAGTTAAAGATACAGGAATTTGAGGACTGGATATCTGTGATTTGTTTATTAGAATGAAAAAGTAAAAAATAAATACAGAACAATTATTCTGAATAAAATATAGTGTATTTGTTTTCATTTTCGCTTGTGAAACAACGCTCTATTTGGCCGTAGATTTTAGTAACACGCCGCCCGAGTATAAGATGAAGGTCGAATCATGCCTTGTTTTCCTGATGGTCATTGCCTCAGCAGATGCAGCTTCAAAATTGTAGGATGAGGCAAGGAATCTTGAATGAATAGAATGTAGAATGTCTGACGTTGTTCAAGGCGAGAGAGAATGTTTGGTCTGGTTGTTGAGCCCATTACATAGGATTAAATTGCTCATTATGTAGTATTAAATTGCCCATTATATAGGATTTGATTGCTCATTATGTAGGATTAAATTGCCCATTATATAGCATTTGATTGCTCATTATGTATATGAGTTCCTATAGGATTCCCATTGCTCACTATAGGATTAAATTTGCCCAATTGATACATTTATTGCTCTTATAGGATTAAATTGTCCATTATATAGGATTAAATTGCTCATTATGTAGGATTAAATTGCCTATTATATAGGATTTGATTGCTCATTATGTAGGATTAAATTGTCCTTTATATAGGATTAAATTGCTCACTATGTAGGATTAAATTACCCATTATATAGAATTAAATTGCTCATTATGTAGGTAAAGCGCTGAATGGCCTTTGCTGCCTCAGTGCTTGGTGTTACACCTAAAATTTATAAAACCAACCAATCATTATGTAGGATTAAATTGCCCATTATATAGGATTTAATTGCTGGAGCTGTATGTCAATGACAGACGAACTGTTTCCGTAGTGTGTGGTGTTAAAATTGATTTGTATGAAGGTTAGCTTAGAGATGGCTTAGCCATGTAGAAAAAAGACTATTATAGAGGATGGTGGGTTAGTGATTAGCTTATTCAGTAGAAGCGGAAGGTATGATAAGGGGTGGGGTGGAAGAAGTATTCGAAAAGAAGCACATATGCATGGAAGACCTGTAAACAACAGTGCATAAAGTTAACTGATGTGTGGAAGAGTACTATAAAACATAAAAAGAATTTCGTGAATGCGACAGTAACCATTGGCGATTTTTGGAGGAGCCTTCCAGTCCCCACCCGCCCGGGAAAAAAGATAAGGACAGGATCATTGATTAAAAGAGTTGCATTTGGTGGACCACCTCAAATGTGAGTTATATGTCCAATACAGGAACGCATTACGTTAAACGCACGATTTATGTGAACCGAAACACAGAAATTACAATCTGGGCTATACATTTATTTCTCGGCATGTCATCTGTTTATAAGAAGATGGTTGACATTCTCTCTCTCTCTCTCTCTCTCTCTCTCTCTCTCTCTCTCTCTCTCTCTCTCTGGTAGCTGCAAGACGAGTAAATAAATGAATGGTAATTGACATGAGTTCAAATCTCTGTAGGATTTGTATGAACTGCAGCTTTTAAAGTTGAAATGTCTGTTCCCTGAACACTTATCGAGTGAAAGGCGAGCAGAAATACGAGGGAGTGTGACTTTTCAACTCGCAATGTGTCAAGACCGTTCTATGAGATAAGGAGTTCCAGCAGCTATCGTCGTTTTCTTAAAAACAAAATTCATTTGAGCTAGAAGGGAAACTTTCCCTCTCAGTAGGTTAGCATGGCTGCGAGACTTCTCTGTTACTGTAGTAGATCTTCATCTACCAACAGGTAATTTGAAACTTTATTTCGACTGGTGTAGACGTTTGTTAAGGAATAGGAATATAAACAACTCTTATTTAAATAGCTTATAGGTTTGGATGTTAATTGCAGGATGACGTTGAGTTCTGTGGTATGTGTGTGTGTGTGTGTTTTTTTTTTTTTTTGTGTGTGTTTCATACTGATTACCAAAGAGAAAAAAATTTATTTATCTTACCATACTATGTCCAATATTACGCAGTGACAGTTTGATTGAAACCATTTCGCCTATTGTCCTTGAATGTTGAGTTATAGGTCAAAGAATCGATCAGTTGGCATAACGATTTTGCGTTCTGGATGAGCTTAAGGTTTCAGTACTGGAAGAATAAGACGTAAGTAAGTTCGGGTAGTGTGTAGAAGGTTGCAGTCGGTGCCAAATCAAATCTATTTCTGACTAGAAATGAGTAGTGGAGTGACCAAACTTTGAGTGATCATGAAAACAATAACGAATTTTGCAGTTTCAGCGTGACGTTCTACAGAAAGTCGAGTTGCGGCTGTAGGGAATACCTACATAATGTTTTTTTTTCAGATTTTGATGCTGCTGGGGTCTACAGAGTTCCCTCTACAAATGTCCAAAAACAGTTGTTGATAAAACGTGTAGCCTTCCTAAGTTCCTCATTGGACGAGTGGGTTGCGTACCCGACTATCATTCTGGTAGCCTGAGTTCACTCCCCCACCCGCGCTGCCAATGCGGAATCAGAGGAATTTATTTCTGGCGACTAGAAATTCATTTCTCGGTGTAATGTGGTTCGGATCCCACAATAAGCTGTAGGTCCCGTTGCTAGGTAACTGATTGGTTCCTAGCTACGTCAATAAGAATCTAATCCTTCGGGCCAGCCCTAGGAGAGCTGTTTATCAACTCAGTGGTCCGGTTAAACTTAAGATATACTTGAACTTTTTTTTTCCCCTGTCCGTTTGCACTAACACTAGATCTCACATCACTCAGATGTGTTTCTTATAGATAGTAATGGATTTGTTGCTTCTAATTGCAGGAGTTAGACAAGAACAGGAAATATGCGTGAGAATAATTGACTCCGTAACAAAGCAGGTAAATAAGACAGCTTTTCCTAATTCTCTAAGATTCTCCGAAGATTTCTCCTCGTTTCCCCTGTTTTTTTTAATTTGTTATTTTCTTTTCTGTTTATTTGCAGGCATAAGGCAGCAGCAAGATATTTATATGAGACTTATTGATTCAGTCTCCAAACAGGTATGAAAGAAACCTGCCAGAGATAAAAAAAAAATAATATAATTCAATCTTTGTTGGAGAATTCTATACGCCATGACCAACTGGATTTGCCAGCGAGATCTTGATTAAATATTTAACCTTCTGGCCAACCTTTTATAAACCAAATATACTTTAGATTCAGTTAAAAAAAAAAAAAAAAAAACTACACCAAATCTTCAAGATTTAAGATATAGCTGTGTCAAACGCTTAACAAATATGCTACTACTCCAACAAAGATGGAATCCTGGCATGGTTAAAACGTACGAAATTTTGTTCACCAAGTAACCTTGATTGCTTAGCCTGGAAGGAACTAAACAGCTGTTTAAGATCATTGGTGGAGATCTTTCTTGCTTCTGGTAAATCATTAGTGCATTTCCTTAGTTGCGGCTATAAATATATATTTATATATATAGCCACAACTATCATTAAATATTGAATTCACTGCGTTTTTGACTGACTTTGATCCAAGAGTAAATATAACTAGTAACTACACCTGCCCCAGTCAGGATTCGAACGTGGGTCTCCTTTTAGTTTAAACACTCGGCTAACTATATAGACAAGTCTGCCACCTATCCCTGCTTCAAAAAAAAAAAAAAAAAAAAAAAAAAAAAATGCCCATGTTAGAGAAGCCCACCGGGGTAGATGCACTAATTCATTTATAATTTCCTTTGGGTGTAAGTTAGTTTCCTATTTATATGGTATTCGGTAATAAATTATCTTTCTTCTTTTAATAAAAAAAGTAACACTTGCGTAAGTGACAGAACTTTTCTGTTCATGTGCAAGCAGAAATTTGTCTCCACCAGCGAGCTTACAGTTCCTTAACCATTATACAGTAGTTCATTTTCATGATTTAGTTATAGAGATTTAGTTACTGTTCCTTTGTTTTGATCTGCACCGCAGCTTTTTAGTCTTCGTTTGTTATTCTCAGTTGCCTTCTTACTGTAAAAAAAAAAAAAGTTGTTTTACGTTAGTTTTAGAATTAGAAGTTGTACATTTTGTACGTTTTACACTGTACTGTAATTTGGTGGCTTTAAAAGGTAGATCCTCTGTACATAGCATTAAGATTTGATTGATAAGTTTGAAGTTGTGTGATTATTTATTGAAATGTACCCAGATGAAGCTAAGAAGGTAAGTTACTATTACAAATCATATACAATGAAAGAATAAGCGTTTTAAATTTTGTCATCATTGGTTAGCAACTTTTGTAAAAGCTCAAACATCAATGTCATTTATTTATGTAATTATATTAATTATATAGGATTGAATGACGAGTTCTCAAAATGTTATTGGATAGGGCATATGAAAACGACATTTTTAAAAAAAATCAAACTCACCGTTTACTTAATATTAGCTTATTAAGTTATTCGTCACCATATTTCCGTATATTCACCTTCGTAAAGTATCTTTCTTACAACGTTTGAATGTGGAGATTAAATTTGTCTCAAGGCAAGAAAGATAAACGCCGAATTTGCTTGCAGTTAACCTTGACGAGCGTTTTATTAGCTGATGACCGTTATGCAAATCCCCCCATCCCCCCCTTTTGGAAGACAACCATCTATCTACCCATCCAGCTTCTTTCGTAGACCCCCCTCCCCTCTCTCTCTCTCTCAACACCCCCACCCCACTTTTTGTGTGTGTGTGTCCCGTGATAAGATCCCTGGTAATCCGGTAAAACAGTGTATACAGCTCCTGGACTAAATCCCGGTCTCTTGATATTCTCTCTCCGTTCGTTATCAGGAGATCGCATCTCCCCGTGCGGATTATGCGCTCTCTCTCTCTCTCTCTCTACTCTCTCGTCCTCTCTCATCTCTCTCTCTCTCTCTCTGACCTTCAGCATTCAGTAGATTGTTTTTTATTTTTTTTTATTTTGTTACGTCATTGTAGAATTAAACCTCCCTTTTGTTACCAAGTTATTTGCATATTCCGTTGAAGGCGGCAAATGGTAAAGAAAAACTATCAGAAAATAATGGGAATAATCCAGTTTCTCGGAGTACCCCCCTCCCCCCCTTCACCTCCCCCCTCCCCGCAATGGCGTGAACCGCCGAGTGTCACTCGGCCGTTAGATAATCCCCGGAAGGTTTTCGAAGAGACCTCTTCCTGTGTCGAGGGTCCTAATACGCTGTCACATTTGCATAAGTGTTGCAAAGGCTGAACGTTATACCCTCCTCTCTATCGCTAACAAAATATAGCGTAGTAGGTACTTCGTTGCATCATACAGCATCATAACACCCCATTTAAAAAAAAATAAATAAATAAATAAAAAAACTAGCACGGACGCCACACATACGCATACCAGAGTGGGCCCGCTTCCGCCCAGAGATTTTTGGCGGTATAGCGTAGAGCGGCGGCGGCGGGTGGCTTGAAGAATGGACTGGCTGCGGACTCATTATCGCTTCTGGATCTGTAAACATGGCCACGCGGCGCTCACCCTCCTGCTGGGGGTAGCAGACTAGACTCCGAAGCCCCGACGACACTCCTGCCGTGCCCGGGCCCTCTTACAGGGGAAAAAAAAATCGCGCTTGATAATCTTAATCGCGTCGCTGGAGGATTGGACCATATTTTGCATATTTGGCGCCCATTCAGTTTCATTCCGTATTCAAATCCAGATTTATAGCTGTGGAGGTTCCCTTGGGGCACTGTCATGGCGCTTAAGGCTACTCATCTCCCGTTTTCGAAAAGAAAGTCGTATTATTCGTGTAATAGCTTCAAAGTTATTGAACTAACCCATATATATTTCGGTTTGTCCAAGCCCAACACTTTTCTTGTAAGGTCAGTATTAAAGTTGGAATCAGAGGAATTTATTTCTGGTGGTAGAAATTAATTTCTCGTTATAATGTGGTTCGGATCGCACGATAAGCTGTACGTAGGTCCCGTTGTTAAGTAACCAATTGGTTCCTAGCCAAAAGTATCTATAATCCTTCGGGCCAGCCCTGGGAGAGCTTGTTAATCAGTTCAGTTGTGCGGTTAAACTAAGACATAATATTAACTTAGAACGGAGAGATGGGCACGGGACGGAAGGCTATAGAAGGAGGAGCGATTGGGTAATTCTCTCCTCTCCCTCTGACTGACTAACCTTGTCTGAGGCATAATCCTGGAGGCCTCTGTTGATATAGTGATACCCAATCTTGATAAGGAGTAAATAGGCACGATGATTGCTTCGAGCTTTTGGGATGGGGTGGGGGACGGGTGGAGCCTCTCTCTCTCTCTCCCTTCTTCCCTCTCCCATTCCTCCTTTGACGTAATTTGGGAGAGTATACAGTGAGGAGGAGGAGGAGGCAGTTGTTGTCATTCTCGAAGATTCCCCGAGTAAATGTTTCGGAAAGCGATCGTGTTTTGTTTCCCCCCATTACCTTAATACGTCTGCAGATAGATTCTCAAACAGTTGCTACTGCTGCTGCGCTGCGGGAACCCCCCCCCCCCCCCCCCCCCCCCCCCCCCCCCCCCCCCCCCCCCCACCCCCCCCCCCCCCCCCCCGCCCCCCCTTTTCTTAAACGGTGGTCGGAAAGACCGAATAAATAGACGAAAAATAATGCGGGAAACTAGGACGCCCCACCCCCCAAAAAATATCCTTTTTACATCGTCAAATGATGTCGGCTCTTTTTTTATGATGATTGACTTGATGAGAGAAATAAGTGAGAGCGGAGTCAGATGGTTAGTTCGCGGTTTTTATTGTGATCTTCATGATTCGCGTTTGGCTTATATGAGAATTTCCGTCGTTGGTGAAGTCGCGCGTTCGTTTGTTTGTTTGTTTGCTTTCACTGTTCGGAACGAGAAGTCACCGGGTGGGAGAATGTATGAGAATACGTGGCAGGTATCGCTCATAATTAAGGCTTGGACTCATAATGCGGTACTTTATTTATTTATTGTTTTTTTTTTTATAGAGCGGAGGTTGGAGTTTTCCAAGTAATCGCTTTTCTCCCCCCAGAAAGCAATTGTCAATTGCCCGAAATGATGTTCTCTCTCTCTCTCTCTCTCTCTCTCTCTCTCTCTCTCTCTCTCTCTCTCCTCTCTCTCTCTCTCGATGTTAATCCTAAGGCTTCCATTCATATCTCCCTAAATGGTGGAAATTTTGCGACCTCAGTGCAAGGGATTAATGAAGGGAATTTGTAACTTTTTCCATCACGAAACAATACCAAGAACGCGTGCCTTTTTTTTATATAATAATAAAGAATGTTTCCTATCAAAAATCACGCCAATATTCAAGCGATTGTGCATATTTTTTCGTTCAAGATGCAGTGCTCTGAATTCTAAACTTAGAATACAATACCCTCGAGAACCATCTGAAAAAAAGATGAACGATAGACGCTGCGTTTCACACAGTATAAGGATATCAATTTCTAATTGCATTCCTAATTGCATTCCCGATTCATCGATGCGCTGTTAGAGAGTTTGTTGGGCCGACGGCAAGAAACTTTAATCTTAAAGGAGAGGCCTTTCAAGACTTGGAATACAAAATGTGCGAAGGGCCGTTCGAGGCCACAGAAGAAGTCTAGCCAAAGACCCCGGTGGAATGAAGTCAATCTTTTTATACTTTCATTCTTTTTTCTCTCGTAGTAGTAGTAGTGTTATGTGAGGAGGAGTAAACAAATAAAGAGGTTTCTCAAGCACAAAGATGCATCTTGACAATGCAGCCCCCCACCTGGAAGTCGAACAGGAGGAGATTGGAGTGAAAGATAGATAAAGAATTCTTCGAGTTGTTTCGTCCTCGAAGGGCCATTTTCAAAGGCGATTTACTCTTAGTATAAATCTCGTTCTGAAAGGGGTCCTCCGTCGGAAGGGGTTGGGGACGAAATGTTGGCAGAATTCTTCACTTTTGTCGCTAATTTGTTTTTTTTATTATTTTTTTTTTTTTTTTTTTTTTTGCATTTTTAACATCGAGCTGGCTTGCATTGGCATGGAGAGGCTTTTTTTTTTTTTTTTTTTTTTTACGAAAAAGAGGAGCTTAAACATGTCACGTGACCGTAAAAATATCGAAATTTCGACTGAGTTTTAAATTCTATTTTTTGAACATCGAGGAGAGCTTAAGCACGTTACATGACTGTAAAGAAATCGAAATGTGGACTGAGTTTGGATGGTAGAGGTTTATTCAAGTATACCATTTCAGTCTACCTCTCGAAGTGAATCAACACCTGACTTTTTGGAGTCGGGTGTCACAACAAAAAGATCGCCTTTGAAGTAAAATTATTCGTCACAGTTTATAGCAGAAAATATCAATTACTGGTCGCTATATATCCATCTGTCTTCTTTCTCTGCCTCTTCTGCCATTTCTATGTCGTGGTCGATGTTTCACTTGACAACTTTCCTCCACTTTGACTTGGTTAGTAACATCGTTCTGTGACCATTGTTTCTCTCTCTCTCTCCTCTCTCTCTCTCTCTCTCTCTCTCTCTCTCTCCTCTCTCTCTCACCCCAGGAATCCATCTGCATCACTCTCCTCCCTAAATATTTCTCGATCCTTCTCATCACTTGGCCATACCACTGTCTTGGATCTTCTACGAATTTAGCAGCTCCTCTTAATCTGCCATTCTTGATCCTGTCCATATGGGTCGCTACACTATATGGAGAGAGAGAGAGAGAGAGATGCAGTCTTCATCCTTTTATCTGGCAGGGATACAACATTCACCTTTACTCATTATGGCTAGATGAATAGCCTGGGAAAGGTCAAAGGAAAAATTGGATTTGAATGCTGTGCAGTATGTCTGTACACTATATACATACACGCACGCTTAACGCATAAAAACAAAGAATTGCCACAGAGTTAGATCATTTTTGAACGAGTCTCCATCGCGTGGATATCGTAGACGACAATACAGGCATCTATAGCGCTTTATCGTTTGAAAACCCAGTCGATCTGAGACTTACGAAGTTGCCAAAATTAAAACCAAGGATGTTTGACCCAAATGCACATAACATCCACTTCTAAGAGAAACTGACAATATGGAATGATGAAACGAACGTAGCGTGAAATTTGGAAAATATGAGAATACACATAAGCACGAACAATACGAAATACGATTGTGGGGCGTCTTTTTTTCTTCTTTTCTGGGACGTGGGTATACGTGGGGGTGATGTGGGCGGGATACGTAACCGCCGTAAGAATAGAGTTTGTTCCTCCCACAGCTGGAGATCACGTGATAGTCACGTGTGTCTTTCCAGAAGCGGAGATACATTTTAATACGACGGGAACCAATGTTTGCTTTTTCGTTTATCCCCCATCGCCCCCCCCCCCACACCCGCCTCTTATGCAGATTGATTACGCTCGTTTCTCTGAGATTTCGCATTGATATCGCGGTGGGAAATGAGACGTTTGCAGTGGAACAACTTTATCTCTGATTTTTTTTTTTTACTCGACCCGTTTTCTTCATTTCATTTTCTCTTCTCATTCATACAAATCTTTCTCTCTCTCTCTTTCCTTCCTTCACTTCACCTCTTCTTCTTCTAATTCATTCCACGTTGCCCACTTTCCACTGTTATCTCCCTCCTCATCCTCCGTTCTGTTGCATCCTATCTTCCAATTGTTGTCCCTTCTTTTCGTCTTCCTTCATTTTTAACAGCTTTTGCTCTTCACCTTCCCATTCCCCCTTTCCAATTGCACGTGTTGGTGTGTGTTCACGAGGGAAGCGTATGCGTGTGTGTGCATATGGGTGATGCGAGTGTGTGTGTGTGTGTGTGTACGTCTGTCTCTGTTTTCCCTGTCATGGGAAAATCCTTAGTCCAAACCTTACGCCGCTGTTTGTCTGTACCGTCGCAGTGATTTTTCGGATACGGCCAGTGGAAGGGTTTCTTTTTTTTTGTTTTTTCTTTCTTTCTTTTTCTGTCGGGCGTAATGAGTTTATCGATGCGGTACATATGAAACTAAGAAAAATTCTCTCTCTCTCTCTCTCCTCTCTCTCTCTCTCTCTCTCTGATAGATTTCTTCCAAATGAAGGATCGGACGGGGGATTTAGAGAGAGGGATGCTGTTTTGTTGGGTCTAAAGATCCTTCAGCGTTATGTTTTGTAGAAGGCTTAGACCATTTTTCCCTTTTTGCTTCACCAGATTACGAGCAGATTTGCGGTCTGTTGGGTTTTGCGTCCGTGCGTGCGAGAATCTCTCTCTCTCTCTCTCTCTCTCTCTCCTTTTATTTCTGCCGTCGCTTCCGTGTTATTTGCTGGCGTTTCGGATAAAAAAATGTTCACCGTATGACTCGGAAGGAAGGAAGGAAGAAGAGCTTTTGAAGAGAGAGAGAGATTCCGACCGGCGGCGCAGCATGCTGTAAACAACTCAATTAACGGATTGGCGACCGATTACTGCCTTTGCCGAAAACATCGGCTACCTACGTATAAGCCCCCTTTGCTTTCCGACGCGAAATGGCTCATTTTTTTTTATGAGTGTTGCAAAATGAAAAGTGATGTAATCATATATACATGTGTGTGTGTGTGTGTGTGTGTGTGTGATATATTTACAGTCGCTTAGGAGGTAACACTTTGCCTGCGTTACCCCAGCGTGTTAACACTGCATGTCTGTGATTTTAAGCATGCCCATAGACTCTATATATACAATTTTCTCCCGTTGATTCAGGAGAAAGAGCTTGGTACTGACGTTCTGCCTGTCATTTACTTGTGGTATACACACACACACACGCATGCTTAAAATCACAAGGACATGCAATATATATATTAATATATATTATATTATATTTAATATATATATATTATATATATATATATATATATATATATATGCACTAGATCACGTTTTATATGTAAATAAATACTGAGGCACAGGTATCATTTGATTAGCCAATTAATTCACTATGTTTCGGGAATAACTTATAGTTTATATACCTAATTAGGGGTACTATGATTGACAAGCACTTCTTGCACTTATCTACTATAATTTCCCCTTGAGCGTTAAGCATTGCCAAGATCCAGTGAGCTGGATATTAAACGGTAGTTGTGGCTTAATATTTGCAAATATATATATATATATAAATATATATATATATATATATATATATATATATATATATATATATATATATATATGTGTGTGTGTGTGTGCGCGCGTATAAGTTGTACATTCAATATGGGGAGTTCTCAAGAATCTCTCTCTCTCTCTCCTCGTCCTCTCTCTCTCTCTATCTTCTCGTCTCTCTCTCTCTCTCAATAATCGGATAGAGAGAGAGAGAGAGAGGCGAAAGCGGCGTCGGGTTACGAGGAGCCTTTGTTCTGTTTTATAATCATCCCCCCGCCTCTCTCTCTCTCTCTCTCTCTCCTCTCTCTCTCTCTCATATCCACTCGGGGCAGCTTTTGTCCATTAGGAAAGTTTATAATCCGTAGCTTGTTTGTTCGATGGCTTATGATAAGTAGCCAATAATGATAACGCATATTGTAAAGAGTGGCGATTTAATCTTAAAACACCCACCGCCCCCCCCCCCCCCCCCCCCCCCCCCCCAACAATTCTCTTCCCGCCTCTGTCTCCTCTCTCTCTCCGGCAGGATTTTCGGTCCTAGTCCCGGGTTCCCGAGTCTCTCTCTTTCCCCGCCTAACACTTGCTCCAGAGGGGGGGCCTGTGTTATGCCTGGAATTATAGATGGTCTCCCGAAATCACATACACACACATACAGAGAGAGAGAGAGAGAGAGAGAGAGAGAGAGAGAATCCGATTGTCATGCTCTGAACCCCAATTCAAATATAGGTGTCCTGGTGTACTCGAACCTGGCGGCGCCCCTCTACCACCGCGACCTTCCCAAAGCGTCGTCGTCTATCCCCCCTGGCGTCGAACTTCGGTGGTCTTCGTCGTCTCTCTCCAGCCAGCCGCCCGTTGCTCTTTGCACATGTTATCATTAAAAAAAAAAAAAAAAAGGAGGAGAGCCTCTTTTGTCACTCGCCTAAGCTTCGATGATGTGCTCTCAATGGGACGCCGCTCATTATTGAAATGATGATGATGATGATGATGAAGAGAAGGCGTGGTATTAAGAGCAACTGAATCTTGCATCCTTCCTTCCTTCCTTCCTTCCTTCCTTCCTTCCTGGCTTTCTTAAAGAAAACGTCAGCTTCTCGAGCAAAGTTATATATAAAACTTTAGTTTCGGACGTTATGCATACTGGTTTTTAAGTTTTCTGTGAAAGAAAACTATTGAAAGGGTCTGCACTTTTTCTGTCCTCACTTTTCCTGTCCGCCCTCAGATCTTAAAAAACTGCTGAGGCTAGAGGGCTGCAAATTGGTATGTTGATCATCCACCCTCCAATCATCAAACATGCCAAATTGCAGCCCTCTAGTCTCAGTAGTTTTTATTTTATTTAAGGTTAACGTTAGCCCTGATCGTACTTCTAGAGGTACCAGCAACACTGGCCACCACCAGACTGTGGCTAAGTTTCAAGGGCCGCGGCTGAAAGTTTTATGCAACAGTATACGCTATACAGAAACTTCGGCTCTTTTTTTTTTTTTTTTTTTTTTTTTTTTTTACTTGTCCTGAAACGGATGTTAATTCAGCGTTCATTACTGTCGTGGCAAGTTGCTCTTTTAGCTCATCACCAGTCAGTCGGTCAGTGAGTGATACTGACAGCCACAGATCGAATCCCCGTCAGAGGCGCTGTTAGGGGGGTTGGGGGAGGGGGGCGGTTAGGTTTTTCGGAAGAGGTGTCTGAGGACACCGCGAAGGGCGTCATCTGCCGCCCCCAGAAGCTCTAGCTAATCGGGGAAACATCACCAGCCAATTTCGGATGGCGATGTTGTCGTCTGCGACTCTCCTGTAACCTGATGGTTATCGCTTCCATCATTCCCCCTCCCCCCATCGCCAGTCGACAGATGGTATTACGGGACCATTATCGGGCTTAATTCCGGTGGCAACGTCTCTCTCTCTCTCTCTCTCTCTCTTGACCATCAGAAAATCCGCGGAAACTATTTGCTAGTGTCCCCCCATTGAGGCTGCTCGAAATCTGAAAAACGATAGGACATCGGTTTTGGGTGATGCGCATTCTCTTAATGTTGCGCATTCTCTTGCTTGCGTTTGATCGATTTTCCGAGAATCCTTTTTGTATCTATGGATAATTCAGATAGTTTGCATACGCTTATCTAAAGCTGGGTTGATGCTCCGATTTGCCTCGCTGTGAGTATCGGGTTATCGTTTCTAAATAACGCCAGCTACGGTCGATGAGATTTTACATTTCTTCAAAAGTAAGGCATTGCATCTGTTACGTAGCAATATGGCATATCACTTTGACCCGTGTGTTTTACTCATGGGCGCTGGACACCTTAAAATGTCCACTAAGACATTACCGTTATTTTAGGATTGTTCTTGTTCAGTTGTGTTTGTCCGTGCCGCAGTTATTTTTTTTTTTTATTCTGTCCAAGAGACATTAAGTCTTTGAAAAGAATTTGATAGAATTGGAAGAAAAAAAGTTTGTTTCCATGTAGCTCCTGAAGCGAGTGTTGGGTGTTTAATTTCATTACGTTTTCGTGAAGTCTTTGAATAATGATATCAGTGTTTGGTTATTAATATTTTTCAAACATGATAACATATCATTTCATTCTTATGAAATTTTAGGCGAATACAGGAATGTAGATTGAGGGGAAAATTCAGAAATGGTAGTGAAGACAAAAAAAACCAATGAATAAAAACGAACGAAAGCTAGAGAGAGAGAGAGAGAGAGAGAGAGAGAGAGAGAGAGAGAGAGAGAGGATGCACAGTCAAAGATAGCCAAAAAAAAAAGGAAAAAGAAAAATCCACTGTCGGTTAGAGAAAGAGCAAAGAAAACGTGGAGGGATGAGAAAAAGAAGAAGAAGAAGAAGCATCCGGCGTGAATGACCAACACAAACAAGCCATTAGAACGAACCACAATAACTAGCAGCTTGGCATGCTGGGCCTCTATTATGTGTTGAATAAGCGGTAAGAGTTCCGTATTAATAATGCAGGCAGAGTCAACAGCGGCCGCACGCAAGACCCCGAGTCTCTCTACCCCTGGACCCTCTCTCTTCTCTCTCTTGGCTCGGTCCTCCTCGCTGCCTCTTAGCCGATGGTTTTTGTGGCGGTGATGGTAGGGAGCGCCGAGTTTCGGATTGAAAGAATGACGGAAGGGAGAAAAAGGGAGGCGGGAGAG
>NC_087201.1:31496942-31504442 GCF_015104395.2 Macrobrachium nipponense | reverse complement strand
ACACCAGTAGATTTGAAATCTATGAGAGAAACAGTAGGAACACCAGTAAATTTGAAATCTATGAGAGAAACAACAGCACGAACGCCAGTAGATTTGAAATCTATGAGAGAAACAGTAGGAACGCCACTAGATTTGAAATTTATGAGAGAAACAACCGTAGGAACACCAGTAGATTTGAAATCTATGAGAACAGCAAAGTTTCTCTCTCTCCTTTAGAGCGTAGGAGGAAGGGGAACACCGAATGTGTGGGAAAGTCTCGAAGCACGTGAGAAGTAGGGCGCTTTATCGCACGGTTTTGTTTGCAATTGTCAAAATACAAAACACACACACACATAAAAAAATAGCAAAATGACGAGTGCCTCATGAAGAATTCATTGCTCTCTTTTGACCGCCTTGCGTGGCACGACAATGTGACACTGAACATTTAAAACGAATGACTTGGAAATTACCTTGAAATGTGGGAGCGTGTCTGACCATTGTGAGATCCGAGCTTCCCCATTGTGGCCGTAATCACGGGCGTGCTTCTCGCCTGGCCTAAGCACGTGTGCTTCCAGCGTTTTCCATTTGATCCGAGGCGTCGTCCCACCCTCCCCCCTCCCCCACTCACCCTCCCCCTCCTCCCCCCTCCATCCCCCTCCCCCTCAACATCCATCAAGAGAAGACTTTTCCGTGACAGAATGGGTCGTGGTAGAGAGCAAAGTATAACTGATTTTTTTTATACTGAATTTTTGGTTTATGGACTGAATTTTTTTTGTATACTGAATTTTTTTGTATACTGAATTTTTTGTTTCCTTTTTTGTATACTGAATTTTTACCTTTGTTTGTTTACTGAATTTATTTCCTTTTTTTTGTATACTGAATTTTTTCCTCTTTTTTGTATACTGAATTTTTTCCCCCTTTTTTTGTATACTGAATTTTTTTATATGAATTTTTTTTTTTTATATAAAATGAAAGCTTTTGGTGCTGAGATGTGCTTGTTTGCAAGAGTTTCTTTCAACGAAAAGCATAATACACAGAGACGTTTAATTGAAAGAAGCAAGAAATTTTTTTCAGTGTACGGGCGTATACTTCAGACACAGAAGCCAAAACCACACAGACTCTAGCGCTAGTGTATTTACCAACGCCTGAAAGTATTATAATAATTCCATTCGCGTTACAGGCAATTGACCGTGGGAGCTATTCATATTACTCCCATCTTTTTTTTCCCCACTGTTATTAATCGTGAATTCTTGTGTGAGCGAGAGAGTAACAGCAGTCGTGTAGTCCCTTATTTTTAAATATTTTTCGCGGCACAATGCCGAGTTCATAACACACTAGAGCCACCAAGTCACCTCTGGTGTTGATCATCTCGCTCAGGAAGAAAAAAAAAAAAATAGATTTCAGCGGGACTGTATAATAGTCAACAAACAAGAGTCATCGGATATCACTTTCCGACTTCGTGTTTCCTTTTCAGAATAAGTCATAATACAAAAGGGGATAAATGAAAAGGGCTCTATGACTGTCGGCCAACCCACATTATTTATCCACAGCGACAAAGAGTCGTGTGATATGGGCGGATGAACAACAAAAACGTTATTTGCCATGCACCCAGAATATCTCTCTCTCTCTCTCTCTCTCTCTCTCATCTCTCCTCTTCCCGTTTCGTTCTCTCTCTCTCTCTCTCTCTCTCTCTCATATTGTCCTCCGCGCTAAGTTGTTTATTGATCCTTATCCTCTCCTCTTATCCTTTTTGGCAATTGCACGGCGCTGATGATTTGCCGCCCGACTGCATCATCATTGCATGTGAGTCATTGCGTCATTTAATACACTTTCATGCGTTTCGTGAAATCGATATCCGTGTGGCCAAGGATCTCCGCGTATTCGCAAAATGACGTGAAAACAGTTTGTGTTTAGGGTCCGTGGATTTTTTTTTTTTTTTTTTTGCACTTGCCTCGCGCGCCGCCTAACCTCGTGCGCTCTCTATCTCTACTCTCTCTCTCTCTTTCTCTCTCTCTCTCCCCGAAGCAGCTTCCTTTCTTCAACTTCCGTTTCATTGTTTCTGATCTCATAGGTCCGCGGAGTATACTAACTGGAAACATTTGGGGGGTCTCCTTTGGTGCGGATTTTGAGGACGATCTCTCTCTCTCTCTCTCTCTCTCTCTCTCTCTCTCTCTCTCTCTCTCTCTCTCTCTCTCTCTCCCAAAGCAGGCTTCCTTTCTTTCAAACTTCCGTTTCATTGTTGCGGGATCTCATAGGTCCGAGATGGTATACGACTGGAAACATTTTGGTCTCCTTTGGTGCGGATTTTTGAGGACGATCTCTCTCCTTTCTCCTCCCTCCTTCATTAAATGGGTCTCTCCTCTCTCTCTCTCTCTCTCTCTCTCTGCTATTATTGCTACCACTGCTATATATACTACTAATAGCGGCGGAGCTGAACGCTACGTGAAAGTCTTGCTTCAGCCCATTTTGAGGAAAGGAGTGCGACTGGAAAAAAAAGAAGAAAAAAAAAGTCAGCCATATGGGTTAGGGGGGAGGGGGGGCGGCTGTTCCGCATGGGTGACGTAATGTGACTCGGAATGACCCGACAATGGGTGCTAATGGGTCAAAGCCAGTGGCCCACTTCATGCCCGAACACCCATCCGCGAGGCCGTATAATTTGGCCACATTCAGAGTGAATACTTTGCCGAATTAACCGTGAATTTAACCACTGGGAAATATTCATTGCTCATTATTTATGGTTCTCGTCTGGAGAGGTTCATAGCTGTGTTTGTTTGTTTTTGAGAATCTCTCTCTCTCTTTGTGTGTGCGTATGTGTTTTTTAAGTTGTTCTTTTCTGATGCAGATGCCAGTTGAAATGCAACAGATAATGTTTTTGTTCCACAGACTGATTAGACCTACTGAGGGACGATTAGCAGGTGTCTCTTCAAATGAAAGATTACTGCACTCGCAGAAAACGAAAGTGCTTTGAAAATCTATAAACAAAACAAAATAATTTTCTTTTTTACCAGCTTCAATTGTTCTACTTCTTCTTTACCTGGTCGGCGTGAACGCCAAGATAATTGATAACAATAGAGGACAACTGACATCAGAGATAGCCCATATAAACAAACAAAAACGCAAGCATATGTGAGATAATTGTATACTCGCATGTTTATCGTACTATGGCACTATTCGAATTTTTCCCCCCAGAAATAGTATGTGATTATGTAGTGGTATGGTAGATCGTCAAAGAGTTCCAGTCCAAAAGTCTGGCCACACCTGACTTAGTATATATAGTCGTCAAAACATATCGATTCATGGGACGAGAGAGAGAGAGAGAGAGAAAAGAGAGAGAAGAGATCTCTGTAGATTCACAGAACTTATCCCCAAACATTTTGTAACATCCCGTTACCGAAGTGAGGATGGATCTGTCTGAATTCGACTGATATAGTAATTACGATGCGAAATAGATTTAGTATAGTCCTCGTTGGCTGCTATAGCTCCCAGCATAATGCTCCTAAGCCATGCTTGAGTAGTTCCTCATTGGACGAGTGGTTTGTGTACAAGCCTCTCAATCTGGTAGCCCGAGTTCGCTCCCGCCTGCCGCCAAATCGGAATTAGAGGAATTTATTTCTTTTGATTAGAAATTCATTTCTCGATATAATGTGGTTCGGATCCTACAGTAAGCTGTAGGTCCTGTTGTTAAGTAACCAATTGGTTCCTAGCCACGTCAATGAATATCTAATCTTTCGGACTAGCCCCAGAAGAGCTCAGTGGTCTGGTTAAACTAAGATACACTTTCTTACTTTTTCCAAGTTCTAATTCAAGGTTTTCCTAAAATTAATTAGGATGAAATTAATAAATAAAAAATCAGTTTATGCATATTGATTGGCCATAGTATCTACGTAGAACTATAGTAAATTCACATCAACCGTGCATTTGATGTCTAGGACAGTACCTCACGACACCCCTGATTGGCTGTTGATAAGCCAATCGCAGGGCTGGAAACTCTTCTCAGTCTTTCTCGAGAGTTCACATAGGCAGGATGTATGTTCCACCTCTCCTGAAAGCGGTATCCCTCAGGAGAGCTGGAACATACAGAACCTACCCATGTGAACTCTCGAGAAAGACTGACTTTCCAGCCCTGCGATTGGCTTATCAACAGCCAAACAGGAGCGTCGTAAGGGACTGGCCTCGACATCAAATGCACGGTTGATGTGAATCTATACTATAGTGACGGTGACCTAGAGAAATCATGATAATTATTTCTTATTTTATTCCATTTCTTTTCTTTTCGAGATGGAGCAGTTATATTATTGTACCGTTACTTGGCGATCCATATAACAGCATTCCGTCCCGTCCTCTCCGATAGGTATAGGGAATTCATCTTCAGGTAACCAAGGGTTTAAAGGAAAGAGTGAATACTTAGCCCCATTTGCCAGGTAGCATACGTAAATGGGTCCTGTGCAATTAGGCAGTGACGTCACACTGTCCCTCAAATCATCTCATGAATTGTTAAGGGCCACCCACTAAAAATGACCCATTTTTAGCGACTTGCGTCTAAAAGCTCACTCATGTATGTATGCATGTGTACATATTCATCACACATCCATACACGGACCTATCACCCCTCAGCTCCGCCCAACAAGCACGCATACAGACACACACACACACACACACACACACACACACACAGGAGAGAGAGAAGAGAGAGAGAGAGAGAGAGAGAGAGAGAGATCTTAACTTACCGGGACGATATTGACCCTTCTTTAGCGGGTGAGCTATTGTGGCAGTAAGTTATCCAACATTAAGTAAGGCACCCAAACCAGTATTATTATTCTAATGATATTCCCCCATATCACGCAGCTCCCCTATTGTCACAGTCTCCCAGGTCCGTTTCTTTTCACTCTCTTGATTTCCGATTCTTTTCCTTTCTTTCTTTCGCATTCTCTGCTTTTTCCTGCTTTGAAGAAGAGTACATCTCATTTATATTATGTCACGCAGACGTATTTAAAACTTACTACTTGATGATAGAGAGTCTAATTCGTCTAGCTAATAAAATTGTCTTCTCGATGCAGATAAAACAGAAGGACTTGTAGTTTATTTGTGGCAAAGCTGGGATAATGGTAATGCACTGAATTAACTTAAAATTATTCTGGGTATGTTGCATGCTCTGTGTGTGTGTGTGTACTTTCCTTATGCACTAGTGTAAAGATTACCCAATACAGACACTTCGTCGGTTGTAAGTGGCTATAACCTTGGTAATAGTTAAATTCCACTTTCACAAGTGTGGGTCTGACCATGATCACCAGTTTAAGTAGATTATTATCAATCAGTAATAATAGCCGTGAGGACGAAGGATTGCTTTAGAGTCACTCCAGAACAACACTAGGGGATATGGATCGTTAAAAGTATCAAGCGATGGATCAATGGACGGAAGAAAGGACAAAGCCTATTACCGACTCTCTCTCTCTCTCTCTCTCTCTCTCTCTCTCTCTCTCTCTCTCTCTCTCTCTCTCTCTCTTTATTGACCATTCCATTTCGTGCACTGAAGAATGACAAGCATACTACGTATGTCTGGTAACTATTGCCGTTCTCGAAGCTATTGTGGTTTCATGAGATTTATGATAATTTGGTCTGAAGAATATGTCGAACCTGGATTCTATTTTTTTTCTTGTTTTTTTTAAGGTCATCGGCGTTCTAGTAGATGCTTTTCGGATGAATTATGGAGTGGCCCAGAAAATATATAGGTCTTTACGTTGCTTCGCTTGAAGAAAAAGGCATCACAACAAATGATAAAATGCATAACATCAGTGATTTTCAAGATAATTTTTTTTTTCCAAAAGCGCGTGTCCTTGTGCATAAGTGAGTGTATCTGACCAGTTATGAGACGAACGCCAAGGAAATTTTTTTTTCTTACTCCGGATTCTAGTATTTATTTTACCGATCTTACCAATCCTTGTTTGATCATCTGCATTCAAAGAAAGTCGTTCTTTAGTCTATCTGAGACTTGGACAAGCTCGTTAATGAAGATTAGGATGACCCCTCAATGCTCGTGGTGTTGTTTCTCTCGCCCAGAAACTCTCTGGAACGCCGCCTTCGTCAGCCAATACGATTTATATTTTATTCATGAGCCTAAACGATAAACATCAATACGTATTCGCGTATATCAACCCGTTCCTTCGCGGGCGGTTCTTGATTACGATACTGGTCGTGTAAGCAGTTTCCCCAGAATGGATCAATAAAACCACGAAAGGAAAAAGGGACTCCATGTCAGGAAAAGGAAGAGGAACGCACAATGAAAAGTGATCGTTTTAGTTCGTGTAGCTACCATATGGAATGAATATATATATATATATATATATATATATATATATATATATATATATATATATATATATATACACACATATATATATATATATATATATATATATATATATATATATATATATATACATATACAAAATATATGTTATATTGGTTTGTGTAGTTACATGGAATTAGAAATATATATTATATATAGTTATATATATATATATATAATATAATATAATATATATATATAGTTTCTATATATAATTTGAAAATATATATATATATCTATATATATATATATATATATATATATATATATATATATTATATTAGTTCGTGTTAAGTATATGATGAAAATTAATATAATATCCTTTTAATATATTAATATAATATATATTTATATAATCAAGATCTATATAATTATATATCCTATATTCTAGGTTCGTTGGTACTTATATGGAATTACTTATATATATATATATTTATATATATAATATTACTATATATATATTATATATATCGTTGCAGTTCATGTAGTTTATATGGAATTAAAAAACTTACTTTGTTTAGTTCGTGTAATTATGTAAAAAAAATAATCGTTTTAGTACGTGTAGTTATATGGAATTAAAAAAAGTCTTTTTAGACGAGTAGTTATATGGAATTGTAAAAAAATATTGTTTTTGTTTGTGTAGTTATATATATGGGATTAAAAATAATATATATCTTTTCAATTCGTGTAGTTATATGGAATTGAAAAGATATCGTTTTAGTTCGTGTAGTTATATGGAATTAAAAAAAATAGTTTTAGTTCATGTACTTATATGGAAACGAAAAAATAATTACATTTTCAGATAGTGCAGTTATTGCTTTTTTTAAGTCTAGCCTTTAATTGATCCGTTCTCATCCGGTATACGACTGTAATCTCTCTCTCTCTCTCTCTCTCTCTCTCTCTCTCTCTCTCTCTTGACGTTGCGGCCTGTTTTGGGGTTGAATAACGTTGCGCTTTTTGTAATAATGAATTCTTTTAACTCACAAGTAAGTAAGTACCGAAATGTTTCGCTGGGCTCTCTCTCTCTCTCTCTCTCTCTCTCTCTCTCTCTCTCTCTCTCTCAAAAATGAATTCTTTTAACTCACAACTACAACTGAATATGTACTGAAATGTTTCGCTGGTCTCTCTCTCTCTCTCTCTCTCTCTCTCTCTCTCTCTCTCTCTCTCTCTCTCTC
>NC_087201.1:31429442-31491942 GCF_015104395.2 Macrobrachium nipponense | reverse complement strand
GACAGGGTCACAGGGACAACACGAGATGCCAGTGACTGTAGGAGGGTAGAATGAAGGCATTAGAAAAGTGATAGGTGGAATGAGGTTTATTCAAAGTTTTTTTCATGTGTAATTGGGGATGGTAGGAAAATTGTGAGAGAAAATAAATATCAAGCATTAAAATAACGGCGGGGGAAGGTGAGTAAGAACTTGGAAGAAGAATAAGTTGCTCTGCCACGAGGTAAATGCAGAGATGAAGTTTCACGCTCAGAAATAACTCAGATTTTTACAGATTTTCAAGTGTGGAAGATAGAAGAAAGGAAGGGATAAAATAGAAGAAAGGAAGAGTAAGATGGTAGAAAGGAAGAGATAATATAGTAAAAAGGAAGAGATAAGATAGAAGGAAGGAAGAGATAAGATGGAAGAAAGGAAGGAAGTGATAAGATGGAAGAAAGGAAGTGATAAGATGGTAGAAATGAAGAGATAAGATGGTAGAAAGGAAGAGATAAGATGGTAGAAAGGAAGAGATAAGATAGAAGAAAGGAAGAGATAAGATGGTAGAAAGGAAGAGATGACTGACACGAGAGAGGAAAGAGTTAGCGCAAGTGGGAGAATGCCTGAGGAATTGGTTGCAGAGGATGGTAGGGGCCAGTTGAGAGACTGGAAAAAAAAGAAAAAAAAGAAAAAAAAAAAAACAGGACCAGATAGGCTTCAAAATGAGATGCTTTGTGACAGTGGTAGTATTATGATAGAATTGGATGACCTTCCAAGTGGATGACAAGGATTTGGCTGGCATGTTTGGAAAGGGGAAAAGGTGCCAAGAGAACTAGTGAGAGGAATGATTGTTGTTCCATTGTTCGGTGTTCTAGACAAGGAAGAATGCGTATGTGCGGATCGGGTGATTAATTTAGCAAAACTATGTGAAGTTTGAAAGCTTAAGGCAGAAAATACCCCTGTATGATTCGGGAAAAGTTACAATGAAGTTGACAGGCAATATGGAGGGCATTGAGAATGTAGAATATAAATTGCTAGGAACGTTTAAGAGATGCTATGATGATGGAAGTGAAAAAAAGACAGAAGTGTTACTTTGATTCAGAATTGGCTTTCAGACAAAGAGGCATCGTGTCTCTTGGCTTTTCAATATCTGAATGAAGCGAGAAGTTGTGTAAAAGAAGTTACAGTTAAGAGAAGTTATACGGCCTATGAAAATGAAACCATGCTTCAAGTATTTGCAATTATGAAACAGTAGTGACTCGGTGTTGTGAAAAACAAAAACTGCAGAAACTAGAGAAAGAGGAAAGAGTTTAAAAAGTATGCAGGAAGGTTGAGAGTAAATTTAAGGTTTAAAGTGAGGGTGAGTGGAAACCGGGAAGATGTTGATATACAATATGTTTGGCGGTAGAGAGTCTAGTGGTTGATTCGTGTCGGTACTATTTAGAGGTAAACGCTGGTAGCAGGATGATCTTCTTGGGCGACTCACGGACTGAATGAAGAGTGAAAGGCAGCAGGGTGCTTGGAAACGATTGGAAATAAGCTCTCTGTAAGACAAGAAATGTAGGGAGGCATTGCGGTTCGACGCGCTACTGATGGTCCTTCTATTGACACGAATGGAGCAGCTAATGTCATGGAAATCTTCTACAGGCTTAATAGGGCAGCGGCTATAGGCTAGTATCTTCCTCCTCGCCCTTCTATACATATTAAGTAAATATGTTTAAAGCTTCACTGTGCGTCCTGGATTTGTTGGTTTCGATGGTTCGCGCCCGTGAGCCGACAAATCTCCTATCGACTAAAAAAATTCCCCTTCGGTTAAACATATATGAAAATATATTAATTCCGAGGTAGAGCGAATTAGATTATGAAAGGACGTTTGTAGCTCGGTGTATGTATATGAATCACGGTAATGTGATGTATATACTATATATATATATGACTTTATATATATATATATATATATATATATATATATATATATATATATATATACTTCCTATCGCTCTTTTCTGTTTTCGGTTGGTTTAAAAAGCTGACACGTCAAGTGTGACTGTGGATGTCTGGTTCATCATATTTTTTTTTTCTTTTTTGAATGGCAGCCATATACGCAAAAGTCTATCAGGACTATTAGTACCGAAGCGTAAATATGAAGAGTGCAAGCTCTGGCAAGCGCTGCTTAATTCGATTATAGGTCCTATGGCTTTTTTTTTTTTTGCATTTAGTCACATTCCCTTGTTTGTAACACGTCATTCTTCGGAGGATTTGCCAAAGAAGGGAAGGTGAGAATATATGGCGATGATGGTTTTCTCATTGGTGTCTGTCTCTTTCTGCTGTGGCGTCCTCCGAATATCACCTGTTATGTAAGCGTTGCGCGTCCATGTATAGACGTGTGTGTATGTATGTATGTATGCGTCATGGCAGCAGCAGCGTATACGTGTATGTATGTATCATGGCTTGGCGCACCGCCTGCCTTTGGATTATATTACAACAGACAATAGAGAGGTAGCCGATCCCCCTCGCTTCCATTTTGAGTCCATTTTGGCCGCCCCGAAAGTGCTATTGAAAACAGAACCCAACTCTCCCGTTTTAATTCATATTTAATTTTGCCCCTCATTCAGCTCCGCCATTCAGACCATAATCCTACATTTTACACTGAGGGATGCCAGGGAGAGAAACATACGCACGCACGCACGCGCGCGCACATACGTACACAAACACACATGTATACACGCGCACATATGGAGAGAAGGACGGAGTGGCCCACCAATCTTGAGAGAGAGGGAGAGAGGTTTTTCCTGCACTGCTCATATAATGAATCTACACCTCTAAAAGTAAATGAACATGGCCGTGACGTCTCTAAAAAGCCTTTACAAAAATGAGACCAAACACCCGGTATAATTTACAAAAAAAAAGGAAAAAAAATGCGGAGAAACAGCCAGTATAATTCGCGCGGATGAATTACTTTTTTCCTGTCGTTCGTCGCTGTTCCAGTTTCCGAGTGATGGGCGATTTCATTCATGCTCATCATATGGTAACCAGTAACCAGATCCATGCTTTCTCCCCTTCCGACCACCTGTATAGTGTATTCTTTTACACTAGGTTCCCCCACCCCCCTCCACCCCGCCGTATAAACAAACGCTTTCTGCCTGCGAATTTATTCATCCCAGTCGATACACTTACTTGCAACATTTGTCAGTCTTCTGTACTGTAATTCGTTTTCCGACTTTTTTTTTTCATTACTTGCAACATTGTCTGTCTCCAGTTCTCTAATTCGTTACTTGCAACATTTGTCATTCTTCTGTGCTGTAATTCGTTTTCTGACTGACTTTACTTGCAACATTGTCAGTCTCCAGTTCTGTAATTAATTTTCTGACTGACTTTACTTGCAATATTGTCAGTCTCCAGTTCTGTAATTAATTTTCTGACTTACTTTACTTGCAACATTGTCAGTCTCCAGTTCTGTAATTAATTTTCTGACTTACTGTACTTGCAGCATTGTCAGTCTCCAGTTCTGTAATTAATTTTCTGACTTACTGTACTTGCAGCATTGTCAGTCTCCAGTTCTGTAATTAATTTTCTGACTTACTGTACTTGCAGCATTGTCAGTCTCCAGTTCTGTAATTCGTTTTCTGACTGGCTTTTCCTTATGAAGCGTATATTTATAGTCTGTGGGGAGGGGAGGGGTCGGATGAGCATTTTAAGAATTCCTCATTTATGTTTAGCCCAATATTCCGTTTAGTTTAGCTTTCTGCGCTGTTTTTAGAAGAATCGACAGCAGGAATTTTACCCTTGATTTGAAGAATCCTTCTGAGGGTACTGGTCATTCGTGTGCAACGACTCTCCTCCGTCAATAAGTCCTTTTTTCCTTTTTTAGTCTTGTAAATAAGGTAACGGCAAGTTTCTTGAAAATTTGGGAAAGAGACGTCGAAATGCTGAATTCCCCATTTCTCTCTCCTTGAAAAAAAAATAGCTTCGCTAGGAATTGTCTCTAATAAGGAAATAAAATGCACGCCATAAAATCGCCACGTTGATTTTGTTATGCCGTGCATGATACGGAGGAGAAATTAATCCTGAAAGCAAATAGACGAGTGAAAAAAATATAAAACGGAGGCAGCAGGCAGACATGAAGGTACGGGAATCCCACCTGCGCATTTCATCCCCAGCGTTGATGGGAATCATTTTGGCTCCGCGTCGTCCTTTTGAAGATCCTTCGGTGCCTTTTGAAATGGTGGTCAGTCATGCAAAAATGATGGCACAGGATCTCCCTGTTCCACTGCGTGAAAAAAAAAAAAAATAGAATAAAGAGGGACAACTATTGCAAAACATAATGCCGGAGCCTTTTACCAATATATGTAATCGAGAGGTAGTGAAGAACTGCTTTACTTACTTTTACCTCGAAATATTCAAGGATATTTTGATATCCTCACATCTCCATCTATCCACGTTGCCAATTCCACAGAGAGAGAGAGAGAGAGAGAGAGAGAGAGAGAGAGCTTCACCCTGCGCACACACAAACAAACAAACGCACACACATTTATCCTAATCCATTGAGAGAGAGAGAGAGAGAGAGAGAGAGAGAGAGAAGAGAGAGCCAAACCTTTTAGACGGGAGGGAGGTGGACGAACTATAATAAGCAGCTTAGGTTAGTGTCAAATGTCACGAATATGTTGGCCGATGCTTCTGAAGGGTCCTGGTTTTGTGTGTGTGTGTGTGTGTGTTTTGCTAGGTATTCTCTTATGCTGACAGATATTCAAAAGACGCCGAGGAATGCAGTACTTACCGAGAATTCAAAGTAAAACTTTCTCCAAGTGAATTTAATTTAGTCGAATTCAGTGATAAAACAATTTCTTCCTTATCTTTGGGGGATCCTCCGATAGTTGAGCCATAATCAATTTGTTATGAGTATATATATATATATATATATATATATATATATATATATATATATATATATATATATATATATATATTCAGCTATTTTACAAATACAGAAATATTACCCTTTGATCCATCGGGAACTTCGAAACTTATGAAATCGAGTTAACATGTCTCCAGTTTCGTCGTTAATGGCCGTGTACTGTGCTGAGAAGTTACTGACCTAAGTAAGGTCATCACGAAGGAGCTCTTGATATTTTGCATGATGACCTTGCTCCCAGTTGAGGTAATTTCTTCATTCCTTAGGAGAGAGATTGTGAGTTTTGGGTCATTACATTTGCAATTACCGGGGCATGCTCTCTCGCGTGCAAAATTAGGCTGAGCGGACGTCGCAGGAGACCTGCGTCCTTTTGTGCCCCGAATTCCCGCTTGCTTTTGATGCCCATACTTAGTCATTAGCTTTGGGAGTAATTAAGAGGACCGTCATGGCGGCAGAACTCGCTTTCATGTCTATGAGGGTTTACAGAAGCAACGTAGCTCATTCTCATGCGAATATTATTTTTTTCTGGTGACGTCATCTGTCGTCGACTGAGATTTCTCCTTTCGGGAAGACTCATCTGCGTTTCTTGGGAACTGATATTGGGAATTAATGTGGGAATGGTTGTCAGTATTCAGATACTCATAGTGTCCCCATACAGTCCAAGATTAAGGTCATCTAAGAGAGGCTCAGTAAAATGCGGTTGGTCCCTGACTGCACGATGGCCAGTTTAAAACTTGGAATGCATTGCCCGTAGATTAACACTGTAACAAAAGGCATTATTGAGAAACATGGCATTTCATCGCACACTCGTCCCTTCTTCCACTGTCCCGTAATGGGAACGCCGAGAGAGACTGTACCCTTGCTGAATTCCTCTCGAGTAGTTCGTCTTAAAGGCACCGAATTCTCTAACCTAATGATTTCAGATGCAGACAGACAGACAGACAGGGCCTTTGGCATTTCCCTTTTCTGAGCCTTGTGGATTAGCGCGCATGTCAGATGGCCCTAATACAGTTACCGAAAAATCTGATTATTTCTGATATTTGATGCTCCGCCTGTGGTTCCCTGAGGCAGTGTTGACGAATGTGGTATTTATGCCGTAAAGGGATTTATTAAATGCTCGCACATGTGCTTTTGTGCGGCGCCTAACACTTGAATGGAATATACTAGTTGCATTGCATGCCTTGGAATAATGTTGTGCTGCGAGAATGAAATATATATATATATATATTATATATATATATATACTATATATATATATATATATATATATATATAACTGGTGAAAATGTTCTGTTACAACAGAATTCCATCTAATAAAAGGAGACCGTAAAAAACACCAAAATATAGAGAGAAAAATACTATATTCATTCAACCAACGCTTAAGAAGATTAAAGGAAGATTATCAACGGGAGTGACCTAAATTGGTTTACCAGTGGATGGACCTCTTGGTATATATACCAACTTTTCATTCATCTACCTAAGAGGAGACAGCAGTCTCTGAAATATAGTATTTTTTTTCTCTCTAATTTTTGTGTTCTTTATGGGCTCCTTTTATACTATATATATAATATATAATATATATATATATATTATATATATATACTATATCATACATATATCATACTTATACATACATATTTGTATAATACTATATACCACTATATATATATATATATATATATCATATATATATATATATATATGATATATATCATATTATGAAGTCATATCACATTACCGTGATTCATATACAAACATCGAGCCACAAATGTCCTTTAATATCTTAATTCGCTCTACCTCGGAATTAATATATTTTCATATATGTTAACCGAAGGGGGATTTTTTTAGTCGATAAGAAAATTGTCAGCTCACGGGCGCGAACCATCGAACCCAACAAATTCATATTTTAAAAAATGATTTACTTGCGTCGAGTATAACTTTTGTAGATGTTTTATTTCTCTTAACAAACCAGCTGACCGGTCAGCCACACAGACTCATCACGTCAATTATGTAAGGGTTTCGTATCTGAGCTAGTGTAAATAAAGAGACGGTCCAATCACAGTCCATGAAGACCACAAGATCAGGTGAGAAAGATCGCAGCGAGTCCTGCACTGTGCGACCTGCAACTCCTGCAGCGTCTGAGATGAAGATCTGCGGTCGAGAGGCAGTCCATGTTATTGACATTTCTGTTGTTATTGGCGGTGTTTCCATATTGCATTCCCAGCACCAGTTTCCTCACTACGACCCCTTGCACTTGCTCGTGTTCTCGAGTAATAATTGAAATCGCTTCTTGTCAGTCTTCGTGTTTATATACGTATTTATATATTGCACAACTATTGATATGCCATGAGTGTATTCATACTGGAGTGAAACTAAATATGTGCGGGCAGATGTCTTTCCACTCGTCTGTGGCTGCCCGCGTGTATTGTACGTGTTTTTTTTTTTATTCGGTTACCAGATGTTGTTTAATATGCCTCACTATTTAATCGCAGTCAGTTACATAATTCATCTCTGTATGTATACGTGTATTGCATAATTTTTTATGCAAGTACCGAGTGTGCTATGAAATTATCTTGCTATTTCTTGTCGTAAATGGCATAGTTGAGGATTAATCTTGTCATTTCCTTAATCGCACGAGGTGGACTTTGGCGATGTAAGGAGATGAGAGAGTAAGGTTCCTACTCCTCATCCTCTTCCTCTCCCATCACTACGTCCATGAGAGAGATTTTTTTTTTTCCCTTCGAGACGAGACCCTCGTCTTCAGTCTGCAGGAGTTGGAGCAGCAGAAGCCGAGTCTTAAGCCTTTTGTTCTTTTTCGGTCACAGGGACTTGAGCCATTAAGCCATCACAATGCCTGACTGCACATTACTCCAGATCTTCCCTATCAATTAAGGAGGTTAATAAACTTCATTCTCTTCCTTGAGGCGTAAATAAGGACATAAGGCTCTCTCTCTCTCTCTCTCTCTCTCTCTCTCTCTCTCTCTCTCTCTCTCTCACACACACACGCGCGCGCGTGCAATCACACAGATCGTATGGCCTTAATCTTGTGTGGAATATAATCATGAAACTAACAGTTTTTCGTTTTCCCTGCAGCATGATTATATAGAAAATTGTATTCACAGCAGATGAGATCTTCCGTCTTCATCCAGGAATTAGAGATAAACACGATAATGAAGTAGAGACTTTTGTTTTTCCTCCTTTTCAGATATATTATCATTTATCCGAAAGCTGCATTTGGCTTTCCCTCCCCAAGGTCACATGCAAGAAAGACAGACAGAATGGAACAATTCCTTGAGAGATCGTAATTCCCCCCTTAAGTAAGGGCGCATTTTTCTTTCGTGCTCCGTATATAAATTCATTATGAACTTCGGAATCCCCCCGGGGCATCTTATTTCCTCTGGTTGGCTCCTCCATTAAGGCATTAAGCAACTCTAATAATAACGACAACCGTAATTGGCTCAAGAAATTCAAGTCTGCCTTATTACAGAACGACTTGATATATACTTTTTTTTTTCTTGGTTAAGCTATTTATCGTTGCTTTTGTTTTCTCTCTCTCTCTCTCTCTCTCTCTCTCTCTCTCTCTCTCTCTCTTTTCTTAGGTAAAAAAAAAAAACAATGAGTGGCCCATACTTCACGTTGAATTCCGATTTTAAAAAATGCGGCAGAAGTAGCAGCATCGTGTTTTAATCTTTGCCTCCTCCTCCTCCTCCTCCTCATCCTCCCCCCATATCTCCATCATCCTTAGCCTCTCCTTCCCTTCCTGGTCATTTGAAGCCGAGGATTACTTGAGCTCACAATTAGCTTAGCTCACCACTCGCCAGTTGGCTAATTCTCTCTCTCTCTCTCTCTCTCTCTCTCTCTCTCTCTCTCTCTCTCTCCTGTGAGGTAAAAGTAAAGTCTTGAGATTCCAAGGAACTAAAATGTCATTCTCTTAAGAGGTTCCTTTATGGTAAACTTTGATTGCAAAGCCGACGATGGCAATAAGCTCTCAGTTTCCCAGGATCTCTGGAACTGATGCGGACTGGAAATTCCAGTAATAGAGGAGTGCGGCTTCTCTTGTGCTCTGCAGTCAAATGCTCCCGGATGCGTATGACTTTCATAGTCTGTGTTTTCACTTTTTATTTTCATTTTCATTCAAACTCCTCCGTTTCTTAGTTTCAATTGTCCGCTTTGTTTTTGGTTGGCGTTGGATGTCATTCATAAACCGCCATCTTCTGCACCGTCGTCGTCATCGTGGAGAGAAGAGGGTTGGTTATGATAAGGGAGGAGGTAAAGAGAGTGGAAGGGGGTGAGGGGAGGGGGGTGAGGGGAAGGGGGTAATCCATCCCACTTTCCCCTTCTCGTCCCCTCAGTTCGGCAGAATGCGACCCATATGGGTAGTAATACTGGTATTTAAGACCGACACCTGCCACGGGTGCCTTAGCTATGCCGCTGCTGCAACTACACCTCCCCTCCCACCCCACCCCCTCTCTCTCCCCCACCTACTTCCCTCACTCCCTCCCTCCCTCCCTACCTACCCCCTCCCCATACTTATCCATACCTTGCTCCCCTCTGTGCTAGGGAAGAAGAGGGTTGCTCGTGTTCCCATCGAATAGAAATGGATGGGCAGTAGTGGATTGGATCCGCGGGATTGATGGAGAAATAGTTTGGGGGAGAGGAGTCAGTCTTAAGTCAGTCTCAAAGTCAGTCTTAAGTCAGCGTTGGTAATGGCAGTTTGTTATAGGTGGATGAAAACTCCAAAAGAAAACATGGAAATTGATAGGCAGAAATGCCAGCGCTTTCGTTTCTAAAGACGAAAGCGCTTGGATTTCTGCCTACATCATTTTCCTGTGGAATTCGCTTATTTGATGAAGTCACGTGGATCTACTTTGATTGTTTTAAGAGAGGGAGAGAGAGGATATCTAGCACTGCGTTATTATTTTTTTTATTTATTACAGAGGCATTTGGTACAAGAGAATCAGAACACGCAACATTCTTAAGGGTTTTCTCGAAAATGTGACTTAATTCAATTCCAGCGAGGGGGCAAGAGAGGGTTGCTGTCGAGCTGAACACTGTAGACGAGGGAGAAGGTAGTCAACCAGAGAGAGAGAGAGAGAGAGAGAGAGAGAGAGAGAGAGAGTGAGAGAGAGAGAGAGAGATCTGTCGTGGGGGGCTGGTGGGGATGGGGGTTGGGGGGAGAGGAAGAGAAAGAGCGATATTAGCGGATGATTGGATCAACGAAAGGGCTAAAGGACTGATGTGGTTACACAAAACCTGTCCGAGAGTTTATTCCTTTGATGCAGTTGCGTTGTTGGGCAGACCAGAAGAGAGAGATTTCTTTAAAGAGGCGCACTGTGGACAGTCTTCAGCTTCATTTGTTAATTCGGTTGTTTCCCCTCTCACCCCGTCTTATTAATTCTGGCGAGAACTGGCTCAAATTAAGCCAAAAGTTAGGCATACCAAGCTCGCATTAAGAATCGAATATGGCGAGTGTCATCGAATATATGGTATTCAGACACTGACTTAAAAAAAATTTATTTTCGACTTTTTTTACTGCGTCATAACTGGTTACGTATCAGAGTGGTAATTTCGTATTTGCTCTTTCTAGATCTCTGTGAAAAAGAAAGAAAGAAAAAAAAAAGAAAAAAAAACTATTGAGATGGCTTGATCTGTCTGTCCGGCCTCAGATCTTTAAAACGACCGAGGCTAGAGGGCTGCAAATTGTGGTAATGTTGATCATCCACTCTCCAATCATCAAACGTACCATATTGCAGCCCTCTAGTCTCAATTGTTTTGATTTTAGAATTATATAAAGGTAGCCATGATCGTGCGTCTGCCAACGACACAGGCCATCACTTGGCCGCGGCTGAGTTTCAATCGGCAATAATATTATATATAATATATATATATATATATATATATATATACTATAATATATATATATATATATATATATATATATATATATATGCTGTACAGAAAATTCCATCTCTCTGAAGAAACTTCGGCGCATTCTTAACTTGTATCGTTTTATTTTTGTTAATTAATTTTTTATCTTATTTTTTATTTTATTTTTTTATTATTTATTTTTTTTTATTGTACATTTGGTCTGGTTCTGTCAAGTTTCAGTCAGTAAATGTAGTTTGACGTGGAAGAATTCATTCGTCATGAGACCCATCTTCAGAGAGTACCTACCGCTGTGGTATTATACGTTTGGGTCCTGTGCGTTCTCCAGTTGCAAATAATATGGATCGCCCACCTACTTAGTCATGCTCTAGAATGAACTATTTACGAATAAATAAGGAATACTCTGAACGAGCTTCGTCTGTTTTTGGCTTCCTCTTCACATAAAAGCTGGATGTTTTGATATTTATTTTTTCTTTCCGGCTAAAATGCAATTTGGTTTGGGGAAACAGGATTCGCCCAATTGAAGAACAAAGTAATTTAAGAACACAAAAGGAGTTAGGAGGAGAGGGTCTTCCCCAAAACCCACCCCCTCTGAGGGGTTGAGGTTGGAGGGAGAAGGGAGGGAGGGAGGGAGGCGCCGCCTTCACTGCTTTCTATAGAATGTAAACAGAAGCATACGGGTATTCTTTACATATCAAATTAATCAATTCGTCCAAAAGAGAAGAGAAGACACGAGAGAGGGCTGTGGCATTGAGGGGCGACAGAGGACAGGAGAAAAGTGGAGGGGGTGTTGGGTGTGCAAGGGGGGGGGGGGGCGGGGGGGGGGGGGGGGGGGCGGTGGTTGGGATTCGGGGTAGAGGTAGTATGTTGCTGATTGGGCTCTTAGCCCAGGGCTACAAAAGGGAAAATGAAGAGGAGGAAAAAGAGAGAGGGAGATACGCACAAAGGAAGAATAATGGGGCAGGAATAAAAACAAAAAGAAAAAGAAAAATCGAATATTAAAATAAAAAGACAGCTCCAGCGAATGAAGTGGTTATGAAAATAAGCGATAAGAAACGTTTCTAACATAGATCAAGGAAATGCGCTGGAAGAGAGTCGTAGAGACGACCCATTCACGAAGAAATAGGAACCAGAAAATATTTATGCTATTTACTCCCTTAATGACATACAACTTCCAATTTCGCATCTAACCACCAGCGAGTTTGAAATACAATCGACGCAGGAGTAGCACCAACCCCATTGCGGTCAGTGCCACGGAGCACAGCTATGTCAATTCGGTTTAATTACGGAAAATAGCGGCGTACGCTCTCTAATTACCCAAGTGGTGTTTATTACAGTTTGATTAAAGTATCGTAAGCCATTAAATTTAGTTCCGGCATTAATATATTCCAGAAATGACAAATTAATGTCAATTAATGCTTATTATATGGGTATGGTGCTCCCTTGGAGAATTTTAATACTATTATTTTTGTTTTGTTTTGTTCGCTCATTTAATCAGCTCGTCAAAGCAGAGTGGAATGTGATCACTCAAATTACACGCGATGACGATAAGCATTGCAAAATGTGGACTTAAGTCCAGTTAAGGCTTCGCAGGAAGTGTGACGGTTTTTGGCATCGTGTACGAAAAGGACCATGGTGTTACCATAATACTTTTTTGGG
The DNA here is from genome assembly GCF_015104395.2 of Macrobrachium nipponense. NCBI lineage: Eukaryota > Metazoa > Arthropoda > Malacostraca > Decapoda > Palaemonidae > Macrobrachium > Macrobrachium nipponense. Next base: position 31,479,512 of record NC_087201.1, on the reverse strand, counting down.
TAGGATTTATTTTCCGGATCTCGCTCACAAGATGCCTCGGACTTTTCCATGTTCAGTGGCGGTTAAAAAAAAATAACAATTATTTTCCATCTGGAAATTAGTTGAAGTGTCTACCTCATTGAATTTACATGTTACTTGCATCTACGACGAAATTATATATATATAATTAAGTGCCAGTGAATGCCGTAAAATTTCGTCATTTTCTCTCAAAGTGTTGGACAGAAATAATAATACATATATATATATATATATGCAGTGAATGCCCTAAATTTCTCATTTCTCTCAGTGTGGACAGGAATAATAATAATTATAATAATGACTTCGAATGTTAGAGTCAGTCAGTCTCTCTCTCTCTCTCTCTCTCTCTCTCTCTCTCTCTCTCTCTCTCTCTGTGGTGTAGCATCTTGTGGAAGTTCCGTCAAAAGAGGAAAGTTCCTCTTTATTGTCGTGACTGTTGCTGGGTGCCATAAGTCCAATTTCCTCACCGTAAAAACCCTTCCATTTGGGGCTTATATTTTCTCGTGGAATTTGATTAAACTCCACCCCCTTCCCCCCTTTCCAGCCAGAACAATGGCGACTAATATTTTCTTCATTGATCACACATTTGGAAATAATTGTTGGATTATAAACCTCAGGCAAAAGTCGTGTATAGGCAATCCCCGTCGAGCTGGTGAACCATCATATCCAAAGGCGGTGTTGCTCGCCGCCCCCTGGACCGTGTTTGGACAAGGTATTAAGGAACACTGGAACCCCGTGACTCCACATGTACTATCAAAACAAACTTGTTGTTCCTTCGGCCGATCTACAAGCTGTTCCTCGTGCACTCCCCCCATCCCCTTCAAGAACTCTCTCTCTCTCTCTCTCTCTCTCTCTCACACACACAGACGTAAGCGCTGAATGGCCTTTGCTGCCCCAGTGCTTGGTGTTACACCTAAACTTTATAAAACCAACCTGCTAACCAACCAACACATACACACACACACATACAGAGAGAGAGAGAGAGAGTTTTGAACTCGCTTCAAGTCGAAAGTACCTTTGCCCTAGAGATGTACCTATGACTAGAAAAAACAGAAGCAGCAGCAGCGAAGGGTCCAGGGATAGAAAGGTATAAATAAGTAACCGAATTGAAAACAGCGTTTGCTATTAAGTATTGCATTTTTGTTTTAAAGTATTGAAACACAATTTTGTGCGAATCTAAGAAGACTGATTCTGCATCTCAATGAAAAAAAAACTATTACCAATTTATTATTATTATTATTATTATTATTATTATTATTATTATTATTATTATTATTATTTTGAGTAGGAAGTGCCTCCTCCTCCTATCATCAAGATGAGTCACTCCCGTTGACATATACGATCGAGAGTAAAAAACAAAAAAAAAACAAAAAACAAAAAACAAACAAAGGAACTATCTTCCTCTTCTTCCTGAGGCTCATTGGAACACACTAGTTTGTTTGTCAGAGTTGCCGACTCTTACCTCGCTCCTCAGGAGACACATATATTGCGGGGCGGGGGTATATGGTGGGGGGTGGGGGGCGGGGGGTAATAAACAAACGCCGTTGCAATATATGCGTCGAATTAAAAGTCAATTGAGGACGCTAACCACCAGAACTCTCTCTCTCTCTTCTACGACAACTAGGTGGTCGTGTCGGGAATTTGTGTCACGATCTGTTGTCTCCCGGGCATTATCGTATGAGTGTACTACTTGTGTTTCTCAGAAAGTTTAAGACTTGATAGCTCGTTACGCAAGATAACTTCTCCGTCTTTGTCGATCTCAAATGATAAACGAATGAAAAAGAGTGTGTTTCGGCGATTAAGATGCAAACTTACTTCCGGGAATACTGCCGTTGTTTTGCGTGTTACTATTAATTTTTTTATTTTTGTTATGTTTACGTAATATTGTTTCCTCTTTCCTAGGCTGCTTTTAGTCGAAGAAAAGCCTCTTTTCTTAGCAGGGCAACTTTTGATCGATCCAGTGGCTCCACAGTCAATAGAAATATAATAAAATAAAATAATAATAATAATGACTTCGAATATTACGCGTCTTTGACGTAAAGATTTCTTATCTTCACAGAAACCATTATTATATATATATATATATATATATATATATATTATATATATATATATATCTATATGATAATATTATAAATTTATATGTATATAAATTGTGTATAGTTGTATGACAGATGTATTGACGTCGGCCTGGTAAGTGTATGTATAGGTTTGGGGGTGGTAGAGGGGGGGGGGGGGGGGGGGGATGCATGACTCCATGGAATCCATTCATCAGGCTGCAATTTACTTCCATGACTATACCCCCACCCCCCTACCCCTGGCCCCCCATTTGGCCATGACTATACCCCCTACCCCCCTACCTAGCCCTCCATTGGAGCCGCTTCCCCTCATATATACCTTCAAAATACTGATTAATCTTCTCTTAAATACTCCTCCTCTCTTTTTTCGGACTGTCAGAGCCCCTTAGGCAATACTCCGTTACACAAAGATCGTTTTCGTCATCAAGAGCTCTCGGGAGAGTCGCCCCTATGGCCGGGGATCGTAAGGCCTGGAATGACCCGTCATCGCCTCCGGCCCTTTCGACCTTGGCTGCCCCGGCAGCGGGTTCTTTATGGTCGTCACGCGATCTCCTCGTAAGTCAGAAATTGGTCCTTAGGACGCCAATAACGTAATTATTATTATTATATCACGTAGGATTAAACATGGATAACCGCTCGATCCCTTCAAGGAGAACAATCAATGGAGATTAATATTATTTCTTGATGTAATTTTTTTTTCATCGGGGGGTGAGATGGGGGGAGGGGGAGTTTAAGTGCCATTGAACCAACCACCTCCCTTTTTTGCGCTGATCATCAGTCTCTTCTGTTAGTCGGCGACTTTCCGATAAGTATCTCTTTACTTAGGCGGACCTTAAGTCCCCAGTTCTTTCAAAAATGTCTAGTTTCCAGCGACTCTACTTATTATTATTAAATTGCTGTCCTCTCTAGTTGCTTTTTTATATATAAGATATGACAAATTATCCCGTGATAGTGTCTAGTTACAGATAATTGCCTTTTTTCTTTTTTCTGTTTTTTTTAGTCCTTTAGTTACTTTTGTTTTTTTAATAAGATATGAAAAATTATCCCGTGATAGTGACTTGGTTACAGATAAATGAAAATTACCTTTTTTTCTTTTTTTTTTTATTTATTTTGTTTATTCCTTTAGTTACTTTTTTTTAAATGATATATGACAAATTATCCAGTGATAGTGACTTGGTCACAGATAAATTAAAAGTTTTCCTTTTTTTTTATTTTAATCCTTTTTTTTCATTTTAATATTTGTACACTTGTCCCGTCTTCTACGGATTACCTTAAGCGACCTTAAAAGGGGTTTCGTTTCATCTTACCTGTCAATTCGCGCGTTGTTTTTTACGTTATTGTCATGATGAATATGAATACAATTTAATGAGTGAATTCATATCCTCGGTATATGATTGAATTAATGTTCTCTTTATCCTCCAATAAATCAACATATATAACGTGCATACTTATGTGTGTGTTCTCTCTCTCTCTCTCTCTCTCTCTCTCTCTCTCTCTTTCTTTTTCTTTTTCTTTTTTTTGGGCAGCCAACCGACACCTGTTTGTCAGTTCTGAATATATTCACCTTTTTTTTAATACAAAATCTTTCCATGTTGTCTGGGTTATTTGATCTATTAGTGAGATTATTCATTTTATGTCGTTAATATTGAAATGATTTTTTCTTTGTCTTCCCCACCTACAGTTAACTACCCAGACTGTCCAATGATAAGAAAGCGCTGGCAGCTCAGGTTTTATTTTTTATTTTTTTTATTTATTTTTTTATTCATTTTTTTTAACCCTTCCTTTCTTTCAACACCACAAACAACTGACCGGTTCTCTAGTCTTCCAATTCGATTCGTCTTTTTTTATTTTTATTTTTTTCATGATTTTTTTTTCATTTTCCTTCCCCCCCCCCCCCCCTTCCCCAATAAATCACAAACAGATCTGAGCAAAAACTTGGTGTTGAAGGGCGGCGCCCCCTGTGTAGGACAGATTCGGTGTGGCCACTAGGGGGAACGGATGGAGATGGAAAGAAAAGATTGGAGGGAGGAATGTGGAGAGCTCTCTCTCTCTCTCTCTCTCTCTCTCTCTCTCTCTCTCTCTCTCTCCTGTGTGGTCTCCTCACCCCTCTCTCTCTCTCTCTCCCTCTCTCCTTTGGAGATTGAAGATGACCACTTGGGACTGTCTCATCATCATCGCTACTCTATGGCTGCTTTGATAGACTTTTATTTTCTTCTATTTTATTTTTTATTTTTTTTCAAAATCTGTCCTGTGCGGTTCCTTATTCGGGAAGAAGTAGCTTGAACCATCCACCGCTCTTGTTGAGGATACAGATCTTGACGCGAATATTCCATATCTCGGAAGAAACGAAGAGGAATGCTTAAAAATTAATGTTATTTACGAAACTCTCTCTCTCTCTCGGCTCGAACTCACTCTCGCGACTCGAACCCACTCTCTCTCTCTCTACTCGAACTCTCTCAATAAAGGGTTTAATTCGGCTTAGGGTCATATCCGAATCCTTTGAAACTGTTCAAGAGCTCTTGCCGGAATTGGATTACGTCGGGGGCCTAATGTCCTTTGTTCATTTTGACTGCTACATGTGGACCTCCTTCAAATTATTATAGTGGAGATCCTCTCCCCGACACCGTTCGCTCATTGATGCGACCCAGCACGGCATAATGCGATTTGCAGATTTATTGTGCGTAGTACTACAACAGATATATATAGGTAAATGGAGAAGTTGGAACTGTTGCGGAGTTCGATGTAGAGAAATGCCAAGTGTCACCTTATTTCTCTCCAAGCATTTCACGGAGATGGCTTGTTTCTGTTGCATATAGGACTGACGAATACACCTGCAACAGGTGTGGCGGTGAAAGCAGGTGCTTGAAGCATCTTCGCATTGTCCCTCCGGTCCCTTTTTACTGTACCTCCGTTCATATTCTCTCTCTTCCATCTTGCCGTCCTCAACCCTCTCCTGACAAGTGTTCCATAGCGCTTCACTGCTTTGAGGTTTTCTTCCTGTTCCACCTTTCAAACCTTTTCACTGTCAATTTCCGTTTCAGCGCCGAATGGCCTTAGTTGCCCCAGAGCTTGGCACGATGCCAAAAATCTATTTAAATCATATCAAACTGAAACTCGGTCTACTTTTATCGTTACCACTGTAAATGATCCATCATTTGGAAAGCGAAAGTGATTATTAGAGTGGATTAAACCTCTTGCCAATTTTTACGAAAGCTTAGTGAAAATCACGTTTTTTTTTACCACTGATAATATTAGTGAAATCTAAGCATGCGGTGACTCGGGGATCTACTACAACATCTAAATGTAAAATGATTGTTATTTATTGCAATACCTGGCCAATTTGTACAATTAATAAGGCTCGAAAAGTAGGCGGCAGTTATTTTTTTTATAATAAATATGGAACAGCTGGAATGAAATTGTCAGCTTTAAGGAAATAAGATAAAGTAAATTCAGTAAAATATGGTTAAGCATACCTTAGTTAAGTATATCTTAGTTTACCAGACCACTGAGCTGATTAACAGCTCTCCTAGGGCTGGCCGGAAGGGTTAGATATTTTTTACGTGGCTAGGAGCCAATTGTCTACCTAGTGACGGGACCTACAGCTTATTGTGGGCTCCGAACCACATTCGAGAAATGAATTTCTAATCACCAGAAATAAATAAATTCGTCTTGATTCCACCGTGGCAGAGCGGGGAGTCGAACTCAGTCTACCGAATCGGTAGGTGAGCATGTAAACAACTCGTCCATCGAGGAACACCTGCAACAAGCAGAATTTCCATTTTCACACTTTTGAGTAAATGCCGTCTCCAAAAAATGTTCTTCACACAGCAATCAAAGCAGAAAGTGAAAAGTAATTGGCAAAACTATTTGGGGTAAATTTGCGCAAATACTGCACGATTTTCACTTGGGGAGTATGCCTACAAACTAATTTGTTGTTGTGGGGGGGAGGGGGTGTAGGAAAGGCTAAAAAGGTCTGACAAAGGTGTTTCGCGTTGAGTTATAGATACAGGAATTTTAGGATAGGATGGTTATGATTGATTTATTAGAATGAGAATATAAAAAATAAATAATGTGCATGTCAAGCAGCACAGAAAAAATTATTTCTAATGAAATAGAGCTTATTTATTTTAATTTTCGTTAGTGAAACAACGCTCTGTTTGACCATAGATTTTAGCAAGGGGCCTGAGTAAGCTGGAGGTCGTATCACACCTTGTTGTGATTACTGATGTTATGAGATGAATTCGATTGTGCACAATCAGGTACGAAAGTTCTGGTACAATTCTGTGAACTGTATTTGTCTGTCGTAGAAGGTCAATAACTATTATAAGCTTTTGCAAGGAAATAAGCTATCACGATTACGAAATTAAATGTGTCCTGAACAGTGAAGGAATTCAAATTTGTTTTAAAATAGAAACTGTACTATAGCCAGAATTCTTTTTCTCAAAATCATGAGCACTCCTGTACATTATTCGAAAATTTAAGCGTCCCATTGTTCTTATTTGTTATTCATTCGATAAAAAGTTGTGTATGTTACCGAAACTAAGAACAGTGCTGTGACATTCTGTTGTCGGAATTTTTTATTCAGCTGTATCTCTGGAGCAGTTTGCTAATGTATTCCTCGTGAATAACCAACCCCTTTTCTCTCTCTTGCAGCCGGTGTTGTGACAAGAAGAGCTGCGGAAATAGAAACGAAACGCCTTCTGATCCAGTCATAATAGACAGGTAAGTGATTATCATTTCGAAAATATATATACAACATTCCTCTTCTTTCGCGCCAGAAAAAATGTGTGATTCTTCGTGTTTTAAGATTACTGCCTTGCTCAAATTCTATATTTGGAAGTCGTGTTATGGATGAAAACATGGAATGCGCTGTTCTTTTGAGAAAGAAAATAGGTTTGGTCATCATTTGCCTTCTTTTCTGCCCTAATAATATTACTGAACTGCCGTTTTCCTAACTGTAAATACAATGTGGATTTTTTTCATGGCGAATACCTATAGTAGATTCACATCAACCTTACGACGCTCCTGATTGGCTGTTGATAAGCCAATCACAGGGCTGGAAACTATAAGTCTCTCGAGAGAGCTCACAGAGGCAGGATGTATGTTCCAACTCTCCTGAAAGACGCATCCTTCAGGAAACATCCTGCCTATGTGAACTCTCGAGAGAGACTGAGTTTCCAGCCCTGTGAGTGGCTTATTAACAGCCAATCAGGAGCGTCGTAAGAGATTGGCCTAGATGTCAAATTCACGGTTGGTGTGAATCTACTATGGCTCTTTTTAGTCATGAATCACAGAGAGACGGAGGAAAGCTCTTCCAAACGTATTGGCCGAATCACTCAGATCCATATCATAGGATTCATGGATGTTTCTCAAGGTGTGAATTTGGACTAGAGCAAACTTACTTACTTTTTGCTTTTTTGAGATTAATTACTCGTGAGGCGACAGAAAATATCGGCTTATTTTATAAACAAGTTCAACTAGTTTTCTGTTCCCTTTAATTGTTTCCTGATGCAAACGGTCGAAAGTACTTTTGGGACAGAAGTAATATGAAAAGCATATTTTTATTGTTGTTAATATTATTATGATATAGAACTGCGGGCTACAAGTCCACCAAGAATGAATAGTATGGATTTGTATGTTACCCAAGACGTTTGTTTGTGTTCTGCCACTGGGCTTATTCACTAATCCTTAGTGATATCGACTTTATCACTAACATCTGCGTCCCTCTGATCAGTCACACTATAGCTGGTTCACTTAAGGTAGATTCTTGGGTTAGCCCTATGCCTACGAGACGTTGGTTTGGTGGCCGCTGTTTGGCTAGGAGCCGCCTACCTCCCGGTACCAGCCAATCAGCGGCCGCCAAACAAACGTCTCGTAAGCATAAGGCTCATCCAAGAATCTACGGAAAGTGGACCAGCTATAGTAAGGAATTTTCCCTTAAGTGATTCATCAAAAGACTGGTTTTAGTGTTTGGGCCAGAAGTAGTTCGTCTGTCCCGACCCCAAAGAAATGCCAAATCTAGGTCACCCCTGATCTCCTCAACACTAAATTGCAATACATTGCAAATACCTCTCAGGATATGAAAATAAATACAAATAAATAAACGCAGACGAGGCTCAATTCAGTAAAGATTAATTAAAATATATATAGATCAAAATCCATTTTAGGAAAATGATTGTGTCCAAGAGTCCTTTCCCATTCATTATCAGTATAAGTTATGTAAAGATTATTTATTCGGTGATTATGCCAAAATAATTTCACCGACTACAGCGTCTGTATTGTGTTCTCATTTACTTTTCATTCTTGTCTTATCTTATTCAAATGTCTTTAATTGCAAATCTTGGCAACATAACAATATGATATAGGTGAACCATTTCACTCATAGCCGAAACAAATTTTCGGGGACCCATACGCCGCTTTAGAATTTAATATTAAGCTATTCTATTCCATATAGGGATTGTCTCTTCCTGAATGGTCCTTACGTTCAGAGATCCGTGAAGATCAGGAACGGGAATGAGTCCAGATACTCAATTGTGGCGCTTTTTGTTGAGCGGGTAGGTTGGTCCTACGTCATTTGCATTTTGAGGAATTTATAAAAAAAAATCATTGTTAAACCAAATCTGCTTTTGCGATCTGGCTTCATATCGGTTTTGTTCCTCTCTCTCTCTCTCTCTCTCTCTCTCTCTCTCTCTCTCTCTCTCTCTCTCTCTCTCTCTGTGAAAAGATATTAATAGATTAGAAGGAGTACAAGCAAGAGCCACAAAGTAAATTCCATCCATCAGGTAAATAGGTTACCAAAGACGACTAGAGTCTTGAACATTTATGGCTTAGAAACACGACGATTGCGAGGACAACGAATAGAAACATTTAAAATACTGAAAGCCATAACAAAAGTAGACAGTAACCTATTTACATTAAACGAAAACCAGACAAGAAATAATGGACGGAAACTAGAACTGGAGAGATACAACACATCTCATCGTGGGAACTTCTTTACATGCAAGATATGTGACACGTGGAATAAACTGCCACAAGAAGTTGTAAACAGCAACAGTGTGAAAGAGTTTAAGAGAGAGCTAGACAAAATCATTAGGACACTGTGAATGCACAGTACAACCTGCTGGTAGAGACTAACAAGTCATCCTAATCCTTATAACTCTCTCTGTACGTTCATAATTCTTGCACGGAATCTTTTTACGATGCATGCATTACATGTATCAACAAGTGTACATCATTCCTCGTAGTCTTATGCACTACACTTTAAACGTAGACTAAAAATGGGATTGAGGGGGGGTGGGGGGGTGGGAGGGGGCGTAAATTAGGGTCATAAGGGAGCTTTTGTTTGGTGCCGACTGCCGACGAGTCGCGGTTTCCCGCAACTCCCCCATCTTGTACGAAGACCTTCTTCGAGTGGTGGTGCCGTTTTAATCAGACAAATATCGAATCGAACAGACGGCAGAGAGAGAGAGAGAGAGAGAGAGAGAGAGAGAGAGAGAGAGGAAGAACGGCGCATCGCTTCATTAATCCCACAAAACGACCTATTTCAGCCTCGTTGAGTCTTTTTATGCAGCGGCGACAAACCTCTCCTCCTCCCTCTATCCCTCCGAACTCCCCTCCTCACGTCACCTCCCCCCCCCCCACAACCCCCCAACACCCCCCCCCCCTCCCCACCCCGGACCCCACCGATTCCTTATCCGCCATAACACATCTGTTACCGACCGCCTTGCCGTATTGCACCCGACCTTCTTTTTTTTTTCTTCTTCTTTCTCCGAAGTAATAATTAATTATTTATCCCCGTGCGTAATTTATTATTGTTATCATTAGTTATTATTCCGTCTACATCATAATGATTGCCTGCTTTCCAGAGGTGGCGATGACCGTTGTTTTTTTTGGATGGGGTGGGGGTGGGGGGCCGGGCTTAATATTCGATTCCTCCGGACGATTCTCGTTTGTTCCATAAATAATTTCGTTTTGTGATCGATTGAAGCTGTGTGTGTGTGTGTGTCAGTCAGTTGTAAGGTGCCTTATCTGGGGAGTGGAGTAACTTGCAAATTTAAAACACTGCCGTCGTTCTTCTTATACGTATTGTCGGGTGTTATGCAAATTCTTATATATATATATATATATATATATATATATATATATATTATATATATATACTATATATTATATATATATATGTATGTATATATATATATATATATATATATATATATATACTATATATAGATATATATATATATCTATATATATACATACATACATACATACATACATACATACATACAGACACGACTGATAAGAATGTTCTGTCAACAGAATTCCATCGAATAAAAGGAGCCCATAAAAACGCCCAAAATATGGAAAGTAAGTACTACTATATTTCAGAGACTGCTGTGTCTCTACCTAGGAGAGAGAGAGAGAGAGAGAGAGAGAGAGAGAGAGAGAGAGAGAGAGAGAGCAGTCTCTGTAATGTATAGTTCTTTACTTTCTATATTTTTTTAGCTTTTTAATGGGCTCCTTTTGTATATATATATATATATATATATATATATATATATATATATATATATATATATATATATATATATATATATATATATATATATATATATATATATATATACATATATATATAGCGTATATTACTCCTCTGGCGTTCTCATGCGTATGGCACACTACGCAAATAAAGACTCCTAAACACCACCGGCTGTTCTGCGCTCCATGGTACGGTTGTCTAAATAGGGAAGGGGTTGTGGATTGGAAATATAGTAGGGGTTAGGGCAAAGAGACTGAGGTTGAACGGGGTGGGTGTCCGTGGGGGCGGAGGTAATGATTCGGAAGGTGGGGTGGGGGGTAGGGGAATAATCCAAGATGTTGAAAGGGGATTCGTTGTTGATGCACGGATGAGTTAAGACAAAAACGAGAGACCTGCCGCTGCTTATCGCTCTGGCGGTCACAAAAGGTAGAGAGAGAGAGAGAGAGAGAGAGAGAGAGAGAGAGAGGAAAGGGCAGCATGTGTGTGTGTGTGTGTATGTGTCGAGGTCTCCTGGGGTAAACCACAGCGCCAAAAAATTAATGGACGCGGACGATCGATGAGGACATTGTCCCGTCAATAGAGTGGCACCATTCAATCATCATTAGAACAGAAATGCAGTCTTTTGATAAGATATTTCTTTTACCCTTCAGTCAGTTCTGCTATAATCATGAGGATTTTTGTGGTCTTATTGACGGACTTGGAATTGTTGATGAGCCAAAGAGAATCCTTTTATCATTTGATGCACTTTGGATGCCAAGGCAAACTCCTCCAGGGATTAGCAAGTTATTGCTTTATTATTTAAAAAAAAAATTGGATTGTCTATAAACTGCATGCTCTTAAAAAGTAAAAAAAAATTATATTTAATTTAATCTAGGTTTGATAGACCGTTTGAGCTTATTGTTTTCCTCCTGGGATTGGCAGTTTATTGCTTTATTATTTAAAAAAAATGGATTTTCTATAAGCTGCACGCTTTTAAAAAGTTAAAACAATTTTATATTTGATTTAATTTGCGTTTGATAGGCTATTTGAACTTATTTTTTTCCTCCAGCGATTAGCAGTTTATTGATTTATTGCTTTGTTATTTAAAAAAATATGGATTTTCTGTAAGCTGCATGCTCTTAAAACGTTTAAAAAAATATATATAATTGATTTAATTTGTGTTTGATAGGCCGTTTGAACTTATTTTTATTTTTTAAATTGTGTTTACCTTTATATTTGTTTGCAAGGGTTAATCGCCTCGGGACTTCTGTTTCTTTCAAGTTATTAAAGTTGATTTGTTTGTTTGTTTCAAGTTATTAACGTTGCTTAGTTTTCTGCAGAAATGATGGCATTAGTTGCTCTAAATTCAGTTGTGGTTTCATCTCAAGTCCGGCTGTATCCATCTTTGGTTAAGGGTAAGGCTCCCTTGCAAACTGAAAGTTAATCTTCAATCCTAAACAAGCCTTTCCCAAGATGTAGTTATTTTCAGAGAGAGAGAGAGAGAGAGAGAGAGAGAAGAGAGAGAGAGAGAGAGAGAGGGTGTGACATGCGCTTCATCGCTTATGCGCGTTTCCAGTCTTCGTAATCTTGAATTAATACCAACTTTTTAAAATTCCTTGCTCTACTCACTGAGTAATCCTGCCTTCTCATTAAGCCAACTCTCCGGTGATACAACTGTAATTTATTTATTTATTTACTTATTGTTGTTTTGTAGACTTGCATATCTGTACACTGGTCCTTTTTGCAGAATCCCGACATTCGCGTTTCATTTGCCGGAACTTGAATTTAAGCAATAGTTCCCTTCCCTCAATATAAGCTTCGTTCTGTATACTACTGTTTCCTGCTCTATGCAGTTTTCTGTAAAAGAAAACTATTGAGATGACTTTGTCTTTCCGTCTGCAATTTTTCTGTCCGCCCTCAAATCTTGCAGACTACTGAGGCTAGAGGGCTGCAAATTGGTATGTTGATCATCCACCCCCCAACCATCAAACATACCAAAATGCAGTCATCTAGCCTCGGTAGTTTTTATTTTATTTAAGGTTAAAGTTAACCATGATCACCAACACAGTCCTCCACCTGACTGCCTGGAATTTTCACGGGTCGTGGCTGAGAGTTCCATAGAGCATTATACGCTGTACAGAAAATTCGATTGAGCCGAAGAAACTACGGCGCAATTTTTACCTGTTGTATTATCATAATGCAATGGGATAATGTTCTCAAGTGAGTCGCGGGAAGTTTGTCTAACATTTTCTCCTCCAGTTGCGATGTTTGAGTCGTATGAGCCTTCCTGATCTCCCACGATCGTAGAGTAGATTTGAAATTCTGTTGTGACACATTTTTTCCCCTCTCTCGAACTTTTTATATAAGAGTTCTACTCACGACTCCTCCGAGTACAATGCTCTAACATTTGGAAGGAAGGTTGCCTGATTTTCTTCCTTGTCACTTACAACAAGATTTTGACACCAAAACTTGCCTCTATTCCCCTTCGTGTTTCAACCTTCAACGTTCATAGCAAATATTATTACAGTATTGAATGATGAGACTTGTGTTTAATGCTCGGTATGCGTTGCGGTTTTTTTTTTTTTTTTTTTGTTTTTTTTTTTTTTTTTTTTTTTTTTTTTTTCCAGCAAAGCAACGTCTGTGACCCGTTGAAAAGAATTTCCCCTATGATCGCGGGACCAGTGTCTCGCTTTTGTTCAAATTTCAAAATCTCTTTGAGAGACAGACTGCAGTCAGTTTTATGCAGTCAGTCTTACTGTAGGGTTAAACAATCTGCATCGGTATTTCAGAGTGAGAATTTTCAAGTGGAAATAATGGTAGTTGTATGAATATTCAAAATAGCCTCTTCAAGATTACAGAAACACTTGATAAGTAGATAGTTATCGGTATTATCGTCTGCATGTTTTAGAGCAGTGGTTCTCAAATTTATTGTTGCCACCGCCCCCTCTAAGAGTTCGTCCTTTGCTCCACGGCCTCCTTCCATCTATGAGTAAAATTCCCTCCTAGATTTAAGGGAGAATAAAAAAAAAAGAGAGAGGGGTTTCGAGGGATAGGGAGGAAGATAAATCATTACAAAATATAGTCACCCCAACGAGTCTGAGTAGGAGACCCACAGACCGTGAGGAGACCATAGGAAACTAATAACGTTATAAGAGAATAACGAATACAATTAGAGAATTTTAAATTTTTTAAGGCATTCACGCAGACCCTAGCTGGAGAACCACTTGTCTAGAGAGATTGAAAGAACGTGAGGACACATAGTATTGGAAGGAACTCTTCCAGGTGTTGCTGATCAGTCGCGAATCAATTTAGTGTTTTGCTGTACCGAAGTGTAATTTTAATTCCTCCAATAAGGGGCGCTAAGGAATTTTCGTTCCACCCATCACTGTCCAACTATGATTCAAATTTTGGTGGTCTGTCTTCAGAGATAATTATTCGAGGCCAAATGTTTAGAAGAACGATTAACTGCATGCCACAAAACTATAACCATAAAATTCATAAGGAAAAATGACACCAAATGATAGCAGTATTAACAGAGACAGCTGCAACCTTCCAGTAATGTCAATATTTTAATGAAGGTCCATGAATCCAGCGAAAGGTACTAGTTGTAGTATTGGGAATGGTTACTAGCTGCCAAATTATATAACGTTTACATAACCCACAAAGGAGAATAATAAGTGAGGCTGAATAAGATGAAATGATTACGATAAATAAAAACATGACAAATATTCCAACATTTGGGTCCCATCGTCGACCGTGCAGAGATAAATATGTATTTCATTCCTTTATTTCTTTGTTTCTTGGTTTATGGCTACGTAGGACAATATTTTCGGGGGATTTCTCCAGAGACTCTTTAGTGAGGGAGACGGGGAATGTGCCATCTCCCCCTCCCTCCCCCCATCTCTCTCCTCCTCGCCCGTCCTCCTTATCTTTCTCATTCCCCCCCCCCCCCCCCTCCCCCCCCCCACATCTCTCTCTCTGACTGTATGAGAAGAGAATAATAGTTCTTTATTTAAATATAACTAACATCCTTTGTTTAAAATACGTACGTATACATCTCTCTCTCTCTCTCTCTCTCTCTCTCTCTCTCTCTCTCTCTCTCCTTTGCAGGAACGAATGACATTAATTTGTGCTCAAGTCTTTCTTTGTGTTTTTGAGTTGGAAACAGCAGCATTTTCTTATGCTGCGCCTCATCAAGACATGTGTTTTACCGCGGATTCGAATCAAGAGAAGCACGAATCCAAAGTACGAGGTATTCTTTACGTGCTGCTGTTTTCTTTTTGTACAAAGGGGGAGCCTGGGGACGGAGTGGGGGTGGGGGGGTGTTAGTGTCTTCCCATTCGGTCTGAAATCCCTTATTTATCAAACAATAAACAAGAGACATGATTGTTGAGAGCGGAAAGCCCTTAGGGAAATTTTTCAAATGCGTTTCCTTCTTGTATGTCTGTCGCTCTCTTGCGCGCGCGTCACATTGTGTATAGTAGTGGCAAAGATCTTCTTAAAAATCCCACGAATCTTCCTTTGTGCTTCTTACATTCTTTATGTTCGTGTTTTCACGGTGCATAGGCGTATTTGTTCACGGCGGTGTGTAGTGCTTTAAGGGTATTAAATCCTTTGTTCATGCTCTGGCAACATCAGTTTGTTCGTTTTATTATCTTAATAATATTTTCTTCTTATGCCCGTAAAACACCGACAGAAATTTGGGCTTTACTTCCAGTTATCATTATCGCCATTGAAGAGAGGAATTTGTACTTTTTTCTTAAGCCCTTTTCGACGAACACTTATCGACTCGCGTCAAGAAACAGCAAGACCAAAAATAAGAAAAAAACAGAAATTAGTAAGATATTACTGTAAGATTTTTTAATTATTGTTGTTGTTTACTCTTACAATATTCATTAGCTAATGGGGTACGGATGCTCGATAGATTTTCCTTTCATTTATTATTCAGAGGGGTTTTCTTCCTCTCAATAATTAGATGTTTAAGGTAATTCTTTATTTTCGCTTATTGTAGATGCCTCAGTTCCTTCGCATATCATTTTTTTACGCAAATTTCATTGATTTGCGCTCTCTCTCTCTCTCTCTCTCTCTCTCTCTCTCTCTCTCTCTCTCTCTCTCTCTCATAGATGCCTCAGTTCTTACGTCTATGATGTAAGGTAAGGTATCTCTCTCTCTCTCTCTCTCTCTCTCTCTCTCTCAGATGCCTCAGTTCTTACGTCTATGATGTAAGGTAAGGTATCTCTCTCTCTCTCTCTCTCTCTCTCTCTCTCTCTCTCTCTCTCTCTCTCTCTCTCTCTCCTCCTCCTCCTCCTCCTCCTCCATAGATGCCTCAGTTCGTACGCATATATAATGTAAGGTAAGATCTCTCTCTCTCTCTCTCTCTCTCTCTCTCTCTCCTCCATAGATGCCTCAGTTCGTACGCATATAATGTAATGTAAGAATGGTCTACTCCTCTCTATCTCTATCTCTTCTTCTCTACTCTCTCTCTCTCTCTCTCTCGTTGTCCTAACCCTGATGAGAATGGAATGGCTATTAATTACGGGTAAATTACTGTTGTATAAATGAATTTCTTTTTGATAATGTCCTCGGGGATTCCCCCCCCCCCCCTACCTCACCATCCCCCACTGTCGAATAAAAAAAAAAAACTGTACATTCACGATAGCTTTTTATGTCCGAAGTCTCCCGGGAGAAGAACTCTTTGGATTTTTAAATCAAATGTTAATTAGGGGAAAGGTTTCTCTTTCTCCTTTCTATCAATGAAGGTCAGTTTCCATTTTAATGTTTTTTTATGGGCGATAAACTGAATTTTGTATATCGAGTGATAATTTGAGCGTATTTTCTTGTCATGCAGTTTCGCAGATCTGTTCAAATTAGGTCTGCCCAGCTGGGCTGGTTCTCTCTCTCTCTCTCTCTCTCTCTCTCTCTCTCTCTCTCTCTCTCTCTCTCGTGATAAAAGTTCATTCCAGTTTTCACAACCTCTCCAAAAAAAAAAAATGAAAATAATAATAAAGAGTATTCTGGCTATAATATTTACGGTCTTAATTAATACTTAATTTTTTAAAAGGAGTACTGTAGTGAGATGTGTGAAGCGTCGTTGGTCATAACATTCGTGACAGCTTCTGAAATATATATATTTTTTTTTACCTCACAATCACTGTAAAATATATCAAGTTTTTTTTACATGAGTATTTTGCAGTCGTAACTTAAATGTTAAAAAAAAAAAAAATATAAAAACACTTTCTAAACTCGAAATTCAATTTCTTTCGAGCTGCTCGTAAGGCGAAAGATACGTTATCTCCGGCGTCATTCCTATATATATGGTTCGCTTGAATCCCAAATCCCTGGACGATTTACTGACACCGTTCTTGTACCCGAGACGAGAGACATTAACATCTCTTAGCCCTCGTTATCAACAAAGCATCGCTGGGCTTTTGGATTGTGTAGGAGAGGAGGACGCCTTCGACATCTATATAATAAATCTCCTTTCTTTAGTGACGAGACCGAGAGCGCATTCGACCCGCCAGGAAGACTTGAATCGCGTTCGGAACGCGTATCGGATCTTAAGGCGGATTCCTTTGGGACGTTAAGGGGGGGGGTACTTGTAAGCAATATCTGGAGGCAGCATTGTCTTTCCCAGGATGGCCTGCTCATTGAAAAACATACAATACAAAGGAAAGAATTATTCCAATTGCTGCGTTAAGGAATTTTTGTTACTTATATTACCAATTTGTACGAATTTGCACTTTCCTCACCCGTCTTCCGTTTCATCATTGCCATTTTAAATTGACTTTGAAATGACAATTTTGTTTTATTTTTTTTTATGAATATATTTGGAAATACATGTAGTATAGTACCGTCCTTCGGTAGCAGTTATATGGGAGCCACCTTTTGCTTTCAGTTGGTCTGTTTTAATGGTTGAATTTCTAGCTTGGCTCTTTGATGGTTCCGTGTGGGCAGTTCACTACTAAAATGCAGCATTTATGCATTTTTATAATTTCAGGGCGACTTTCAATGATAGTTCGGTATATATATATATATATATATATATATATATATATATATATATATATATATATATATATGTATGTATACATATGTATATATATATATTCACACACATATATACACATATATATACATATATATGTGTATGTATATGTTTGTATGTATATTTGGGGAGTGAGATAGATAAATGTACGAACAGCTACATTTATATTCGGACTTACATCATGACCTTAAGGTTTGCTTTATTTTATTTTAAACAATGATCATACTGGATTCAATAATAAATAAATAAATATGTATGTTTATATATGTATAAACATACATACATACATAACTGAATAACTAAAATTTGGAACGGGATGAATATTTAAATAAGGGCAAATCCACGAATGAAAGTGAAAGAAACAATTGCGTAACTGCCACAAGGCCTTTCAACTTGTAACTTGTCGTCTGCTTAGGCAAAGGGCGAAAAGTCGAAAGGCCTTATATATATATATATATATATATATATATATATATATATATATATATACATATATATATATATACATATATATATATATATATATATATATATATATATATATATATATATATATATATATATTATATATATATATATATATTAGACATTTCGACTCATCAAAGAGAAAATCAGCAGCATCAGTGTAATCCTTCCCCGCCATCTTAATACGACCCTCCCACGCATAACACTCAGCCTACTTGCGTATCTGTATCTTCCTCCCACGACAAGAGAATTATCATCTGCCCCCTGGAATTTGGTTGGAATTTTCACTCCGGTCTTCCTTCTTTCCACCTCATCTCAACCCATCCATAATGGGACTCCCATGTCAGAACCTGGGACCACTCTCTTTACCCATCACGCAAAACAGATCTCATTGCTCTCTGAAGTAACAGTTGCATTTATTTTATTACAGGTTTGCATGACCGGGGCTGAATTGGCTTTGTGGGATTAGTGGGGATTGGGTTGAGTACGGGAAGGTATGAGGGGGGTAGGGGGGGAGGGGAGGGGGGAAGGTAGGGGGCTTTGGCGATGGAGGTGCCAGTGATGATATTGGGTGAGCAGAGAGGAGTATAGGAAGGCAATGCGAGACAGGGGAAAAAATGGAGAGAGAGAGAGAGAGAGAGAGAGAGAGAGAGAGAGAGAGAGAGAGAAACTATATGGAAAAAGGAAAGTTCGTGTTTTTTTTTTTTTTTTTTTTTTTTTTTGCATGGACTTCGTCATGTGGGTATACTAATTTTCATTCTGACCTGAAATATTGCACAACTGAGCTGATGGTATCGCTTTTTTTCTGGAATATCCAGGGTTTTCACGTTCGGCGTTTGCAGAGAGAGAGAGAGAGAGAGAGAGAGAGAGAGATATGGCGGATTTAAACCATACTCGTCGTTCTTATATTCATATCCATATTCATTATATGTATTATTGTTATCAGTTATTCACAAGTAGTCCAAGCGTTCGTTTCTTCGTAACTCGTATGTGATTTGGTATTTCTGAAATATTCTGCCTCTGGTACTAAGGTGAATACTGTGATTACCTCAAGAGTTTTATAACGGAAAGCAAAATTTTCCACACGATTCAGACAAGCTAAACATTTCATCTTTAGACGGAGGCCGTTGGAACTGGCCATCTGATGTCTCAAGAGAGAAAGGGAGGAATCTGAAGATGACCAAAGAAAATGATGAAAGGCTACGAGGAGTCTGGGAGTAGATGTAGTTTTCCAAGTTTGAGAGGGATTCTTATTTAAGTGTTTTTCCAGTTTTGTAAAAAGAAGACATGCCGTTTCTTCCAAGACCGTCGAATGAATATACATGTCTTTCATAAGGTTATGAGAGGCTAGAATAAAGGCGCCTTCAAAATTGCGCACGAAAAGAAGGAAGTGTTTGTGCCTGGAAAAACCTTGTCAATCAACCATATTCCATAATCCAATTAAGCAGCACCCGTAAGACCCAGCGGTAAAGAAGGCATCCATGGGTCCCCACCCGCCAATGATCGAGCTCATAGATGCATTACGTGGTTTTGAATTATTAACCACTTCACGAGATGGAAAGTACGTTCTTAATCCTATTAATCGACCCCACCCCCACCCCCCACCCCGGGGGGTGTAGCTGATTAAGGCTCGGCTCTGATGAAATATGCACATGTCTCTATTTAACAGCATCAAATCTTGTTCCTCTAGAGGAGGTGTCGTTGCTTCTGGAGCCTCCCCACCCCCTACCCCCTCGAACGATTTTGGGTAAGTCTATAATCATTCTGGATTTTTTTCTTTTTCCCCCCCGGGTATTCTTTGTTTTTTTTTTTTTTTTTTTTTTTTTTTTTTTTTTTTTTTTATTGCATACAACGGAGTACAGAAGAATGGGTCATTCTGTTCATGTAGAAGTCACATTTCATGAAAAATGCCTGAAGATGGAATTCAATAGAGAGGGACGTAGGGAAAAAAAAAAAAAAAAACTGTGGCGCCAGAGATGGCCACCAAAAACACCAAATAAAAGAAGGGGTAGATGCATCCTCATATATTCATATATATATATATATATATATATATATATATATATATATAGTATATATATATAGTATATGTATATGTATATGTAATGTATGTATATGTATTATGTATATATAGTATATATATATATATATAATATATTATATATATATATATATAGAGAGAGAGAGAGAGAGAGAGAGAGAGAGAGGAGAGAGAGAGAGAGAGAGAGAGAGATTCATATTATTATAACATCCTCATTAAAGAAATCATATCATAATGACAACGTACACTATACTCCTCGAAGAAGAGACAGACACGTATCTCTCTCTCTCTCTCTCTCTCTCTCTCTCTCTCTCTCTCTCTCTCTCCTGAGGAGTGATGCCAGCGACGACACCGTATACTGTCCCGGGTATCGCTCTCACAGTTTTAAAGGACAATTAAAGACGCGACGCAAAAGCGAGGAATGAGTGTGTGTACATACATGCGTGTGTACTGGATGCATTGGGATTAAAGATGATGAATTTTAGGGGAGGAAACGATAGATAGCCCCAAGATGGAAGCGCGCGATGAAGGGGAAATTGTTATTTTTTGACTTGGGGGAAGCGGGATTGTTCTCTGGTATTGGGATGAATGCAGTTGTCTGCTGATGGACTGCGCTTGCAAGCATCAATAACAGTACATTATATACAGATTAAATCTCTCTCTCTATCTATCTATCTCCTACGATCTGAGGTTTTATGAGGCATAAATTAACAATGCTTCATAGAGCACCCACAAAAAAGGATAAGGCGAGAATACCAGTGACACTTTGATCTAAGCTATACTTACTGGATGTGGACTTACAGAAGTCTCTCTCTCTCTCTCTCTCTCTCTCTCTCTCTCTCTCTCTCTCTCTCTCTCTCTCTCCTACGATCTGAGGTTCTACCACTAAAAAAGGATAAGACGAAAATACCAGTTTCACTTTGATCTAAGCTATACTTACTGGATGTGAACCTACAGAAGTCTCTCTCTCTCTCTCTCTCTCTCTCTCTCTCTCTCTCTCAGGTTCTATGAGGCATAAAAAAAATAAAACGAAAATAATATACCAGAGTGTCACTTTGATGTAAGGTATTCTTACTGGATGTGAACGAACAGAAATATCTCCGAATATTTCGCCCATTCGTCCTAAAATTGGCTATTTTCAGGAGAGAGTACATAAAGCAATCACAAAAAATAGATAAATAAATAAAAATAAAAAGAAAAAAAAGAAAAAAAAATAGATTGCGCATCATATGAAATGTATATCCATATGTATATCACGGGCCGGAATTGAAGAGCGAATATGGGAAGAGGTGAGAAGGAATGGGAAAAGGGATGGAAGGGGAGAATGAAATAAAGAAGAATTATGAGAGTAAGAGAGAGAGAGAGAGAGAGAAAGGGAAAAAAAGAAGGCGAGAGCATCAGTAGAACAGGGAATGTCCATGGAGAAGGGGAGGAGATACGTGTAAACAAAGGAGAAAGAGAGATGGATTTAAATATAATTAGAAATCTTTTTCTGCTATGATTATTGGGAGGATAGTGCTGTTTTGGAAGTCAGGAGAGAGAGAGAGAGAGAGAGAGAGAGAGAGAGAGAGAGAGAGAGAGAGAGAGAGAATTTATTGATATTTGAATTCCAGTAAATTATCCTTGGCAGTAATTATATCTTCAGCAGTATGTCTGCAGACAATAGTATATAAGATTGGGAATCGTGTATCGATAATCAGCTAGGCAAATGGACAGGGAGATATCCAGGACGACAGGTGGAGCTATAAGATATACCTTCAGAAAATTCTTTGGAGAGAGAGAGAGAGAGAGAGAGAGAGAGAGAGAGAGAGAGAGAGAGAGAGTA
This sequence comes from Macrobrachium nipponense, assembly GCF_015104395.2. NCBI lineage: Eukaryota > Metazoa > Arthropoda > Malacostraca > Decapoda > Palaemonidae > Macrobrachium > Macrobrachium nipponense. Next base: position 31,457,522 of record NC_087201.1, on the reverse strand, counting down.
TTAATCGTACCTGCTAGAATTTTCACAAGATTCCGAAAGTTCTTGTGATGACTGAAGCATAAACTAGTTTGCTGAAGGCGATTTTTAACACTTAACGAATTAATGATGCTGTACGTATGTGAGTCAGTCCTTGGAGAGAGAGAGAGAGAGAGGAGAGAGAGAGAGAGAGATGTTCGACGGGTGGAATGAGAACGCTGGGAGAGGAAAGAAAAGAGGGAGAAATGGGGTGGCCCTGAATAAATGATAGGAAATGGGGAACAAACGGAACTGCCGGTGAATGACATTACATTTACCTCATTTTCACATTAAGGGGGATTCGGAGGGAGAGAGAGAGAGAGAGAGAGAGAGAGAGAGAGAGAGAGGAGGCGGAGGTGTAAAGAGGTGGTTTGATGGAGACAGGGCCTTTGAATAGACGGAGAAATGACGGTGAAAACCGAGCTTCTAAACTTGAATTATATTAAAGAAAATATGTGGGTTTACGATTCCTCTCTCTCTCTCTCTCTCTCTCTCTCTCTCTCCTATTACGATGAAAGATTGTTTGAGCTAAAATTGAAGAGCTTTATGACTCATTATTTATGAGGGCAAGTAAACAGCTAACTGATAATTGATATGAATATTATTGGCATTTACTGTTAAATAATTTCAATGATAGTTCAAATAATAGCAGTGTTACCAGCGTCAGTTACGTGCATTTGAAAAAAAAAGATCTGCGTAACATCTAATGACAAAAACACTCCTTCATGTAAAAGATAAAAATATCGTTTAAAGATATTGGTAAGAATGATGTGAAAACTGCTTACTGAGCGGAATGATAACTTACCCATGGTTATCAAAGCTGTTATTAGCGAAGCACCGCTCTTTCATATCACTGAGACGGCGACTTAACAGTAACAAGAGCTTTTTTTGGAGGGGTTTTGGGGGTGCTTTTGGGGGGGGGGGGGGGGGGGGATTGTATAGTTAACCACTGTCTCTGGCTCTGACACAATCAACGGCTTTCTTTCCGCGGTATTCATGCAGTGTCTTCACCGGTTCTTAAATAAATAAATATATATATTTATATATACATACATAATATACATATATTAACGCAAACTTGCGATTTCATACGCGAACACATTATAGATTTCTCTAACGGCAAGGAATAGAATACACAGGGTCATCTTTCCTTTTTATATTTTTTTGCCACAAAGTTGAAACCAACCAATTTCTCATCCCACGAATTATGTGTGTTGTAGGAATTAGTAGTTTGTAAAAAAAAAAAATAAATAAAAGGTAGGGTTGGGAGCGGACTTACACTGTTACAGCCTGTCTTATAAGCAAGAGCCCGTGCTGGCATAATATCGCCCAGCTAATCATAAACAAAAGGGGTTTTTGGTATCCCGAGAAGTCTAGATGTATCTATCCTGTCAGAGAGATCTTAAAATATTCATTTGATTTTTTTTCTTTATTTTCTCTCTCCCCACCCCCCCCCCCCCCCCGCCATGTGTAGAGGGCCCCCCCGCCCCCCCCCCCCCCCCCCCACCCCCCCCCCCCCGTGGAAAGGTTGCAAATTGCCAGCCAAGTGCTGCGACAACTGCAACAACAGCAGCAGGAGCAATGATTGCAAACGGCAGCGGTCGTCCAAAACGGAAGGAAACTGCGTGGAAACGAATAAAGAGAGAGTTTATCCTTGTGAATCGGGCTTTCTCTCTCTCTCTCTCTCTCTCTCTCTCTCTGTGCGAACAAGCAGACCTCTTCTCGCTCGCTCCTTTTCATTTAATTCCCCATTCTCGATTTTATCTTGGGCCGACGCCCTGAATTTCGACTAATACATAATTTTTTTTTTTTCCCCTCGCTCAATTGGGAAGTTCAACGGCCAAGCTGTTCGCTCCTGAATAATTAAAATCATGCGCTTAATTGTTCCAGAATTCCTTTTTCTGCCATTACAAGTTGGAGCCTAAAAGAGGGGGGGGGGGGGTGGGGGCGATGCCCGAGAGCAGCGACGAAACAGCGTTGTCAGAATCGCCCCGAAAAGGGAAGTTTGTGCCGCTCACTGAATCTACGGCAATAGGCACTAGGAGGAGGAGGAGGAGGAGGAGAAGGAGGAGGAGGGTGGTAGGTCAGTCCTACCTGCTTTTGGATGGGCAGGGCGACACCTTTTCTCTCTCACACCATAGGGGCAGTGATGATAATGCCTATGGACTGCGAATAGTTGCCGGGGGTATTAATCGGATAAATAGCGGAGCTCTCACAGTTGGCAGCAATGGTAGGTTTCTCTCGAGTGCAGATGAAGCGAGTTGAAATGGCACCTAAGGGAACGCCTCCGATCATAACATCTACATGGACCCCGCCCCTCTCTCTCTCTCTCTCTCAGAGCTCTTCGTTTCGTTGTTATATTCTCTCTCTTTCTCTACTTTTAGAGCTCTTAGCTTTGTTGTTATATTCTCTCTCTCTCTCTCTCTCTCTCTCTCTCTCTCTCTCTCTCTCTCTCTCTAAGTCCACCCACCCTTCTTTCCTTTCTTACAGTCTTATTCTTTCATTACTTTACAAAAATACATATAAAATTCTGAAAGAAATTTCGTGGGGAGCTCGTCCCTTTGGATAAATCATCGAGAGAGAGAGAGAGAGAGAGAGAGAGAGAGAGAGAGAGAGAGGCAGTGGTAGTGACTCACTGGCAATTTTGTCTCATCGTAGGTAAGAAAAATCACGCCCCCCCCCCCTCCCCCCATCTGAGGCTTTGGCATCTTTTTGGTGACTCATGTGTTTATTATCGTAGTATAGAGCTTCGCTTACCGCACACGCGGTCACTCCATCTCTCCACTTCTTATATTAGTCTGTTTTCGTATCTGTTTCGTGAGATTTAGAAATATCCAGAGAGAGAGAGAGAGAGAGAGAGAGAGAGAGAGAGAGAGAGAGAGAGAGAGAGAGAGAGAGAAACTATCCCAGCAAACTGTGTTACGTTACATCTACAAAAAATATTTGCTTGCTGACCAAAAGTGGGTAGATTCACTCACTTCTTGAAAGTAACGAAACTAGATAGGAATAACTTGTTAAGTACATTGCAGAGAAAATTTGATTTAATGGGCTGCAAATATATTACAACCATAACAGCACCTTTTCTCATTTATTTATCTACTACGACGTATAGCAGGGACGTAAAGTTTGTGACTGAGTATATAGCAAGTGGCAGTTAGCCTAGTGCGAGCGAACGCAGACGGTCAAATACAAAAGTTTGTTGCGCAGCCGGTATATGCAGACTGAGCATACTAAGTTATGCAAATGTGACTCCGTTTAAATAACTTTAAAACGTCCTTCGTATCTCTACAGACCCATCTCCCTTAAGCACTATTAATAAAGGGACACGCCGGCCTAAGCTGGAAGCTCTATTCGGTACAGGTAAATCTATTTAATGCTTGGGAAATGTTTCTCTCATATTAATTACACTTCTGTTGTTGACGCTGCCCCCCCCCCCCCCCCCCCTCCCCCCTCTCTTTTCTCTCTCTCTCTCTCTCTCTCTCTCTCTCTCTCTCTCTCTCTCTCTCTCTCTCTTCCAGGCTGGACGTCGTGCTTGATTTGCTTTTGCTCGTAACAGCGACACTCGTACAAAGCAACATTTCTTCAAGCACAATCCCGCGAGGACAGTTGCTGCGACGTTTCCTGCAATTTTATTATCTGTTTGTTGTTGTTTTTTTTTTTTTTTTTTTTTAAAGCACGGACGCCGTCAGGATGACTCTGGTATACTATATACTCCCTTAAGCGTCCTCGAGGGCGTCTCTTCCCTTCGTTCCTCCAACGGGATAACTTAGCTGCTCTTTTGCCGCTGGATTATGAAGGACTATTGGAGGCTTAAGGTGGCATCAAACGGACATATAGGGGGGATCTCCTCCTTTCTTTCTTCCTTCCTTCCTTCCTTCTCCCCTTCCTCCCTGACATCCCCCTGTTCCCCTCCCCTCTCCCTTCTTCTCTTCCCCTTCTCGCTCTCCCTCTCCACCCTTTTAGACTTTGTTAGTGAAGAGAAATGGCCACTTCTCTTTTCTCCTCCGTGCCCCCCATTCTATCTCTTCTTAGTCATTATTATTATTTTTTTTATTATTATTATTATTTTCGTATCTATTGGTGTTTGGATGCTATGGATCACCTGTCACCAAAGGGACCTAGACAAGGAAGGGGGGGCGGGTTATGGAATAATGTCATCGGATTGTCTTTTGATATAACCTGAATATATATGACGCAGTCATAGAGTGTCTACCCAAGTGACTTTTTAATCGAAGCTGCCTCTCAAAGCACTCTAGTTTTCATGGCTTGCGCGAATCTGTGGATTCCGTCTGTCGAGTTTTTTTTTTTTTATTATTGGCAACGTTGTGTTTTTTGAGAGATTTGCTTTCATTTTTAAGTGTACCTTTGATACCTAGTATTGTTTCGACAAGGATAGCGTTTTCTTGCATGCGAATGAAGCGTAAAAAGTTAGTAAGTCTCTTATTTGAAAACGAGGGTAGCGTTTCCTTTGCATGGAAATGAAGTACTATAAAGAATAAGTAAGTCTCATTTAAAGACATTTTCCTTTATTTATTACCTACCAGAAACGGACGCTTCAGATACGTAATTGTTATTGGGGTACAAAGTGCAACACTTTGTTTATATTGATGCACACATCAGCTGCACACTACACACTACCTCTTTCTTGCACTCTAAAAATTCATCGATTTATTCACAGACTTTTCTGTGTGATTCTTTGTCCCCATCTCTTCTTCTTTTCTTTTTTCCCCGTCGACTCTCACAGAGTGGCAAAAATCTTCGATTTTTGATGCCTGGTGACACTTTTTATTTGTAATACAAATAAATCTTACAACTTTTGTTTTTTACATTAAAAGAAAAGAAAACTAAGGAATTGCGAGATTTCATGTAAGTCTTCAAATATTTACAAACTCATAGAAAATGGTAAACGTCAAAAAAATTACAAATAAATAAAATAAAAACCTGTCGATTATCAGTCAGAAATAACATCAATTTTGTGACTTGAACTAACGGTCATGTATAAGCCAACTTTTATTGTTTTTATATAATACATTTAGCATGATGTAATTTAGGCTTATTTCCGTATTTTTATTCCTTTATTTAATGTGCTTTTTACTAATTCCCGTCTCTTCATTGAGCTTAATAATGCATTGATGGCCTCCCTCCGTAATGACAAAAGAGTCGTTGCAGAAACAAATCCACAATTATGTCTGGGCGCATTAAGGAGTCCTTACTTACCTACCACCCTGTGAGAAAAAAAATAAATAAAAAAAGATAACCCTCTTTCTTATGCATATTTAAAACTAATAAATAAAAAAAAAAAAATCCCCCCCCCCTCCACCACGTTCCTTCTCCAACCATCCATTCGGATTTTCTTCGTGATGTTCTTAAGGTATTTTTTTTTTTTTTTTTTTTTTTTTTTTTTTTTTTTTTTTTTATACGGCACTCTGAGACTTTTTGCCTAATTCCGAAAAATGGCTGGGAGTAGCTTTATGAACTTCTTATTTTCTTGATGTCTTCAGTTTTATGCAAGGGTTGCGGGGGGGAAGGGGGAGAGGGGGGGCGTGTTTTTGAAGATTATTTTGGACTCCAGATCTCTCTCTCTCTCTCTCTCTCTCTCTCTGCTCTCTCTCTCTCTCATTTTGCATTGATCAATGGGAAGAAACAACACCGGGACACATAATTAAACCACATGCACGCGTGTGTGTATGTATGTATATATATATATATATATATATATATATATATATATATATATATATATATATATATATATATATATATATACATACATATACATACACACTTAAACACAGGAATGCATGCACATGCAAATACGTATGCATATCCAGCAGAAAATATGAATAATACTGATGAGTACGATACTTTCATATCCGTCTCGGAACGGAACATCCATTGGCCACCTACGAATCTGGGCCAGTTATGATCTTCAACGTCGTCCTGGTCAGCAGAAGGAGCAGAAGGTCTCTTGAAAGTCTTTCGTGTCTTTCGGACTTCGTCATCGCCACCGTTACGAAGCATCAGACACACAGACACACACACACATACACGTACAGGAAATCCACGGGACTCGACGTAATATAAATCGATATTAGGCCAATTATTCAGGCCAGATGGGGCTAGTATCTCTAGGGGTGTGGTGGTTGCCGCTGCTCCCTGCTCCTGCTCCTCTGTCTCCCTTCGCCATCCCCTGAGCGAGCCCCTGGTCCCTTGGGGAAGGATATGGTAATGGGCTCGGATGACGGGTATGGGGAGGGAAGAAGAGAGAGTTCTCTGGGGGTGCCAAGTCAGATCACTCGTTTTGATGACCATGTCCGGAACCTCCCCTACCTAGTACTTTATATTCATGCACACACACATACACGCACACACGGACGTACGTGCAAGCATATGCATACTTTATCTGTGCATGTGTACCTGTTTATATTTGGCTGACATTTTCGTTAGAATGATTTTTTTTCTTCATTCAAGTCCAAATGTTGTAGCCAAGACGCGTACCAATATTCAGTCGTCAGGTGGTGATTGGTAATTTTTTTTTTTCATTTTTGGATGGTTCCTCGCGACTTTCGTCAAGAAAAAATAAACAAATAAAAAGTAAAAAGTCAAAAGAAAAGTAAAAACATCGACCTCAAAAGGCCCATGTTACGATGTGCATCTTACAGAAGTAAACAAAGCAATTTAATTTCTCTCTTCCTCTCTCTCTGTGCGTGTGTGTGTGTGCGTGTGTATCGCTTTCTTTTTTGGCAATTGGTCGGTTAGTGAGCAAACGAATTCGGTGCTGCAACAAAGGAGTAGTTTATTTTACATAACATTACCCTGAGTTGCCCGGCTTCATGACTCTTCCTATTTGCATAAAGATGGACCTCCTCCCCAACCCCCCCACCCCCCCTCCCACCCACCCCCCTCCCCTCCCCATCTCCCCACCCCTCCCCTATCCAGTTCCTCCTTATCCAACCTTCCGTCCTCCTCATCCCTACCTACCTCCGCCTCCTCATTGCAATGAGACATTTTGGCGTGGAAGTTTTCTAAGGGGGGCTTCGGAAAGGAGGTTTTTTTTAGGATGGTGGTCCCATTCTTGATGCTGTTTCACAAAAGCATTCGTATTCATGAACTTTCGGTCACCGATCGGGTATCAATAGTGCTCGTTTATGCCCACTTGACTCCATATTATGATCCTCTTTTTTTTTATTCTGCTCATTGTGGTTTCTTTTTCATTTATTTTACATTTTTTTGTCCTTTTTATTTGATGGAATTTTTCCCTAATTTTATCTTGCTTATTTCATCAATGTGCAATATACTCTTTCGCTTTCGTTGTTCAGATCAGGGAAGAATTATAACAACTATAGTAGATTCACATCATCCGTGCATTTGATGTTTAGACCAGTCCCTTATGACGCTCCTGATTGGCTGTTGATAAACCAATCGCAGGGCTGGAAACTCTCAGCCTCTCTCGAGAGTTCACATTGGTAGCATCTATCTTCCACCTCTCCTGAGGGGCTACGTCTTTCAAAAATATCCCTCAGGAGAGGTGTAACATATACATCCTACCCACGTGAACTCTCGAGAGAGACTGAGAGTTTCCAGCCCTGCGATTGGTTTATCAACAGCCAATCAGGAGCGTCATAAGGGACTGGCATAGACATCAAATGCACGGTTGATGTGAATCTACTGTAGCTACTCCTCTAAAGGGTAACTACGATAAAAGATCCTGATATCTATCCAAGACTGGAGATAGTCTTCAAGTTGCAAGAAACGCGGGTTAAGCAGCGTCAAGGCACGTTACACTGGAATAAACAAATGCGCCGATCTTCCAGGCGCAATGAGGAAGAACAGCAAGCGTGACCTCCCCCGTCAGTAGACAAGCATTGGGTTGGCACTGGTGCCTCAACTGGCTATGTAAATTTGGGACGAGGCGGCCATTACGGCCTGGCACTCCACAATGGGCGTGATTTGTCGGCGTCTTCTAGCAGGTGGCCATTCGCTGCCCGCCTTCTCTTCCCAACGCACGCCCTTCTCTCTCTCTCTCTCTCTCTCTCTCTCTCTCTCTCTCTCTCTCTCTCAGTAATTTATCATATATAACATTACTATAAAATATCAGTTTTCCTTGTACTGAATTCTTACCCCTAGAAGCTATACTTGAGAAGTCAGCAGAGATTCTGAGTCTCTCTCTCTCTCTCTCTCTCTCTCTCTCTCTCTCTCTCTCTCTCTCTCTCTGAGCATATACTCTTGACATAATGTGAATCCCTTCTGACAAACTCTACACTGAGCATCGATGGTCCTTTCAAGATGATCAAATTGACGGACGGAGGACATGACGGCACCAGTACCATTTCCGTTGGACGGTTGTCAAGTCTATCTTGGACATTACTCACCCATCTTTCTCCCTCCCCCCCTCCCGGCAAGGGTGAAAGGACGGGGAGCCGAAAGTTATCCACAGAATAGACCAAAGGTCTTCCATCCATAATAAAACGCCACCATCTTCCTCGGCCACTCGGTCTAAGGGATGCTGTGGTGGATTTTCCCTTACCTAGGCTGAGAGGGACCTTCGACGTGGATGCTGTAATGTGGTTCTTGTGTTCCTCTTTCGGGAGGTGTTTCTCCCTTTTATCTCATCCTGCTTGGTTGTAGCGTAAGTGGAAATCCTAATTTCTCTCTCTCTCTCTCTCTCTCTCTCTCTCTCTCTCTCTCTCTCTCTCTCTCTGTCTGTGATAAGTCGGTTCGTCGTCTACCTTTAATCAGTCTTGTCGTGTATTCATTCTTGAGTATGGCCATCTTCCTATTACAGTAACGTAACATATTATATGTTACACTCTTAATGAGCTCTCTCTCTCTCTCTCTCTCTCTCTCATGAAGACACGAGCGGGTTTCCTTTATGAGCATCGTCTTTTGTCCCACCTCCAGCGGAATTCCTTGAAGGGTCAAGAGCCTAATCATAAGCCGGCCAATAGAAGAAGAAGAGGAAGAAGAAGAAGAGATGATGATGATGATGATGATGATGACTTCAGCCTCGATGTGTTCATTTGAATAATGAATCTCTTCCCCTTTTCAACGGAGGAGACGTCCCATTTTTCGGACGAGGAGGAGTGCCCTGTAAGAAAAGGACCGGTGCAGAATGAAGGAATCTTCAAGGAACGGGATGTAAAGGACTTTCGACGGGGAAGCAGGGAGGGGAATGGAGACCATTGGAGGACGCAAGTCTCCAGGCCTTCCTTCCATCTAAGGGGGTCGGCGGAAGGCGTCCCAAGACCTCACAAAAGACATGGTTTGTAATGGTGTTCAAACATCTTGGTTCCCGGGAATGCCGTCGTGCCGTGCCGTGCCGCCCGCCTTCTTCATAGAGCGTACGCGGACTTGCCCCAGTCCCCCCCTTACCCCCCCCCCCCCTTCTTCTTCTTCCTCTTCTTCTTCTTCTTCTTCTTCTTCTTTTTCTGCTTTTAAGATGGTGTCAAGGTCCCCTCACAAATGCGAGTTTAATTGTGCAGTATTTGATTCCGTCTCTCTCGCTCTCTTTTCAAAGAATGGCTGCTCGTAATTTCTGTTCTGAGTGCTAGACATCATCCTCCTCTCTCTCTCTCTCTCTCTCTCTCTCTCTCTCTCTCTCTCTCTCTCTCTCAAGGAAGACCTCGACGAGGTAATTTTCCGCAGCCCGAGGTGAGGAAACTGTCTCTCACTTTAAAGTCTGTACAAGAAGAAACTATCACAACCGAAGTTACTGACCCACCCACCATGCACAGTCGTCATTGTTCGAGGAGTTCTATTTAGAATATATTATATCTCCGCTAAGTTAAGAAGGAAGTAGTAACAGTTCCAATGTTTTATTTGATGTTGTATGACAGATGGATCGGATTGATTTTTGAAGTCGATGAAAAGAAACTTTAATAGAAATTTATCTACATTTTGCTGTGATTTCTCAGCATTTTGGCTGCCCTCAAATGTGAAAGTCATTTATATTATTTTTATCCCAGTATCTTAGTTTTTTATGCAATAGCAGAATTCAGAGAATAAATCAAGAAAGGTGAGGATTTAGTGTTTTATGTTATTTTAATCTCAGTTGACTTCAAATAAATTTTAGTTGTTAAAATTCGTTGTACAGAAAGGCATTATTCATCCTAGGCTGGACTTATTTTGTTTGTAATTGTGCTTCTAAATGAGGGTTCAAGTTGTGTTGTTAGACTCTGCTGATTAATGATTCCGTCTGTTGTAAATTTCTTTTTATTTTCTTGGGCAAGCCACTCAGCAGCTTTGAGTCTATTTACTTCGTTTAAGCTAAAGTTAATAAAAAATAATAATAAAAATAAAAAATGAATAATAAAAAAAGTAAATCCAAACCGAGATTTCATCTTTTCAGACCATCCCTCCAACTCCCCCCTTTCTCTCCCTGGGAAATATAAACACTCATTATTAAAACCAAAGAACATTTTATTCCCTGAACAAAAGGCCCTTCGCTCCTGTGGCGCCTTGATGCAAGGGCCTCCTGGAGTGTTGACACGTCCAGTCTCGCTGGGGCGGAATCAAAAATATGGAAAACCTCCCAATTTCTTTGATTTACTTTTGAGTTTCCCCTTCCGCCGCAGCCGCCGACCTACACCTCCTTTTTCCCGATCAGGGACGGTGAGAGAGAGAAAAAAAAATCGGAAAAGATATTCGACAAGATGCTTTTATCTTCCGGATCGCTTGGAGGATATTTTTTTTTTTTTTCAATAGTATGTGACTGCAAGCAAAATGTGATTTTTGTTTTCTCGGCCTGGCCTGCGTCTCTCCTCTCTCCTCTCTCTCTCTCTCTCTCTCTCTCTCTCTCTCTCTCCGCTCCCTTTCGTCTGTGTTTGAGTGTTTTATTTACTCAACTCCTCCATGCCCCGTGTGCAGCCTTTTGAAAACAAAGAGGCCGAAATGAATATGCTACAAATAAGTCCTACATCTGTTTTTAAAAAAAAAAGGGGGGGGGGGGGGGAAAAAAAAAAGGGGGGGGGGGGGGGACGAGTGGTTTGGGCTTTGGCAGTAACCCCCGGCTGGCTTCAGGATTATTATCTGTTTGGGAGACTTTGTTTTTCCACTTTTCCACAGAGGTTGAGGAGCCCGTAACGACGTATCACATGTTCGTTTAATAGGTCAAAGTCTGTGGCTTTAAGCATGAATTGTTTACGCCTCTCTCTCTCTCTCTCTCTCTCTCTCTCTCTCTCTCTCTCTCAATACTTTGTGCTTTCTCACCTTCTCGAAAAACAATATGGCGTTTGGTTTGTTTTGCTCTTATGTGAGGTCCTTCTCATCTCTAGAACACAATCGTGGCCTGGTTATGACGGAGCCCTCCCATCCCCCCATCCCTCCCTCCCCATCTACCTCCCCCCATGGACCTCTTCTCCTCCCGCTTTCCTCCGCTCCCCCTCCCCCTTTTGTTGTTCTCGGTTGGGAAAGATAAACAAAGTCATACTCGGAGAGATAATAGTGAAAACTGTTGTTGCTGTTCCCCTCATTCCAAACTTGAGAGAGAGACGTAAATAAGTAAGCGTTATTTGTTAAAAGGCTGCATACGCAATTTCCATTCATTTTTCTTTTATGTGAGAACTTCCAGCATGAACAGTTATTACCCAGTACAACGTTGTACATTTAATGTTTGCACATTCCTGCACAAAGTAAGTATTAGTAAGTGTATACAATATTTTCAATATTCTCTATTATTTTAAAAGTCAGTGTAAAGTAAAATTAGTTAAAACCGCTTTTATTTTAGCTGAAAAAATATTAATTTTGGCATTGTGTCGCCGACCCCAGTTTGGGAACCACTTAAAGAGGGACCGATTTTTGGTTAAGAGGTAGTGTCGGCATAAGGCCAACTAATCTATGCCTAACCAGCCTTGATATTTTATGCAGGTTATCTTTGATCGTTCATGTTTTACATTTCCAGGAATTGAATTATTTTGTATTCCAAAAGTCGTGAATAAATGTGCCGTTAACTTTCACACGTATATGAATAATTTTTTTCTGCGCCTTCGATCTCTTGTCTTGAAGAGCTCGACAGTAGAGCTTTTAAGTAGTATGTTTGCCCTTTTTTTTTATTAACTTTAATTTGTTAAGTATTTGAAGAAAATGTAGATGGTATTGTTTCGAGCAACTCGAAATTATCATCTTTGTCAGAATGAGGTTGAACTATATCCTCTCAGAAGGAGCTCTTCCCGCAACAATAAGTCCTCATTTGACAGGAAGCCAGACTGAAAAAAAAAAAAAACCTTGAATTTAAAAAAAGAAGAGCAGATAACAGAGCAAGAACATTATTTTTCGAAAGCCAATGGATCCAACTCGCAGGAGAGACCATGAGACGAGATTCCCTGGAGGGAGGTCTAGGAGGAGGAGAGGGATCCCTTGAAATTGCTAATAGTAATCCGTCAGATGTAGTTAGTCGCAATGATTGTTGTCAATGATCCCCCGTAGAGCGTTAACAAGTCAATTACGGCCTAAATTACTTTACAAAGTTTCCTCGCGCACAGGCGGCTCGATGGTTTTTCCCTTAGGTGTGGTTGTCGTCATCTCTCCTCCTCCTCCTCCTCCTCCTCCTCCTCGGGCTTTCTGAATGCAATGTTCCATCGTGTCTTTCATCTACACTTCCTCGACTGTCAATGGCCACAAAAACTGGTTTTTCCAGGTCATGGTGAGATTCACCAAGGCATTCCAGTTTGGCAGTCAGTCATTACCGTAGGTTTTCAAGTACTTTTAGGTGACGATAATAGAGAAAAAAAAAAGAGCATTACTGGAGTTTAGTTAGGTTAATTTCATTCCGTTATTCCTAACAATTACTTCTTAGTATCCTTGCCTGACTATATTTCGAACTAAAATGATATGGGTAAATGAATAAATATATCATCACCTCTCCACCAAACCTCAAACGCTCCAAAAGCCATGAAAAATCTCATGCATTCCTCTCAAAAACAAAGAATAAATTGATGTCGTAAGCAAGGAAGGGCTATACAAGACCGAGAATCATATTCATCTAAGAAAAAAAAATAGGTCCTCCAAGCCAAAAATCATATGCATTCTTTAAAAAAAAAGGGTCCTGTAAGGACAAACTAACGTCTGTGTTGGTCGTCGCCCCCTTTTCCCGTGTAATGACATTATCCTCCGTCCAAATTACTTTAATGAAAGGATTAGCAAAAGGGGGGGTGGGGCAATATTTCATCGAATCAGCTGCTTGGTCAATGGCTTGGAAAATCGAGGCTAGTCTCCGGGAGGCCGTGACCGAGTCAGCATCATTTGGGTAGTGCTCTCTCTCTCTCTCTCTCTCTCTCTCTCTCTCTCTCTCTCTCTCTCTCTCTCTCTGTCGGTCGGTCGGTCTCTTCGCGTAATGATAATTCCATACAACTTGGGTGAACCTCCCGTTTGCTATTTTCTTTCGCTCACAGTTTTTAAGGCCAAAGTTTTTAATTTTTTTTAATTTTTTTAATTTATCTATTTTTTTTTTTTTAATAAATCTTGCTTTCAGGCTCAAAGGCGAACAACATCTTTACCTTGGTAGGAAATTTAACTTTCATCTCACTTAGTAATTGTTTGAATAAAAAACCATTTAAGTCCCCTACAAAACCCGAACATTTCCCGCTCATAACTTTTCCGTTGCGGGGGCAATATGATTGACCTTAGGAGGCGCCAAACCATTGACCAGAAGATACACTCGAATGAGTTCACAAGCTTGCAAGATGCTCACGCATTGCAGAATATGGCTTTTCCCCTTTAACAATGCATTATTAGGCGAGTGGTCATTGTCATTAGTTGTGGAGTTCCAGTGCTCAAAGGGGCTGTAGCTTCTTCCATGTAATGTTGGACGTTCATTTTTCGCTTACCCGGGAAGTAAACCTACAAACTACTTTCTTGTTGTGGTCGTTGTTGTTGTTGTTGTTGTTGTTGTTGTTGCTGCTGCTGTTCTTGTTGAAGGGGCGGGGGTTGGTGGTTAGGAAAGCCTGAAAATGTGTGAAAAGGGCGTTTCGCGTTGAATTAAAAAGATGCATTAATTTTAGGATAGGATATTTATGATTTATTTATGAGAATGAAAATGTTAACATAAAAAACAATCATAAATAATGTGCGTGTTAAACAGCACAGAAAAATTATTTCTAATAAAATGTAGCGTATTCATATTAATTTCCGTGAGCGAAACATCGCTCTATATTGCCTGTAGATTTTAGCACTCGAGTACGCTGGAGGTCGGATGACGTCTTGGTGATATATCTTGCCTCGGAATAAACGGAATATTTGATCTGGTGTAAATTTGTTTTGACGGAAATATCTAAGTTTGCAATTTGAATGGCAGGACGCTCAGCATGGTAACAGGAGCGTTCTTAAGCTTGAGAGCAATAATAAATGTATGAATATAACTGGAAGAATATAATCAACGAAAACAACGCCTCAGTGGCGTGGTTGGTATGGTGTTGGCGTACCACCTCGGTGGTCGCGAGTTCGATTCTCGGCCATTCCATTGAGGAGTGAGAGATGTGTATCTCTGGTGATAGAAGTTCACTCTCGACGTGGTTCGGAAGTCACGTCAAGCCGTTGGTCCCATTGCTGAATAACGTAAAACACCATACAAACAGAAAAATCACTCACTTGGGTCTTTATCTTTTTCTCCTCGTATGAAGTGGAACATGAATATTCGGCAGTAGTTGATAATTGTAATAATTATTATTATTAATTAAGAGAGCTAAGGAACAGGGGGCAAAATGGAGTCGTGGGCCAGATACGTATCTCTGTGTATATTATATGGCCGCGGAGGACGGGATCTTTTTGGCCCTCGGCGTGTATTGGGTGGCTTTGGGCAAGATACCCAGCTGCAAGAGTAAATAAACTTGTCCGTCAAAATGTTAGAGAGGGAGAAGAAAGCCCCGCCCACTTCTCGTTCGCGCCAAGCTAACGTTACCACATTGTTTTGAGATTCTCCCGCGACGATGACAGACGGCATCGTTGTTGCCCCAGTATGATTCTGCCACAAGTTGCTAAGGGCGCCCCCTGCCCCCCACCCCTCTTATGTAAAGATTTTTGCAGTGCGATGTCTTGGAATGTATACAGTGTGTGAGTGACTCACTCTCTCACTCTCTCTCTTGCATATTTGTTAGTATTTTTAACTATGTGCAGAAGGATTTTTAAAAAATCTCTCTCTCTCTCTCTCTCTCCTCTCTCTCTCTCTCTCTCTCTCTCTCTCTCTCGTTGCTATAATTTTCAACTATGTACAGAAGGATTTTTTTTAAATCCACCAGACTTCCTAAATCCACCAGCACTTCCTAAACTCTCTCTCTCTCTCTCTCTCTCTCTCTCTCTCTCTCTCTCTCTCTCAGACATAGAAAGGGAGGCTGACTGACCCTCTTTATTTATTTTTTCCTGACCCTAGACCTTCGTCTGATTCCCTAAAGACTATATATAATTCTCGCTGACATCACGCCTTTGTTCCACTCGTTTTAACGGTTACTTTTCGCTGTTCCAATGTTCGCTCTGTAATCATCTTCTCTAACTTTCATTCCTGTAGCAGACTCACAATCATCTATAACCAGCTTAGTTCACCGTCAGTTGCTATTGGAACCTCCCTCAAAATAATTTTGGATTGATTTGGTTATCTTCCTAACAGAGTGACGATGAGCCTTAGCCAATGATATTCGGTTGTTAAAATTGCGTCCATGTGCGTATGCGCACATTTTTCAGTCTCGATTTAAATATGTCAGTAGGCTTGAAAGATGTATTTTCCTAATGCGAACGCCACAGGAAAATGACAGGCAGAAGGTAGAAGGTGAGTAGTACCCAGCACTTTCTCCTGTCATTTTCCTGTGGAAGTCGCTATATATATATATATAGATATATATATATATATATATATATATATATATATATAATATATATGTGTGTGTGTGTGTATATATATTCAGAAAGAGAGAGAGAGAGTCAATGCAAACTCAGCCGTCGGTGTTACTCCATTCCTCTGCCATCACGTTTTCCATTTCGGTTTTCGCTCCCCCACCCTCCTTGTTTTTCCCCCCATAAGTCTCTCTCTCTCTCTCTCTCTCTCTCTCTCTCTCTCTCTCTCTCTCTCTCTCTCTCCCCAACCGTAGACATTCCCCCCACTCCCAAAAATAAATGGTCCTCCTGGGGAATTATTTATTCATTATTTTTACGAACTATTGTCGAGAAGTTAATCACTTGGCTCAGTCCGCTAATCTTAGCGACTTTGTGACCTCTCTCTCTCTCTCGCTAATAATTATTATCATCTTTTCTCTTCGAACTTCCCATTTTATCGTCCGTTTCTCTCTTTCGTGTCCGCCTATTTATTACTTTCTAATCGGGAAGATCTGAGTTACGAGAGAAAATGTCAAAAATAATAAAATAAATAAATTTGCTTTTCATTCGTTTATGTATCGTTTAGTTGAAGAATTTCTGTAGTGTATCAAGAAATTTTACCTTTTTCAAGCGTTATCTGGTATACGTCCGCTTTTCTGACGCTGTTTGCAATTTTATAAAGATGTTTGATTCTCAACTCAAGGGTACTGTAGTAGTGTTCGGTTAACAGTTTGCAAAACACTTCTCGCAGATCAAAATCATCAGGGCTACGCATAAACCTGTAGGCAAATAGTTCCTAGAGTTTTTTTTATGAGTATTATTGCAGCAAAATTGTTTAATACTGACGGCGTATGTAAATAGAAACCATTAAGAATTTTTATGTATTGTTCGGGAGACCTTTTGTAACTTTTTTTTTATTTATTTTTTTTGCTCGGCGTTTAGGTCCCCCCCCCCCCCCCCCCCCCCCCCCCCTCCCCCCCCCCCCCCCCCCCTCCCCCCAAACCTTCTTAGAAACGGCGTTCTTTGGCTGAGAGTGGAGGCTGTATTTTATTTTATTTCATTTATCTTTTTTTTTTTTTATTCTTTTTATTATTTTTTTTTGTCTATCAGGAAATATGGCCGTACGCTTTATTCTTTTCATATCGAATATTCGCTACGATTTTGTATTCATCTGTTGTTTTTATTGTAAATTAGGTTTCATTTTGTCCACTAACGCAATTTTATGAATTCTAACATCTTCGTCAAGAGCCCTATTAGCTCTCTCTCTCTCTCTCTCTCTCTCTCTCTCTCTCTCTCTCTCTCTCTCTCTCTCTCCTCAAAGTAGATCTCCCATCTCAACAGCTCTGTAAGAATTTTCCAAATTTTTCGAATGAACGATAAACTTAAGACAGAAGTGTAATACGTCTGGTTTACCGTTGCGTTTATATTTTTCTTCATTGGTAAAAAAAAATCAGAGAGAAAAAGAGTGTATCCTCTCTCTCTCTCTCTCTCTCTCCTCTCTCTCTCTCTCTCTCTGACCGTGAAGACAGGTGAGGGATGGGCGGGGAAAGTTGGGTTTTGGGGGGTTAGGAGAAGAGGAGTTGAAGGAGGAAGATAGGTAGTGGATGGAGGAAGGCGAGGGTTGACGTAGCTTGTGGTAGAGGAGGAGGAGGAGGAGGAGGAATAGGCGGAGGAGGTGTGCTGCTGCTGCCTGTCGTCTGGGCGTTCGTTCCTTCTCGACCCATTACTTATTCATTGAACTATTTTTGTCTTGCTGAGCGAACAAACGAGATAAATTGTCTTGAAGACTCATTTGGGGGGAATTTTTGTTTTTTTTTCTTTGTTTGTAGAACTCGAAAGCCTGAAGGTTGAATTACCAAATTTCCATACAAATGAACCTCCCACCAAATTCGCTTTTAGGAGAAGCTGCTAACAAATGACGGGGAATTGTGTTTGTCCTTTTCCTGGAGAAGATGATGATGATGATGATTATGTGGGCGGTCGATTCTTTTCTTATGATTCCGACGTCGTATGGGCGTTTGCCTAAGTTTTTATTATTGTTATTTTATTATTTTCGTCTACTTGACCAAAGCCTTGGAAGGTGAAAGGGGTTTTTCTTCTGTTGGAACGGCAGATCCAGCAGATTCAGAAAGTGTACAGTTCCAGCTGTGGAGGACTTACGGAGGACAGCACTTTTTCATAGTATTTCGTATAGTATTTTCTATACACGTCCATTCACAGAATGGCGACACTTTCCTTACAACTGATACTCCCCCTCAAACACTTCTTCCCATACTTGAACTGGAGGAGGAGTTAGTGATATTGGCTACCTCAAGATAGTCTCATTCATTTGACCATCAGGTTGCCAGGACATTTTATATGCATAACTCATTTTCGCATAAAGTGAATTAGCAGTCTCTTGTTTCCGTACTTCTCCTCTTTTTTCCCACTTATCCTTTCCCTACTGTTTTGGAGGCATGAAGTATAGACGGAGGGAGGGAATGAGCTTGTGTAATAAAAACTTCTCCTATAAACATGCTGGAGGCAGGAATTTCAATGTAGGCCTATTCGTTGGAGCAAGGGGAGGAGGAGGAGGAGGAGAAGGAGGAGATAGTCTTCTTACATTTCGAAACCGAATAGGACCAACCCAAGGGGCTGGACGTCGAGTGTACTTTCAATTAAGCGTGATTGCAAAAGTCGCAATATTTATGCAAACCCGTAGGTCAGTGCTTACCGTTTTTAAGTATGCATGAAAAGTGCAGCAACGAATTCCAACCAAACTTTCAACTTATGTTATTGATAGAAAAAGTGACAAATTCAACTCTCGAAATTGCGTTCTTATTGCAAGACATTACCAATAAAACGGTTACTCTGCCCAACCAATATGACACCAACCTGATTTGCTGCAAAGCGAACGCATCTTTAGGCCGAAGTGCATTGCGTATATAGATGGGCTGTTCTAAAGTTTATTTTAACACGGCACGAGATAGTTTACTCTTAAACATCCCGCCGGCACCTTAAGTTTAGACATTAAGTTCCCTCTAAGAATGTCGGTAAATGAGCACTTTGAGCGGAAGTTACCTTCTCCCAAGTTTATACCTTCAGATTATCTCGAAGTTTGCTGGTCGATTTAATGCCTGGGAGAAGAAAAAAAAAAAATCAAGGTGGATTACCCGCGAGTACAGATGTGGGATTTGTTGAAGGTGTGTGAGTGGGCCCGTGTGTGTGTGTGTGTGTGATGATGATATATATATATATATATATATATCTATATATATATATATATATATACATATATAATATATATATATATATATATTATACATTATATATTAAATCTAGGAATTTAATTAATTTGATATCTTATATATATTATATATAATAATTTAATTATATATTATATATATATTTATATCAGTTGTGCCTGGAGGGTTAAAAGGGTTCGCACTAGACCGAAAGTGCTTGGCTATCTCGCTTTTCATTTTTCCTTCGTGGCAAAAACCTTTATATATTATATATTATATATATATATATATATATATATATATAGATATATATTATATGTATATATCTTTTAATATTTCTTTTACCATGGTAGCTTTTCTCCAGTGGGATTTACTGTAAAGAGAGAGAGAGAGAGAGTGTGTGTGTGTAATCCACCATATGTATGGTAAAATTACCAGGGGCCAAATATTCTCATTCAATGTGCATATAGCTTTTAAATAACACAATGCCTATAATTATGTAAGACATTGAAAGCTGGAAAGTTGTTTACATTTATTTTATATATATCTTCTGGAGATTATATTCATTATGTGGTGTCTCAGACAATGTTACTAAACTAATAGCTACTTTCCTTGTTACTGACAAGACCCGAATTTTTAAATGTCTTGCAGTTGACGTTGCAAACTGCTAGTCACAGCATTCGCTGATATATCTGATTCATGGACGCAAATCCTGTTTCACTATTACTAATGTAACTAGTTATTTTGATCACTTCTGACTCTTATAAAGAAAATACCAAAATACCAAACCACCTCTTCTCCATCTTATCGGGATATTTTGATGTCTCGTGGGCGCGCATTATTTGTCATTTTCAATTTTCATTTTTCTTTGTTATTCTTTTGAACAAATTTTTCGCCGACTCGGGGCGTAAGCCTGCACTGTACTTTGTTGTTATTGCTGTTGTTGTTGTTCTTGGGTGGGGGGTAGGAAAGGTCTATGGAAGAGCCTAAAAAGGTCTGAAAAAGGTGTTTAGCGTTGAGTTAAAGATACAGGAATTTGAGGATAGCATATTTATGATTTATTTATTAGAAAGAAAATGTTAAAAAAAATTATATTAATGAGCATGTTAAACGTACAGAAACAATATATCTGAGAAAAAATAGCGTATTTATTTTAAGTTTCCGTTGGTGAAACGTGGCTCTATTTGACCGTAGGTTTTAGCACGCGCCCCGAGTAAGCTGGGGTCGGATCACGCCTGGTCCTCTTTCTTTTCGGGAAGATAAAATTTTAGTCCAGACTTCAAGACGAAAGGAGAAGAAATGAGACGTTTGTGTGTATTAGTTGAGAGAAAACTGTCAAAATTCAGTTTTTGTGTTATAGACGTCAGTCACTGAGGTACAAAATTGTTCCAGGCGGCAACAGCCTCTTCCAGTCTTCCAGTCTTCCAGTGTTCCTTCTTGCCCCCCGCCCCACCCCGAGGTAATTCCAGGCGGCATCAACCTCTTCCAGTCTTTCAGTATTCCTTCTTGCCGCCCGCCCCACCCCGAGGTAATTCCAGGCGGTATCAACCTCTTCCAGTCTTTCAGTGTTCCTTCTTGGCCGCCCCCCTACCCCCGTGGTAATTCCAGGCGGCATCAGCCTCTTCCAGTCTTCCTACTCCCTTCTCCTCCCCCAACCCCGGTGTTAATTCCATGCGGCCATCAACCTCTTCAGTCTTCCTCCTCCCGTCCCCCACCTCGGTGGTAATTCCAGGCGACATCAGCCTCTTGCCAGTCTCCTTCTCCCTTCTCCTCCCCAACCCCGGTGGTAATTCCAGGCGCCCATCAACCTCTTCCAGTCTTCTCCCCCCCTACCCCGGTGGTAATTCCAGGCGACATCGGCCTCTTCCAGTCTTCCTCCCCCCCCCCTCCCCCGTGGTAATTTCCAGGCGGTATCACCTCTTCCAGTCTTCCTTCTCCCCCCTGCCCCCGGTGGTAATTCCAGGTGGCATCGACCTCTTCCAGTCTTCCTCCCCACACCCCGCCATCCCAGGTGGAAATTCCAGGCGGCATCAGCCTCCCCAGTCCCCTTCCAGTCTTCCTTCTTTCCCACACCCCGCCATCCCCGGTGGAAATTCCAGGCGGCATCAGCCTCTTCCAGTCTTCCTCTCCACCTGGTGTTCTCCTTCCTCCTCTCCCCTCCTCCTCCTCCTCCTCCTCCTCCTCCTCCTCGAGGCGAGGATGCTGAGGAGGGTAGTAGTATACATAACAATTAAAACTTGTCTGCGGGAGAGCAAATTACCTTATATTTCCCCCTTGAAAGTTTTCTGGGCGTTGCTTTATTCTTGATGGAGGTAACGTTATTTATGGGTTAACTTTGTGGTGTGTGGTGGGCGCTGTTGATTTATGGGTAATAGCGTGAGTTTTACCGTCCTGATGATCCTCATCTTTTAGGCCGGAAGAAGCGCACGCACACGCGCGCGTATACTACTATCCTCCTCCTCCTCCTCCTCCTCCTCCTCCTCCTCTTCGCTCGTTCACCCTTTCCATACGAAGCTCTTGTCGTCGTCCGAGGAAAAATATAGAAAAAAGAAAAATTTCTCCGTTGAAAAGGATTCCGTGTCGCTTCGTGTTGTTACGTTAGTTCGACAGCTTTTTGTTTTTCTTAAGATTTCGTCGGAAAAGGCGGGCGTCAGTCAGGCTTGAGAAGTAAAATCTTATCAGGACATTCTTTCTTAATCTGAGTAAGTGAAAGAATCCGAATAATATACCCCCGTGATTATTTGTCATTTGATCTTGACCAGTCCTTAAAAATTAAAGGTGAAACTGTTCTCTCTCTCTCTCTCTCTCTCTCTCTCTCTCTCTCTCTCTCTCTCTGTATATACTTATGGTTGCCAAGAAAATGAAGGAGTTGACACTGTGTATTAACAAATATAGCCTTTTTTCGTTCTTTTGGGAAATGTATTTATTATTATTATTATTATTATTATTTATTATTATTATTATTATTATTATTATTATTATTATATTTATTATTATTATTATTAAAAAATCCCCATATGGTAGCATGAATCTTGAAGTGTACAAATAGTTATTTGTGTACATATATTCATCTTTGAATATATGTACCACATATGCATAACTGTGGTTTGTTTCTCGTTATTATTATTATTATTATCATTATTATTATTAATATTATAGAAACCACAAGTCCTTTGCACAAAACAACGATAACTTTAGAAACAAGAACAACAACTCCATTAAAGGATGTAGGGCGTCTTTTTTTTCTTTTTATATTTATTTTGATGATGAAGACTTATGAATATGACGCGACGTAGGTGTAACGAGAGAGAGAGAGAGAGAGAGAGAGAGAGAGAAGGGTGTGTAATCCACCATACGTATGGTAAGCCTACCTACATATATATCGGGCTTCCATGAGTGTTTTATTTACAATATGTTTGGAGAGTCTAAAGAAATTACTGCCTGGAGATGAAACAGGGGAAGTAATTGTAGCTCTGGTCCCGAGAGAGCCATCGTCACGCAAGGAGCGATCACCTCTTCTGCCAGCCTTCGGGAGGGATGCCCCGGGGTAGGGGGGGGAGGGGGAGGGGGAGAGGGTGGGGGAGGGGGAGCGAGTGCCAGTGCCAGTCGGGATGGATGGTGGATGAGGGGGAGCGGTGGTGGTGGTGGTAGTAGTAGTAGTAGGGCAAGAAGAAACGGGAGTTAGGAAAGCCCTTTTTATTACATTTTATTTCTTCCTTCTCTATCTCCTGGTTCGTACCTCTCTCTCTCTCTCTCTCTCTCTCTCTCTCTCTCTCTCTCGAAATTCTTCCGTCTCGTCTCTCTCTCTTTAGGACCTCATCTTCTTCTCTCTCTTTTTCTTTCTATTTTTTCCTTCGATTTTTTTCCTAGAATATTTGTTTCTTGTACTCTGTATCTCCGTAAAGCATGTGCGCCATTACAGTTTTCCATATTTACGAATGGAAAATGAAATAAATTAGAATATATTTCTTGTAGATATGTTTATACTCGGTCTGAATATATTCTCGCTTGGGTTGTTTCATCTTTGCGATGTAAAACTGTACCAGCCAATATCAATTTCATGTGTAATTTTATATCTGAAGCTCAATGCTTTACGGAAATCTTTCTGCCTTTTGGCTATATATATATATATAAACTATATATATATATACACACACACACACACATATATATATATATATATATACACGTTGTCATCCAGAGGTTTCCCAGGCAGCACCGGGTTGGTCAACTAGTCATGAATATAAACAGGAAAGCCGTTTAATAGAGGCAAGTCAAATTTCATTTTCTCGGATACCATTAACCAGTTTATAGTTCTGTTTATATGACTCA
Source organism: Macrobrachium nipponense (assembly GCF_015104395.2). NCBI lineage: Eukaryota > Metazoa > Arthropoda > Malacostraca > Decapoda > Palaemonidae > Macrobrachium > Macrobrachium nipponense. The sequence continues at coordinate 31,434,153 of NC_087201.1, read as the reverse complement.
GGAGCAAGAGCCCATGCAGGCATAAGGCCCACTAAATCTAAAACAATAGCATGACTGTATTTACTTGAATTTTCTTGATGCTTTAGGATAATGCTTTTTCTCTAACAATGCTCGCTCATTGAACAGTTATACACTAGTTTTTTGTTTTAGTGGAACTCATTACATAGTCAATTTAATTTTTTTTTAAGTTTTTCAAGATAAACGTCTTATTTTGGTGTTTATACCAGTTACTTTTCTATCTGTTTTCACACCTATTACTTGTTTATTTTCATTTTATATTATTGTTGGATTATCTACTTTTGCTTGTTTTTATTTATTCATTCACCTGTTTAATAATCTATTTTTAGCTGTAACATGAATTTCGAAAGGCATTCGATTAAACATGTCATGAAACTCCCGGGGTTTTGAAGACCATTTCAAGGATTTACTAAGTATTGATAGCTGTTGAATACTGTACAACATCCAAAGTCATCATCAATATTTACTCCTCCGTCCTCGTCGACATGACGATTCTACCATTTAGTTTGTCTGCTTGATATTCAGATACGTTTTTCGCACCACGCCCCCTTCTTTGGCTGTCGAATTAATCCCATAAACAAGCGGTGGGCGTTTCTAGGTAAGGGAAAAGGTTTATCCACCGGAGAGGAAGACTTTTTTTATGAAACACGTAGCTATTATTAGCATTCATTACAAAAACTTCGGTCCCTCATCCAATTAAATTGAATTAAGATTTAGCTATGTGCATATATATTTATATAAGTATCACAATCGTCAAGAGAAACTCTCTCTCTCTCTCTCTCTCTCTCTCTCTCTCTCTCTCTCTCTCTCTCATTCTGTGTATGTGATATCCCCGTTTATGACTTCTTACCATTTTGTTATCGTGAGAGATACATCAAGTGACGAACTGCTAATCTTCATTGCCTGCGTGTCGGCATCTCATTCGAAGCGATGATGAGCAGCCTTGTAACAGACCGACATACTAACAACGTCTTGAATGCATGCAGGAATTCTCCCCGCAAGCAGATATAGAAGTCTCGCCGCATTTGAGCCATGCATCGTGATTCCAAGTCCTTCATTTTTTTCATCACTTTGTTGTCGCTCGAGCTTGAACTTTCTAAGCAAGGAAAAAAAAAAAAACAGCAGCTTTGCAGCATCTACTAGCGATTTTGATCCCCTGCAGGAGCATGTGCAATAAAAGGATTCAATTTGTCTCCGCGTTGCAATAAAAAGTAATGAAAAGTAACACCTCATTCGTGCGCCCTGGAATGGCTCTGCTGGGATACGGAAAAGGCTGAATGGATGGATGGAGGGAGGAGGGGAATCTACAACATCCGTCGAATTCTACTCATTTTGTCTACTGATACAAGAAGGAAAGGCGCTCATAAGATCAAGGTTTAGACCTTGGGTCAGACTAAAAGTCAGGGGCAACGAAGTGCGACTCTTCATATGAATGAGTCTGTAGTTATTATTCATTTCATTTTATATTTTTATTGCAAAAATCAAAACTACACCCACTCACACCCAACCCAACCCCCTTCCCTTCGTTCCAGCCTTCGGTCTCATGTCCACAAAAAAATATAATATAAAATGAAAAAAAAAAAATCGTATATTGTCGAACGGAAAAGGTTTATTGGCGATGATCGTCTCAATGTAATGTAGTCAAATCGCGGACTATATTTCCATAGACCATTCTCTGTTGACAAATGATACGAAGAAGAGGACGTAGGGAAGGAGTGGGTGGTAGGTAGTATAGATGGGTGTGGGGCTGGGCGGGGGGGGGGGGGGGGAGGGGGGGGGGGGGGGGGATATCTATGAAAGTCTGTCGACCGCTCCAGAAGCGACAAGAGGACAACAAAGGTCTCGGGGCCATTCCAGGCGAGGAACAATGTGCCAGCAGGAAAATGGTTTCCTTGTGGGCCGAATTTAAACCGCCCGACCTGCTATCTCCCAAATTGCACATAAAACTTGGCCCCGGCTTCTGCTTCGGTGGGCGAGCGAAGAAGCTCGGGGGGAGGGGGGGGGCGGGGGGGTGTTAGGGCAGGGTAGCTGCTGTGTTTATATGCCTTGTTTCTCTCGTGTCATGCTATCCAGCATTATATTTACTCTTAGCGCCGTCAAAGGCTTTGAGAATTCGTGGTACCTGTGTATGAATTGGTCGCGTCAGAACTTGATAATACAAAACAAAATATCGTTTCTTGGGTGAAGTTACTAAAAACAATGGAATCAATCGTTTATCAACTCGAGTAGAAGAACCTTGTGATCGATTGGCGAAAACTTTTTGTTTTCGTTTTTATGACGGTCGCATTGACTTAGACGAAAGTTAAACAAGAGCAATACGAATTTCTAGTTGTGTAGTGTGTGTGTATGTGTGTGTCCGTCCGCCTACCATCTTTCCCGCGCTTTCAACATGGCAATGGCGTGAGGGCCTGGATGTCCCTCCAGACGGTCGTTGGTCCTCCGCAGAGGTCGTCGAGATCTCCCACTGGTGGGTCTCAAGATGTGGTTGGAGGCAGGCAAATTGAAATTTTACGGGCGCCTCAATTTGGCGTCGTATAAAACAAACACCGATGGCGGCGATTTACTGCCAGACACCAAATCACGTCCAGCGTTTGATGGGGAGGGAGGGAGGGAGGGAGGGAGGGAGGGAGGGAGGGAGGTTGTGGACAGCGGCCGAATGACAGAAGACAGCTGACGGTGGGTGATGAAGAGGGCCTTGGGAGAGGGTATGTCGGGGGAGGGGGGTGGGGGATGGTGCGCACTAAGCATTCATGATGCAGTCTCGCCCCCATCCATATGACCTTGTAGCATGCAAATCGCCGTCAGTGGCTGAGAAGGCCCGGACGTTTATGAAAGATAGGCCTATTTGATAATACATGACGAATAATGGCGCGCTTTCATCGTTTCGAGTAATGTGGTGCGTTTTTGTTTGTTGGTTTGCTCTGACAGAGTCATACTTTGCAATCCTTGTTCAGGGCTTTTTTTCTTCAATAATCCCTGTCCTGTGAAAAGAAGGTCTCTAATCTCCTCCTCTGGTCAATCTCTCGGCCGATCTTGCTCTCATTGCATTTTTCTCTCTCGGTTTTACGGTTAACTTACTTCCATGTTAAGTTATAGTCGCTGGTATCGACTTACTGCATTTAGGTAAACTTGTGTGTATTCTGTCTTTACGCCTATGTTTCCTTAGACATAGCTATGCAACTGCAAGCTAGCTAGAGTTTGTCTCATTAAAGGACGGAAGCGGCCGGTGCGAATTTCTGCCTATTATTTTTTTCTGTGGTATTCGCTTACGTCATGAAGTCACGTGCATCTAATGTGATTTTTTAAGTAAGTATCTATATATATATATAAGTATATCTATATATATATATATATACCATATATATATATATATATATATATACCACACATTTGTATGTATGTGTTTGTATGGGCGAGGGATGGAATTTCGTAATATTTAATATTTTTTCATGGGAAATTTTATATATGACCTGTTCAGTACGCACAGAAAAGGTTTCTTGGCGATTTTAACAATATTTATTACAATGACAAGTAATTTGCATTTATTCAATGATCGCTTATGCCACAAATGATAAAAAAAAAAACATAACGTTTTACTTGAAGTTATTGGGCTAAAAAAAAAAAAAAAAAGCGCCTGTTCTGTGATGAGTTAAGAATGAAATTACGGATATATTTGTGGCAAACTGAAGGTTCTGTTATTCAGGAACCTGGATCCATTTCATTAGGCTGTTTCAGTGACCTTCAACTGGATTTGGAACGAAATTTAATAAATTCTGGAGTATCGAAAACTAGTGAAGGATGAATTGATTTTTTTTCGTACCAAAAATGTTTGAACTCGAAACAGGTTCATGTCTGAGTTACGCTGAATGATAAAGAAAAGACGAATCTACCTCGAATGTGAAACGAGGCGTGATCCGATCTCCAGCTTAGTCGGAGCGCGTGCTAAAATCTACGGTCAAATAGAGCGTTGTTATTTCACCAACGAAGATAAGAATAAATTCGTTATATTTTATTAGAAATAATTCTTATGTATTGTTTAACATGCACGTTATTCAATTTTTTTTACATTGTCATTCTAATAAATAAATCATAAATATCATATCCTGAAATTCCTGTATCTTTAACTCAACGCGAGCCACCTTTTCCAGACCTTTGTAGGTTTACATAGGGCTTTCCTATCCCCCAACAAAAGCAAAGAAAACAAATTAGTTTGTAGGCTTACTCCCCGTGTAAGCGAAAAAAAAAGTAGAATGTATGTCGTGTGACCATAAAAGCCTCTTAGTGTTATTCCAGAAACCGAGTATTAGCATCTACTGTCTGCAAGGCCTTGCTTTACCATCACAAACTAGTAAGACTGTTAGTGGCCATAACTTGATATGAATGAATAGATAGATGGTTTGCCCAACACATTTTGAGATTTCAAGAGCTTTTATATATATATATATATAATATATATATATATATATATATATATATATATATATATATATTTTACATGGGTATGTATGTGTCTCTGTGCGTGTTCATGCCCACGTTACATCACGTTTTCAATATTCATTGATGTTGAAATTATGTTTTCCGTTCTTTGAACGTCCTAGCTCATTTTTTTCCTTTTTTGGGGGGATCCGTTTTTCTTTTGTCACTCGATAATATCGCAGGGTCTGTTTGCTTGTTTTTATTTTACGTGGAAATA
>NC_087201.1:31404442-31424442 GCF_015104395.2 Macrobrachium nipponense | reverse complement strand
ATATGAAATTGAGAAGTTAAGAGGTCATGTGGCTGTATGTATGTTTATATGAGATAAAGGGCCCATAAACCATACATTTCGAGACTTCCTTCGGTGCTCCTGATCACAAAAGGACGTGCTCGAAATATATGGTTGCAACGTTCAAATAGTTTTTTATGGGTCCTTTATCTTCGTATTATACTGTTGTATTACAGTAAAAAGACATTCATATATATATATATATATATATATATATATATATTATATATATACATTATAATTATATATATATAATGTATATATATATATAACTAAAATTGGCTACCGATCCTCTTGATTTCCTGACGCTTTTAAAGAAAGATAAGAAGATATTCTGGCCTTAAAACGAAAATGGAAACCTGACGGGGGAAAAGTTTACAGCTAAAAGGAGGGGGTAAGAAGAAAAAAAAAAAAAAAGGGGCCATAAAACAGATATATGAATAAATAAATGAAAAGAAACGTATACCTTAAATTTACCAGACCACTGAGCTGATTGACAGCTCTCCTACGGTTGACCCGAAGGATTAGATTTTTATTGACGTGGCTAGGAACCAATTATTTACCTAGCAACGGGACCTACAGCTTATTGTGGGATCCGAGCCACATTATATCGAGAAATGAATTTCTAATCACCATAAGTAAATTCCTCTGGTTCCGCATTAGCGCATCTTGGAGCGACTCGGGATAGACCAGATGATAGTGAGGCGGAATACGTACCACAAAATTAATACCAATGAGGACATCCTATTGGCAGAAATTTCAATTACACGTACTATACATCACATAAGTAGGTTTTTCTGTACATGCTGAGTACCTGAAATATACATTTTTAAGTAACAGGCTATTTTATTATACTGGAGATTAGAAAAAATCTACGGCCTAATGGCGCGTTGTATCACCAACGAAAATTAAAATACTTACGCTATATTTTATTGTAAATAATTTTTCTGTACTATTTAACATGCACATTATTTTTGACACTCATTCTAATAAATAAATCATATATATCCTATCCTAAAATTCCTGTATCTTTAAGAAACACCTTTTGAGGCTCTTCCATAGCAAAGAACAACAACAGCAACAAAGTAGTTTGTAGTTTGTCTGCGCTTTCTGATTTCAGATAACTGCGTTATGATATTCCGCTGCTCTTACGCTTGATGTCGTACTCCATGTTATGAATATTCATTGATTCATTTCTTTTTTTAATATATAAGGACGTGATTCAGCGTCAGGACAGAGCCACATTTGATGGCCTTTGCGATGCTTTCTAATGTATTAATCGATAGAGGGATTAAATGAATCGCACAGAGAAATGTTAATGACCTGCGGGAATGCCTAATCACGTTACCTCCTCTTCTATTTTCAGGTAAGTTTGTCGAATTACGAGCTGAAATTGTCGTTTGTCGGGGAAGGAGAGAGAGAGGTGGGGAGAGGAGGTGAGGTGTTGGAGGAAGAGGAAGGTAAGTAGTAATGCTCTATTATTCCATGACGACGCAGTCGGTTTCTTGTAGTGTACATTATGTGGGTGGTTTCGGTGACCCCCTCCACCAGCCACCCCCCCCCCCCATCCCGCCCTTTCCAAGCCGCCCCCACCCCCCTCCTCCTCCTCCGTCGCCCAGCAGCACATTATGTGAAGACCGTCTGACATTAACACCATCATAGACACTCTTATAGAAACATTTATGGGGGTTTGTGAGGTAAGGAAAAGTGGGGAATGCTGTTCTAAATGCTTCTGCTCTGCTGTTAGAACGATGCCTGGTCTGGTTATTATACGACTCTAGTACATTTGGGGCGCGACTTCTTTTTCACCCTTGTTGTGGAAATGTATGTATTTTGACTTCTGAAATCACCAGCAGTGCGCGTTGGTCATACTCAAAAAAGGACTCCGTAGTAGTGTTTAAGAAACGTCTAATATTTTTTTCTTATCTTTCTCTTGATGAACGACTGGCTACGTGCTTTGCTGCGTGTGCGGGATTTTGCAAGACGTGAAAATTATGGTAGTGAATCATTTAAATAGAAGGTAGTGGCAAATGCCGCTTTTTTTTTATTTTTTTATTTTTTTTCTTATTTTTGTAAAAAAAAAAAAAACAGAATCAGTTTCGTCATCCTCGTCATAACGAGAAATTTGAAACGCCTTTCACTTCTCACCTTTTTCTGGTAATTATTGTAAAGTGCTGACTAATAGTAGAGGAATGCATTCCCCTCAGTGCAAGCAGTTAACGGCCTTTGCATATCAAGTTATTAACTTGCAATTACGATGTCATTACCTTTAATTTTCAAGAATAACCTCCTCTTGGTTCGTGAAATGCTCTCCTCATCCTGTCAGCCAAGCCGCCAATGAAGGAAAGAGAAAGAAAAGAAGAAAAAAAGAAAACCTTGTAGCTAATCTGGTAAATCAGTTGGTGGAACAGTGGGAGAGAGAGACAGAGAACAACGTTGATTCTTATATCATGAAGAAGCTGCTGTGCTTTGTTGTGAAACACTGGACATGACATTTTGTGTCCGCGTGTCGGGTATTTATACATTCAGCCGACCCTTCAAACACTGCCGTTATTTCCCGCGCAAATTAACTTTTGTCTGGGCTCATTACATTTGCGCGCGAACGCCCCCAGCCGTTTATTTCCTTTTTAGCGGGAATTAACTCCGGGGTTGAGGAGCATGCAACGCAGCCTCCGAAGAGTTCCTTCCCTGGTTTATGCAATAACCTAAGCCACCCCCCCCCCCCCCCCCCCCCCCCCCCCCCCCCCCCCCCCCCACCCCCCCCCCCCCCCCCCCCCCCACCCCCCCCCCCCCCCCCCCCCCCCCACGTCCCTCTAACCAACCCGCTGCTAATGTGACGTTGATTTTATCACTTTGTTGCTTTTTATATATTTGTGGCCTTATCTGGAGACTAATATGAGGCATGCAGTGTAGTAGGTATGCGGGAAATTAAATTACACACACACACACACACAATATATATATATATATATATATATATATATATATATATATATATATATATATATATATATATATATATATATATAATATATATATATATATATATTTTATGTCACTCTTGTTACAAATAACCGCGAAGCAACCACAAATCCTCTAACCATACTCACCAAACAAAGGGTGGCGGGACTGTAGGAAAAGGGGCCAGAATTTCGGAATAGGGCAGCGCGTCCCCCCCCCCCCCCTCCACACACAGCACCCCCCCCCCCCCACAACAGCACAAACCTTTTAGAGCACGGGTTTCGATAACCGCGAGATCTGAACGCCGCCCACACGATCCCCAAATCTCCACCAAGGAGATGTGTGTATGTAGTATATCTTTCAAGTTCAGCTTTTGTCGTAAGTGCACCATATAACGTTGTGTGTGTATGTGTGTGTGTGGATGTATGAACGAAACATTTGTACACTGTTAGAGAAGCCGTAATAATGAATTAAGTGAACTCTAGATAAAAAGATATAGTAACTTTTTTTAAGTAATGAAATATTTGGGTGATTGCTCAGGAAATAGTTTTGAAGAATGCGAATGACTCGTTTGAGATATCCTTATAATTGGTAATGCCCATAATACCAATGGCGTCTCTCTCTCTCTCTCTCTCTCTCTCTCTCTCTCTCTCTCTCTCTCTCTCTCTCTCTCTCTCATTGGATTCATTGCTTACATCTAAGCAGCATCACAGTTACAGAAAAAAAAAAGAATCACAAAATTGAAAATGTTCAAAGATGCACTAAAAGACTTTTCATACTTATGATAACAAAAACGAAATCAGATTGACATTGGCAATAAAAAAAAGGTTGAATATTAGAGGATAATCTTAATAAATGAAAACTTGATTTATATTGTGGCAGACAATAGTAGAAAAATAGACTGTCTAAATTGAGTAAGAACCAATGACTGACAACTCACGTCCCGGAGAAATAGAGCAAATATACATTTGCCTTAACATTGACAAATATTATATGCATTACCACCAAGTTCCTTCTACTCATTACATTGATTTTTTTTTCTTCCAGATATGCGTTTGACAAAATTTAAGGGTTGAGACACATCTTGATAAGGCATCTTACTAGTTTACGCATATCAAGTTGATGTAATAGATTCCTTTTTCGTATTTATATATGTAGATTGTATGACCACCACACTATAGCAGATATCCCAAAAATTAAACACTAGAGTAACTGGCCCTGTTCAGTCTTCTTAGTATTTCTAGGGGGTTTTAAGAATCAAAGACATAATTTGAATAAAAAACTTCCTATAATTTTGTTTTGAGCACTTACACCTGACAAAGGCACATTGCTAGAGTGCTAAGTATCATAAACCCAGATAAAAATGATTAGGTATTATTGAAGATCAATTCTGCAAAATCGGGTGCGGTCGACATTTTTACCAGAATCTCCTAACAGTCACTTTATCTCACTCAAATTAGGCGCTGATATTAAATGCTGTATAGTATTACATTTCTACAGGCTTTGTAGTGGTTAACCCGTGCCCATTGAAGTTCATGGATACCCCACCGGATATCTAGACCCTGCCTAGATTTATGTTAATGAAGTTACATTGGGTCATTCTCTCTGATATGACGACGATGATCCCTTTCACAAGATTAGGCCTATTTGTGTATTTGCACAAAACCCCATACCCTGCATTCCAGTCTCTTTCTTAAGCTCAGAGGTACCAACACTTGATAAGACCCTCTCTCTCTCTCTCTCTCTCTCTCTCTCTCTCTCTCTCTCTCTCTCATTGCGGATTGAACTACGTAGATTAAAAGGTATAGCTGATTGCAGTCAGTCAGGGTATTAATAAAGGGCATTGGGTACGGTAACATCCAGAACGCCTCTTAATGAAAAATTGATTAAAATTTGAATATATATATATATATATATATATATATTATCTATATATATATATATATATATATATATATAATATTTTAATATAGATATTTTATAATTTTAAATAATATTTAATACCTATTTTTATTAAGAGTAGTTCTGGATATTACCTTTTCCAATCCCTTTTAATATCTTTGCTGTAATTAACTACCTATGCATATATATATATATATATATATATATATATATATATATATATAGATATATATATATTTAATATTCCTTTTTTCCTTTTTTATTAAGAGTAGTTCTGGATATTACCTTTTCCAATCCCTTTTTAATATCTTTGCTGTAATTAATACCTATGATATATATATATATATATAATATATATATATAGATATATATATATATATATATATATATATATTTAATACCTTTTTTATTAAGAGTAGTTCTGGGATATTACCTTTTCAATCCCTTTTAATATCTTTGCTGTAAAATTAACTACCTATTGCTCAAGGAAAGATAGGAAAGAAAAATATATATATATATATATATATATATATATATATATATATATATTATATATATATATATATAATATATATATATTTATACACGTACAGCAGGCATTCTTGGCAATTTATTTGAAAGAAACAAAAATGTTTGTCGGGGACCGCTAAAGCAGTCGTTCTCTTGTTTGCATAATAACGCACTTAGTATTCCCCTAATTACCAGTGTAACTGTTGTTAGACAATGCACCTTTTGTGAGTATTATAGCCGTACGAATAACGGTTTCCGACGGTGTTGGAAAAAAAAAAATATTTATTTTCTCACCATATGCAAAGCACCTGATCATGAACATGCCACTCTTTTGGGGGAGAAAATACGCCCAGTGATCATTTTCCACGATGCCATAAACAGGAGAATGGGACCCGCTGCCCATTAATGGGGGACTCGGACAATAGTTTAGAGGAAAAAGGTGGGGGGGGGGGGGGGGGGCTGTTAGCACTGGGATATGGCCCGGGGACTGTTCGAAAGAATCCATCCACCAATTGAAGTGACATTTGTAACCGCGCTGTCGCGCTCGATCTTTTATTATTTTCGTTTTTATGTAGATTATTATTATTCACATCTACCCCCCCCCCCCCCCTCCCCCACCCCTCCCCCGGCCCAAAAATGGCCCTTGTTATTTTGTAGTGGATAACGCCTGCTGCGACTTCGTGCATAATATCATCTGGCGTTCCATCTGTGGGGTGTGTCGAGGGTCAGTTGCAAGATTATAAGCGGAGGTCACCTTAGAGAGATAGGGAGAGAGTTCATATTTGACTTGCATGCTCCACTATAGCTGACGAGCAGTTTTCATATATGAACATCTACAAGATGTTGCCCCAAAATTTCTCTCTCTCTCTCTCTCTCTCTCTCTCTCTCTCTCTCTCTCTCACACACACACACACACACACACTGTATTTATGAAATGATTCCATAACTCACACATATTTGCCGAGTTAATGTTGAAGGATTCTGCAGTGATTCAACAATTTTACTTCGGATAAAAAAAACTAAATTATGCGTTCTGTTTTATTAGTAATATTAACATTAGTAGCATTTAGACTATTAGCAACATTTCCGCAATTTTAATTGTAGTTCATGTGGTACCGCAACATATCAGTCGTCGATAATATTTATGTTATTAACTGTGTTTCGTTTGTAACTGTCATTAATTGTCGCATTGGTGATGATCAATCTTGGCGGAAGGAATCGTACTTTTTTTTTTTTTAAACAGTTTCAGTGTTTCAGTTCTCATCGCGTATTCCTCCTATTACCGCTTTCCCCTTTTTTTCTGTTTTCTGTGTTTTATCGTTATTGCTAGCTCTCAATGGTAATCTAGTGTCGCGTGCGAGTGTTATTGATATTACTTACCGTATTGTTATTGCTAGGTTTTATGTTAGGAATGATAAGCAATTTCAAAGAATTGCCATTTTTTTTTCATACTTGTTTTTCTCTTTCTTTTACTTGAATCATATGAACAAATCCAACTCTGGTTAGCGAAGTCGGTGGCCGTAGGCGGCTATACATGTATATGGTCATGCTGTCGGGTTGTCGACTTGAATTTACATTGTGCTGAAAATTTAGGAAATGAGAAATAATAGATAATAAAATAAAATAATTTGAAAATAAATCTGTGACTAAGATCTATGTCAGTAGATTTCTTTGCAACATTTTTTCCCCTAGTTTATTCATATTTCGTCATGAAATTAGTTGAGGTTTTCTGACTTGTAGATACTTCATTGTTTTTTAATGTGACACAAACTCTCTCTCTCTCTCTCTCTCTCTCTCTCTCTCTCTCTCTCTCTCTCTCTCTTTTCTATTTCATCATGGAAAAAGTTTGCTAATAACTCACGTAATAAGCGTCATCGGTGGGGCGTATTGCCCTCCATACAATCCAACCAACACCCCCCTCCCCCCCGCACCCCAACCTCCCAGCTGATCCCTGCTGGCCCTATCTCCACCCCATACCTCCATAAGCCACAGTCTAAAACTCCCCTACAATAATTACATTAGGCCTACCAATGGTGCAGCTAACTACAACTTCATTACAAAGGTGGCTACTAACAGAGAGAGAGAGAGGGAATGGGAGCCCTTGTACTTATTGGGGGAAGGGGGGGTGAAGAATGGGGGGTTATGATAGTGTGTCCACATGGTAATCATTCGGTTTTTAACCCTTTTACGTGTGCGAGGATGGAGGGTCAATTATTTTGAGAGGATCATATTCGCGTCACGGAAAAAAGGGAAGGGCGCCCTCAATTTTTTTTTTTTCCTTTTTTTTAGGATAGACGTCAATCTGTCTGAATTTTATAATCACTAGAGAGAGACAGACAGACTGAATTTCACATCGTTTTACAAATGCTCCCATTTTCGCTGACCTGAAGGTTGTGTTTATTCGGCGGTTATAATATTTTGGTAGGAACCGCGATCTCGGTATAAATTACCGAATAATGCAGTAGTTTCCATGCATTTCTCTCTCTCTCCTCTCCAGAAAGTGCTTCACCATTCTCATATTTCAAACCCCATTGTTTTTTTTTCCACAATTTCACATAATTAAAACTTAATCATTATACTCACCAGGTATACGCACTTCTGCAGGCGCATACACTTCCCATACGGTTCTAGATCCGACAGCTGTCGTTTATGCACGATGCATATTTGAATATTCACGAGTGATCTTAATAAAAGTGAATCAAGAAATTCCCCGCACAGCGTGAAGAGAGAACGCTTACAAGCGTCTATTTACCACGATGCTCATTTGTCCGGAGTGCTCTTTAATTGCGGGTCACTCTTCTCTAATGCACATGTTCATATTTCCGCACATTTAGATCGTTCATCTCCTCCTCCTCCTCCTCTCCTCCTACCTTCCAATCATGCTGATTGTTGATTTCGTGCATCGGTTGAATTATACGCGTCTTGAGTGGTGGGCTTCCTGGCAGTTTGCAGGCCGTTATGAACTATTAGTCAGGATTCCTCCTGCTGTTGGTGGTATTGGCAGAAAAGGTGATTGGGGGCAATAGAACTTGCTTCAATTGTAATTTTTTATTAGATATTATTATTATTATTATTATTATTATTATTATTATTATTATTATTATTATTATTATTATTGACGTATCGATACCATGGGACACCAGAGCAAATGAGAATGAGAAAAAAAAGGTATTATAGTATCAAGACCTGTGAAAATAGGAAATAAAACAGAAAATTGTATTACAAATTATTATTATTATTATTATTATTCTTATTATTATTATTATTATTATTATTATTATTATTATTATTATTGAATGTAGCAATACCATGGCACACCAGAGTAGACGAGAAAGAAAGAGAAAAAATTGATAGGTATCGAGACATGAAAATAGAAATGACAAATATTGCTTAGTTTTATTTTTTATTAGATATTATTATTATTATTATTATTATTATTATTATTATTATTATTATTATTATTATTATTAATTATTATTATTATTATTGATGTAGCAATAGCATGGGACACCAAAGTAGATGACAAAGAAAGAGAAAAAAATCGACAAGTATCAAAACCTGAAAATAGAAATAAGAGGGATATGGGATATGACATTGGAAATTGTACCCATAATCATAGGAACACAAGGAGGGAAGATCCTAAAGATCTTAAAGGGAACCTGGAAAAACTATAAGTGCCCAAGTAGCTCCAGGACCTCATGCAGAGGAGTGTACTCCTGGAAACGGCGTACGTAGTGAGAAAAGTGATCGACTCCTAAGGAGCAGGATGCAACCCTGAACCCCAGCTCCGCCACACTAGGAAAACCAAGCAGTCGAATAGCTTATTGTCATGTATTTTAAACAGCAATCTTAAACTTTAATCCTTGAATTATTTCCTTATCGATTCTTGGTATCGGGAGGTTTTCGTAAAAAACCCTCCATCCCCCCCCCACCCCCCCCCCTCCCCCCCCCCCCCACTCCTACATCTCTCTCTCTCTCTCTCTCTCTAACGAATACTGTCATTTTCCCACTACCCTTCCCACCAGAAAAGTATTTCCGATATCCCCCTCCTCAAATCACGCCCCCCCCCCTTTCCCCCCGCCCCCATCCCCCAGTGCCCCGCCACGAGCGGCAGCACGTGTCTGTCGGATTCCGCACGTGCCCCCAGCGCCGGCGACAAGGGCCTCGCGGAGGAAGGAAGGAAGTGCTTCCGACCTCAAACACGACCGGTTCCGCTCGACTGAACGACCGAGTGGTATAGGAGGAGGTACCTCGGTCCCACAATGGCTCCGCCAAAGGCTCTGTTAATAGAATGTTTGCCAACGCCGGTGATGGATGTGAATGGGTGTACGTATGATGGATGTCGGGTTTCGTCGGATTTGACCCCCCTTCCCCCCCCCCTATCTGAATTGTCATTACTGATATTATTGTTGTATTGTTATTAACACTATACGGTTGGGGTAGTTTTGATATGCATACGTACATTATATATATATATATATATATTATATATATATATATATATATATACTATACTATACTATACTATACTCTATATACTATATATACTATATATCTTGTCTGATTTGATAATAATTAAATATTTCCCAGTATGTTTATGCATGTCTATGAATTAGCTATTTTCAAATAATATATATATATATATATATATATATATATTATATATATATATATATATATATTATTGTTCCAAAAAAGTTTAGAACCTGTTTTCCTTTATTTTACCGTAACGGAAACCATCGCTATCTCATTAGAGAAGTCCCTCAAAAAGGAGGGAGAGAGATTGGGGGGGGGGGGGGGGGGGTGGTACCACGGGCGTGAGGGGCGGAATATAGTGCGAGTGCATCGGTTATCACGCCCGTCGTCATGCCGCCGCCGCCGCGTCCATGGACAGTAGGAAGAGGAGGAGGAGGAGGAGGAAGCCTACGCTAATAATTGCGACTAAAAAGATTGACTTTCGTAATTTGAATCCAGCGCTAATCCGGTCCTTTGATTGGTCACGTGACGATAACCCGAGCTTGACACGTGCTCTGTACAGGGTCAAAGCTGACTGACTCTCTCTCTCTCTCTCTCTCTCTCTCTCTCTCTCTCTCTCTCACACACGGTTATTGGCCTCCAGTACACTATAATCACATGCATGCAGAACTTTTCATGTCTTAAATACTTTGTAATAACTGATTTTAATAATCATAGATATTTTTAATAACTTTTTATTAACTACCTCGCCCATTATTATATCAATTTTGATTTTGTTCTTTTTTTTTCATCGTATTGATTTTTCTTTATTTTCTTTGATTTTTCGTTGTTTTTAATTTCTTGATTTTTCTTTAGCTTTTCTTAGCTTTTTTTCTGTATTTTTCTTTTTTTCTTGTTTTTTCTATATTTCTTGACTTTCTCTTCACTAACTAGTTGATTTTCTTAGATTGTTATCGTATATAATTCGACACGTATCGTTTAAGAAAAAGGATTGCACGAACAAATTAGCAAAACAGATTGACCATTTTTTTTTTCCAAAAAAAGGTAGGGAGAGTCTAAGACTAGTTCATTTTTTTTTTCTAGTTCCCATCCCTCTTCATCCCCCATTGCATCCTATTCGATTATTTCTCCGTCATCACATCCTCCAACCCCCAAATCCCCAACTGGTCCCCTTCCCTATAGTCCCACCACCGGGCCTTGTAGTACCTTTTTCCATGAAGCTCGAAGGCAACTCGGTGTTGGTGTTGCCTTTCCCCCTCATCCCTTGTTACCGCTATTTTATATTCCATTCCGTATTCCGATGTATCCCCTCTCTTTTAGCCCCTTTCCCATTCCCCTCAGTCTCGCCCTTAATCTCCTTCTTATCAATTTCCCCTCGACGTCAGAGGAGTCTCAACACCGACCGATGATAACATCTTTATTAGTACTATATAGCATCTACACTCTCTCTCTCTCTCTCTCTCTCTCTCTCTTATTTTGCAAGGTTTTAACGCAATGACTCCGCAACATCGCTGCTTTATCAAATTGGTTTTATGCGTAAATCGCTGTAATTTATATATACGTATATCCGAACGCTGCTGTTGCCGAGCGCGGAGAGCTCGGATGTCTTGGCGAGTCAGTTTGGTTGGCGTGCTTGTGTATGTGTGTGTGTGTGCGTGTACCCCTTTTATTCCTTGCTAACTATTTCATTACCTTATCTCTTGTTTCAGTGTCATCGCCTTAACAGCTTCTTTCCCGCCCTCCCTCCCGAGCGTTGTATATATATATAAATCAAGGATGCGTTGGAGGAGGAGGAGGAGGAGGCTCGATTCAAGCGTATCGTCATTGTTATTTGGTCTAGGGCTCCTTCCATAAATACCTACTGGATTCTCCTCTCGCCGCTCTGAAGACCTCAACCGTCGTCTTCCTTTCGGGTTTGGGGGGGCAGGGGGGGGGGGGGAGGGGGAAGGGGTGGGGGGGAAACTCTGGTAAATGAGAAAAAGAGGCTCATTCGATATTCTCTCGATCTCTGTCCGTCCTTCATGGCGTCGGCGACTTCATTAGTTAATCCCCTTCGCTACCAGTAAAGAAGCAAGTGTGTAAGATTTAAAATCTCTAGTCCTATACCACCGCACCTCCCCCTCCGACCCCAACCCCCGGCTCGCTTAGACCGTTCTTTTTCTTTTAAGAGGGTTTGTGGGAGAGGGTGGGAGCCCCGGAGCAATATAAAGAGAAGATTGCCTCTCCTCGCATCATATCCCCGCTAAGATTGCTAATCAGAGTTTAATCTGCTCCTGCCATATGGTCGCCATCTTAGCATTACACGCGTAGTGAACAAGTGAGCATCAAGGCAGAGTCACTCATGTTGGAGGAGGACCATTTCCAGGCACGCACTCTTAGTATAGGCTCCCTGTCTCATTTATGCTTTTAAGTTCATATATATATATATATATATATATATATATATATATATATATATATATATATAGATGGCCAAGTGATCATAATGTTGAGTTTGAGTCCGCTGTGAGAATCCTAGGTCTATGATCGAGATGGCATTCGATTCTCATCGCCGTCGTTTGTCTCTCTCTCTCTCTTTCTCTCCCACTGGTAATAGGATCAAGAGCCCCTTGTTACTACACCCTTTCCACTTCTTCGTCCGCACGATTTAATCGCCCGAAATTGATTTTCGACGCTCCGGTATAATACCAGTTTCGCCAGTTTTTTTTTTCTACGCCAGTCAATATCATGATTGACTTAACCAATTACGTCATTAGTAAATGGGAAAGCTCGAAGAAAAAGTGTATGTTGAATATTTCCGTGCGTTATTCCCATTTCCCAAAGGTGATTTTCCTATTTTAATGTATGGATATATATATATAATATATATATATATATATATAATATAATATATATGTGCATGTATGTATGTATCAATGTATATATATATATATATATATATATATATATATATATATATATACATATATTTACATAAGACTTTTGAAGGTGAACAAGAAACATTTAGAAAGACACATTAGCGTAACAAGCCGAAGAAAAGTCTCTCTCTCTCTCTCTCTCTCTCTCTCTCTCTCAGCACCAAATTGATGTGTATAATCGGGTAAATTGATGGTTCTTTCCTCATTTTGGCTGTAGGCAGATGTGAGGGTAGGGGAATGGGAGAGAGAGAGAGAGAGTGTGGCTTGACATGTATGTACGTATGACGGTAAGCGGGTGGCTTAAATTCAGTTAAATGAATGTAGATGTTTCTCTATAATAATTGTCATTACAATTGACACTAGTTTTTTTATTTATAAATTCCTTTACCTGTAGAGAGATAGTTAAATGAATTCAGATGTTTATCTATAAGTGTCATTACAATTGACACTATTTTTTTATTTATAAATTTCTGAGAGAGAGAGAGAGAGAGTTATATGAATTTAGATGTTTCTCTATAATTGTCAATGCAGTTGACACTGTATTCTTTTGTATATGTATAAATTCATCGAGAGAGAGAGAGAGAGAGAGATGAGAGAGAGAGAGTTAGGCCCATCTGTATAAGAGTGAATATTTCATGCGCGGAAAAGTATCGGTTACGCCCATAATTGACGGTACAGTTGAAATGTGTAACAAGATCCACCAAACCGGCAGGATGATCGAATCAGCCGAGATCTCCGGATTGCATTCTTCCGTTCAGGTCTTAATTTCCAACCAATTATAATCAATGGATGATTTTCCGTTATTTTCCTCTACTTTTTTATTTTATTTTTTTCTTATTATTTTTATATTTCTGTAGTTTCGTGTAATGAGGCGTCCCAAATACGTCATAGAGTCATAAGCCATAAACTTCAAAGCGAATGAGGGGTGTTTGTTAAGTGATATTCTTTGTGTGAGAGTGTTAAGTGATATTCTTCGTAACACATGTTTTTCCAGTACCTTCACAGACCCCGTCGTGTGGTCGACATGTCTACATGTGTGTAGACATATGCAACGTGGGGAGTCTGGGTTTTCTTTCACACTTTTTCACATTTTTTTGTGTAACATTTTCTTACGCGTTTCATTTTTAGTTGTTGTTCAGATGAAGTTTTGGCTTCCTTTAGTTTTAGTAGGTTATTGTTTTTGGGTTTTTTTTTTCTAAACCGTCGCTAATTTAAGGCGAATCAAAACAAATATAGAATAACACTTATTATAATTTACACTGTGGGATATTTATACTATGGGATTAATTTCATAAAACTTTGACTATAGCACTTATTTTTTCCTATGATTCATAATAAAAACATACCAGAACGAAAAGAAATCTCTTTAATTATAAAAAAAGAAGCAGAATTATTAAGAAAAACCTTCAAAGCCTTAAGAAAATAATCACGAATACCACAATCGAATATTTCCACGTTACCAGAAAGGCTTCGCCTTAACAAGGCGTCTCATTAGAAAACTAAAAGCTCCTTCTCTCTCTCTCTCTCTCTCTCTCTCTCTCTCTCTCTCTCTCTCTCTCTCTCTCTCTCCACGAAACAACCCATAGAGGATCAGGTATCCGATGTCTTGACGGCTTCAAGGCCCACCTTTATGACAAGGGAATTTTTTTCTTTTTTTTTTTCTTTTTTTTTTTTTTTTTGCTAGAACAATGGTCAGCTTTCTTCTAGTTGCTCAAATGACACCGGCTGAATTAGCTGTAAGTGTGTGAGTTGTGGTATTATCTTTTAGCACAGGGTGGCGTTCTTTTATCTTTCACGTTCATTATTAAAACCGTCCTCGACGAGTTTAAGGTATTTGCTAATTTTGGAAGATTGGATTTTTAAAAATATTTTTGATAGCACGTCCAAATTCTTGAAAAAACAAATATTCAAACTCATTCAGGTAAACCTTTCTCTCTCTCTCTCTCTCTCTCTCTCTCTCTCTCTCTCTCTCTCTCTCTCTCTCTCTCGTATTTGTGGTGCGTCCACCACCTATATTGATTTGCAAGTTGCCGGATTTTAATTTTTTTTTTTATAATTGTTTCTTTTGAAGCACTCTGTTTGTATGATGGATGGTAAGAATATTCAAACAACACCCCCTCCCCCCCCCCCCTGCCACCCCTCTTTCCCCCCAAACAAAAGGAGGAAAATAGCAAAACGTCTTCATGAGACGGACGACAAAATGTCACTCAATATGAATCACACTACGTACGTCGCAACATTTACCCGATCGCACGGTGTTAGCACTCATCTCGCTATTGTTTCAGTGCCTTCCATCTGTTTGACATCATGAACGTAGCCAGAACCAGCTGGTGTGACGCTTATTTTCACTATTATATTCACTCTTGAAGAGTGAAGGTTGAGAGAGCCTCCTTGTCAGCGTGAGTCCACCACTTGTTTTACCCTTCGCTATTTTTTTTTTTTTCTTTTCGTGGAGAGAGCAATAGATATTTTGTCGTTAAGTTCCGTTACCCACCTTTATAAGAACAAGTCAACTCGCAGGTATTCTCTCTCTCTCTCTCTCTCTCTCTCTCTCTCTCTCTCTCTCTCTCTCTCTCTCTGAGTCACGAAAATATTGGATCGTGATGAACATATAAGTAAAGGAAAGCAAAACAATTATATACTATATATATAAGTATATATATATATATATATAATAATAATATTATATACATATATATATATATATGTAATGTAAATAAATTCTCAAGTATAAAAAGGCCCATTAAAACACTCTGGCTTAAACCTAAGGACTATACGTCGGTGGGCTAACTTCCACCCTTAGCTGTAAAGCAGTGTCTTAATTAATGGGCCTTTTTATGCTTGAGATATCTTATACAATATGTGTTATGTATGTATGCATTATTTATATTTGCGTTCTTATGAATTGTGTTTGTTATATATATATATATATATATATATATATTATATATATATATTATATATATATATATATATATATATATACAAAAAAAAACAGAAAAGAAAAAATAAAAGAGTAGTTCCTCCATGTTTCACGTTTGCTTCCCATCTTTTAGGAAAGTAAATTTCATGATGGATTTGAAACTCGTTCTTTGACATTTACGGATTTATACATTTTTCCCCTTCCTGCATTGGTGCCGCATTTTGTTGCTGTTCAATATGTTCCTGCAACAGCGTTTGTCATGACCAGATATATATGTGACACAGCTTTGAAGTTGTAGCACAGGATCCAGGCTGTCCCTCTTTTTATGCGTTTTGATATAATATTAAATGTTTTATTTACGTGGTGGTCACTTTGGCTTTGATGCGCGCGTACACACACACACACACACACACACACACACACACACACACACACAAAAGAAAAGAAGGACTGGAGGCAGATTTATGAAAGATAGGAAAGATGATTTATGAACCTTCCTTTATTTTTTTTATTTTTTTGTATCGCCGGTAGTATCAACATCAGGACTAATTTTTTTTTGTTTCTCTTTTTTTATTGTTATTGTTCTCGTGTCACCATAAATTCGGGTCAGAGGGTGAAGTTTCGATCCGTTGGTCATTTATGCAGACTTTCGTCCAAAAATATATCACATTGATTCAATTCGGAAGAACTTGCAGGCGGGACTTTTCTCCGCGGCGTTATCGCTTATTTACAAACACTTTTTTCTCGTTTGTTACCCTTGTAATGGTCTAATGAATTCCATCTCGAGTATCTCTCATTAACTTTGTATCTGTTATTGACTTCGAGGACTGATATCTCATTTGTACCTGCATGTCACCCGTGAATATAAATGGCTGTGCATTTATGAGATTTGTGTGTGGGTTCGTGTCAAGGTATATTGCTACAGTTGCTACTGTATATCATAAAACAGAACAGATGTATGAGTCTGGTGTTAGCAAATTGTAATATATTATATAATATATATATATATATATATATACTATATATATATATATGTATATATATATATATCTATATATATATTATATATATATACTATATATATATATATATAATATAATATATATATATATTAATGAAGTCACGTGCATCTACTGTGATTTTTTAAGCATATATGGAGTAGCTCCTTGACGATGTCTGAATAAAGACGAAAACGCTTGGATTCCTGACTATCATTTCCCGTGGTATTCGCTTTTATATATATATATATATATATATATATAGATATATATATATATATATATATATTACAAAAAATTCACAGTAGTGCACGCGACACCATTAAATAAGCGAATACCACAGGAAGATAATAGTCAGAAATCCAAGAGCTTTCGTCTTTACTAAGACATTGTCAAGGAACGAATGATTCGTTCCTTGACAATGTCTTAGTAAAGACGAAAGTGCTTGGACTCTGCCTACCATTTTCCTGTGGTATTCTCTTATTTATATTCTTAGGGTGTCGGTCACTTCATTTTGAAATAGTAGGTTAGTCATGCAGTGTCAGATTTCTGCTGCTTTCTATTCTCATGTGACTGGAGGAAGGAGGATCCAGATCATGGAAGTGTGAACGACAGGTGTCGAGTATATACCAGATCCTTTTGCCTTGTCTTCTGCTGTTTCCTTATCTAACCCTACTGTACGTCGTAATCAACCCCATCTTTTCCCCCCTCCGACATCTTGGTCAAGTGCGACGTGTGTGTGAAGGGTAATTGGAAGTTGTCGAAATTTGCTGACAAACCTTGACCAAAGGCAGATATGGTGGGGGCTGCAGGCCAGGCCAGGCACCCTCCTTGGCACTGTAAATAAATAATGCTGTCTCGTTGGAGATCTTGGTTTGAGGAAGAGTGACAGGAGGGCAGCTCTGTAAGTGTGTGTGTGTGTGTGTGTGTATGTGTGTGTGTACTGTCTCTTAAGAAAACTGGGTGGTCTCTATTGAAGCTTTCTTCCCTCTTTTATCTCTCTTTACCTCTCCCACTTAGTCAACCTCTCCTTTCTTCCCAGTCTCTTCGTTCATCTGAGGAACATTTTCAACGCACGAGCAGCATCCCAGCATCCCAGCATCCCGACTCTCGTTGTTGTTATGATTATTCTCGCAGCAAGTTTCAGAATTCTCGCCTCTCCAACAGCAGTGTTTCTCTCCCGACCCTTGCTTCCATCAATGTTTCTTTTATTAAGTGTAGTCGACGAGAGATTGATGGTGATTTCTGATGCTGAACCAGAGCCAGAGCTTCTCTCCTGAAGGGGTGAAGGTATTCGATTACATTCCGTGTTATTGGGATTTTTTTTTCTTCTTTTTTTGCATTCTAAGTCAGGTTTCTTTGTTCAGTGACGAAGACGTTACTTTTGCCTCGTCTGCAATTTCAACGTGAAAAGTAGCGTTTAAACGCCAGTAATATGACGTTGACTATTCTTTTCTCAACATGCGCAGACAGTGAAAAGAAGTTACAGAATTTGCACTGCTATAGAACCTTAATAAATGCTTACTGATAGCCCGAGTTATTTGTTAACTTTATGAGACAGTGGTTATATCGCATTCCAGTGCCGCCGTTCCCTGTCGCAGTAATTTATAGTCCGATTTCTTTTTATTTTGACAAAAGGAGCAGACTGTTATCCCTTTTATTGGCCGCATCCCAATACAATAGTTTTTGTATTTTACTTCAAATGGCATTGCCCCGCGTAGTCCACTTCCTGGTAAAACACACCATAAATATAATCCCCATTAATATTTGAATACGAATAGCATTCAACTATCCGACACATACCAAGCCCCAATCCCCCTTCGCCCCCCTCATTCGCCAGTGAAAATCTGTTTCGCTGGGAGTGTTTTGTTAACTAATGAGACGCAGGGGGTGGGGAGGGGGGAGGGGGGGCTATTGCAACAAGGTCCCCCAGCAGTCGGGTATCAGACATTAGGCTCTTGCTAGATAGCATTTCAGGGAATGTGATTTATTTTGCATTCGTTCCGTTTGCCCCGACGGGTCATCCGTGCGCGCGCCAACAGAGGGCAGCGTTGGCAACGCTGCGGTCGCTCTCTCCGTCAGTGGACTATCTCCCTCCTCCCGCTCCTCCTCCTCCTCCTCTTTGTTTCAGGGGACATTATGTTGATTAAGTTATGACGGTGTCGAATTCTTTTATACTACTTTCAGAAAGCATGCTTTTTTAAAATGATCTCTTTCCCGCTCTCTGCGCTTCATTTTCTTAGGCAGACAAAAGCATCCCTAAATCCGCTCTCCTTGGGCCGTGGAGTTGGCAATCCTGCGCTCAACTTGTTACCACCACAATGGGCTTGTAAATAAACTCAATTACATGACATTTGGACACTCGCACTAATTGCCTGCGTGAATGACAATATTTCTGTTGGTCTGGGACAATTTACATTAATTCTGGTTATGATTTCATTTAGCTATGTAGTTAATTGCCATGGACGCGCAACACCAGGACGCCAATTTCTCTCTCCACGGACCACCGAAATTAAATAACCCAAAATAAAAACTGGCACCTCCGGCCATTTATAACTCCAGGGACACCCATAACGGCGGGAGGGACGCGCCTTTTAAATCGGCTCGAAATCGGGTAGGAATCGGATAACAATAGCCACGAATGGCTTTTCCTCTGCACTGTGGTGGCTTCCCTTCGTGATAACTACAGAGAAGATATTCAGGAGGCAAATGAACGGCCATCATCAAGAATATCTCTACTTTATAAGGGAGACGTTTTTAGAAATGATTCGTCTCTAGATGAACGTCGCCAGCTGCTTGCTGGCTGACTTTGCTATCATTCTCGGTGTACTTTTTTTTTAGTTTAGAATATCGACATTTAAACTAATAAATACCGTTGTTATTGATCATGGAAGAGGTAATATCTTATACCCCTAAGGTATTGTACCAGGTATAAGCCTTCTTGTGTGGAATTTGATTTTATGAAGATCAATTGAAGTGAACATATAAACCGTCGCTCGAAAGGAGACGAAGACTGAATTCTATGAAGTATATCTGCCAATTTCGCCTGTTTCGAGAGATGGACTTTTATATTTCAATAAATGTGCAGTGAAGGAAATATTCAGTTACTCTCACCATAGCAGCTATTATGACCTATACCCGATGATTTCGAGCGTATTTCTTCATGATGATGATTATGATGACAGGCCAGCGATCAGGCAAGAGAGATATCGCGATCAAGTATGAAAATGGCATCTACTTGCTAAGTCACTGTGGTCTCTCCCACTCTGTTACATCGCCTCAATATTTCACGAC